>NC_079322.1:9497516-9802933 GCF_029931775.1 Euleptes europaea
CTTTGAATTCCCGCCGAATTGAACGGATCCGAAGTGGGGGAGTTCGGACTTCGGCACGTACCGAACCCACAAGGGCCAAATTCGGCCGAATCCGAACTGTACCGAATTTTTTTTTTTTTGACAGCCCTACAAGTGGCCAACCAAGTGCCTCTAGGAAGCCCCCAAACAAGATGACTGCAACAGCAGCATCCTGCCTGTGTTCCACAGCACCTAATATATTCGGCATGCTCCTCTGATCCTGGAGAGAATAGGGATGCATCATGACTAGTATCTATTTTTACAAGTAGCCATGGATAGCCCTCTCCTCCATGAACATTTCCACTCCCCTCTTAAAGCCCTCCAGGCTGGCAGCCATCACCACATCCTGGGGCAGGGAGTTTCACAGTTTAACTATGCATGTGTGAAGAAATACTTCCTTTTATCAGTTCTGAATCTCTCACCTTCCAGTTTCAGCAGATGACCTTGCATTCTAGTATTATGAGAGGAGAAAAGCTTCTCCCTGTCCACTCTCTCCATACCATGCATAATTGTATAGACCTCTATCATGTCTCCCCTTAATCGCCTTTTTTCCAAGCTAAACAGCCCTAAGCATTTTAACCACTCTTCATAGGTCAGTTGCTCTAGGCCTCTGATCATTCTGGTTGCTCTTTTCTGCACCTCCTCAAGCTCTGCAATATCCTTTTTTAGGTGTGGTGACCAGAACTGTACACACTATTCCATAGATTTATACAATGGCAGTATGATATCAGCAGTTTTATTCTCAATTCCTCGTCTAATTATGGCCAGCATGGAATTTGCCTTTTTTACAGCAGCCGCACACTAGGTTGACATCTTCATTGAGCTATCCACTACCACCCCAAGATCCCTTTCGTGGTCTGTCGCTGCCAGCACAGATCCCATCAGTGTATATGTGAAGTTGGGATTTTTTGTGCCAATATGCATCACTTGCTTGCATTAAATCTCATTTGCCATTTTAACGCCCATTCCTCCAGTTTGTAGAGATCCTTTTGGAAAATGGCTGCTCTTCTGCCAGCTGGCGTTCTCTGTGTCCCCAGTTTTTTTCTTCTCTGGAGTCTTCTTCAATTCCCCACAACATCAGGAGGAGATTCCGCAGCTTCTCCTCTAGCTGAGTCTCCCTCAGGCCAGGCCCAAAACAATAGGGTTTCCAGGCTAGGGTTGCGTAACTTTGCAAGTGAAACGAGGCAATACACTTTTCAACATAAATACATTTTTTTACAAGGCTTACATATATAAAACCATTAAAAATCATAAGATTAAAACACACCAGTTTGGCTCCTTTCCTCATTCAATGGCTTTCTTTGCCCTGATTTCCCTGGCCGCAAGGCCATAAAGTGCCATTTTCCAAGAAACAAAAGTGTCCGTATCAGAAAGCAAGAAAATTAGCTTATTGGCATCAGGTAATAAGTGGAAAGTGGAAAGAATATTTGCCAGGAACGTATTCTGAGGCTCAATATAGAGAGGGTAGGCCAGGATATAATGGAGTAGATCTTTCACTGAGCTACCGCATATACAAATACGTTGAGCCCAGAATTTTTCGAAAAAAGACTGGCAAGAAGCTCCGTGGGCATAGTTTGAAATCGCAGTGATGTGAGAACTGCTCTAAGACTACGTTGTTATTATCTACCAGATAAGAAGATCTGAGATGATCTATTTTATCATTTTATACCACGGATTTTCTTTGGGCAATTAGATGGCTGTCAATTAGAGCATCTTCCTTGTAAATCCATTCCCGTAGGTCTAAATTATTCCCTGTGGGCCAGAGCATGTCATCTGGGATGGTAAAGCAGGAAGTAAAAATTTCAAGGAAATCTGAACACTCTGCAACCTTGTTTTGCAATAACTGAAAACTACATTTACTGAGTGAATAAATGTTATTTAAGTTATACTTTTTCAGTGTCTTTAAGATGATAAACTGAGCCCAAGCTTTAACCGAAGGAGGGTGCAGTCATCAAACATCAAAAGCAGAGAGGTTTTATGCTTTTGGTCAAAAATATTAGGAAACATGGTGATGGTGGGAAGTGCCCATCAAGTCACAGCTCACTTATGGCGACCCCATAGGTTTTTCAAGGCAAGAGACTAACAGTGGTGGCTTGTCATTGCCTGCCTCTGCAGAGCAACTCTGGGCTTCTTTGGTGGTCTCCCATCCAAATACTAACCAGAGCCATTTACGTGCATCATAGCCAAAGTGAATTCCCCTCCCCGCAACCTCTAAGGATATCTACGGGCTTGGGGGAAAGGGCTGAAATCTCAAGAACGGCCGTTCCAGTGTAACCGCCAGCAAAACGTTTGAAAGGCATCCCCTCCCAAATGTCCTTAAGAGGCAAAATGGAGACAGTGATTTATTAGGGACAGATACCCGGAAACAGGGACTGTCCCTGTTAGAGGGAGACAACTGGAAGATATGGGAATGTGGATTACCACGGGGGCGGGGGGCACACCTCCGCATTCTTTCACAGGGCAAAAGAATGCAGCCCAATCCTATCCCTGAAGGAAAAGAAGAGTGACTTCAAGAAAATATAGTTAAGTATATCCTCCACCCAGGGAGGGGGTGGCGTAGTGTAGCCCAATCTCGTCAGATCTGGGAAGCTAAGCAGGGTCAGTACTTGGATGGAAGACTCTGCAGAGGAAGGCAATGGCAAACCACGTCACCTGCCTTGAAAGCCCCTTGTTGGGGTCACCATAGGTTGGCTTTAACTTGACAGCACTTTAGACACACACACACACATATCCTCTACACTCAACCATCTTTGTGTTTGGCTGAAGTTCACATTCAGGCAAACTTCACTCCTGAGATGTCAGGGCCAAACAGTAACTTTACCTTCTCTCTCTCTCTCTCATATTGTGTCTGATATAAATATTTCTGAAAACAGCATGTGCAGAAGCGAATGTAACGCACTGTCTGTTCTTTCTGATCAGCCGCACAGGAAAAGCTTAGAAACTCCCTCACTCACAACCGCCTTTTAGGCATTTAGAAGTGTGAAAATGTAACTAAGGAAACAAATATTATTTTGCTCGTTCCAAATTTTAAAGTGATCACTGGCCAGGTAGCCATTTATGTGGACCTGGGGAAAAAACCCTACGTAATTTGATCTGTAATTTCCCCCCCCCTCCGTGTTATGTAAAAGTTGATACTTAAAAATAAATGTTGCTTTTACTGAAAAATACGCATTGCTAGCAGCACACTGGCTTACATACTGCCTGCAGGAGTTTCAGTCCCCCTGATATCAGTGGCACACACTTCTCTGCAAGTGTGAGCTGGATTCTAGCTAATATTTGAATTTTTGTCCCATAAAAGGCAGCGCATGCTGGTGTACCTGTCATTGTGGCAATTGCATAGAAGTTAGGGTTGCCAACCTCTAGGTACTAGCTTGAGATCTCCTGCTATTACAACTGATCTTCAGCTGATAGAGACCAGCTCACCTGGAGAAAATGGCTGCTTTGGCAATTGGACTCCATGGCATTAAAGTCCCTCCCCTTAACAAGCCCCACCCTCCTCAGGCTCCACCCCCAAAATCTCCAGGTAGTTCCCAACCCGGAGCTGGCAACCCTAATAGAAGTGCTTAGTGTGGTGGTGAAAAGTGCTGTCAACTCACAGCCAACTAGTGGCAATCCCTTGGGGTTTTCGAGGCAAGAGACATTCAGAGGTGGTTTGCCATTGCCTGCCTCTGCATAGTGACCCAGGACTTCTTTGGGGGGCGGGGTCATAGTGAACCAGGACTTCCTTGGGGGGGGGGGTCTCCCATCCACGTACTAACCGGGACTGACCTTGCTTAGTTTCTGAGATCTAATGAAATCAAGATAGCCTCACCCATCCAAATCAGGGTGAAGTGCTTAGTAAATGTGTGCATTGGGGTATTCCCTGCTGAAAATATACCCAAAATTCAGTGTTATTGAGTCAGCTCAGGGATATCCAGAATAATAAATTAAAACACCACTCCCCGAATTCAGGAAGAAATTACAATTTATCTCCTGGAATGGTAGGAACATTTTGGGTTTTCAGGGAGTCCAGGAGTGGGGGGGGGGGGGAAGAGAGAGAGAGAAAGGAAGCTGGCCCTGCTAAACAGCTATTTGGAGGCACCCTGGTTCCTTTTAAATTTACACTGTCATTTTCTGCAGGAAGACCTGGGCTCTGGCATTCCAAAGGCCAAGTCTACTCCTATATAAAATGCTAGCCAAGGGGTGTCAAACATAAGGCCCATGGGCTGGATCTGGCCCCTTGAGAGCTCTTTTCTGGCCCGCGAGCCAGCCAAGGCAGCCACACACACACACACACCACTCTCGATCTGGGATGGCAAAGTATGGCCCGGCCCGACCAAGTGACATTTAGGTAACAATTGAGTTTGACACCTGTGCTATCCCTTTAAAATGTAAAGGGACCAGAAGGGTGGATTGAGCTCATTAACAGCTGAAAGACCTGACCTCCAGAGGCCAAGGCTGCTGCCCTTATTTCTTGTGGGCCTCACTTGGGAGCCTGCCCACCATTTCCCAGTTTTGCCAATGCCAGTCACCAGGAGGAAAACCCACCATGCAACCTGGAGCCCCCAGTGGGGCTGATGACAGCCAGGTAAGTCCAGAGGAGGCTCAGGCCTCCCTTTCCTTTTAAACTTTAAAGGGACATGGGGGGGAGAGCTAGACAGCCTCCAGAGGCTAGGGTTGTTTACGCATGGGAGTTTTACTTGAGGCTTGTTGCTCGCTGGACCCACACTTTCCTGTTGCAAATCTATCCACCAGCAGCGTCCAAGCTCAAATCAGGAAGCATTGGAGTCCTCACCCCTTGAAATGCTGCTTTGTAATTGGCTATAGTGCTTACTGTGAGAAAAAAGTCATCCCCCCCCACACACACACAGAATCCCAAGCAGTGAAAAAAAGCGTTTTAAAAAATGGTGCTCTAAAAGAAATGGAGGGGAGGAAGAAACCCAAGCCTCATTTTTAAAATCCTTTCGTCTGCTCAGAAAGAACTCTGAGGAAGCAGGAAGAATTTGAATCCCCACCCCTTGACACACTGCTTTGTAATTGGCTATAGTGCTTTCTGTGAGAGAAACATCACTCCCCCAAGCTTCTGTGTCCCGCACTTTGTCTTATGCAAGGTTATTTCACCTGGGATGATCTCAGGAGAGAACAACGAATTGGGTTAATAGATAGGGTTGCCAATCTCCAGGTACTAGCTGGAAATCTCCTGCTATTTCAACTGATCGCCAGCTGATAGAAATCAGTTCCCCTGGAGAAAATGGCCATTTTGGCAATTGGAATCTATGGCATTGAAGTCTCTCCCCTCCCCAAACCCTGCCCTCCTCAGGCTCCGCCCCAAAAACCTCCTGCTGGTGGCAAAGAGGGACCTGGCAACCCTATTAATGAACAGGAAGTCCTGGGATTTGTGAGGGCTGGCCGCGAGGTCATCTTTAATGGATGGAAAACTCATGCATAACTCCAAGGAACAACTCAGTCAGACCGGGGGTGAACGTGAGTGAAAATATCCATGCATAAACAACCAAAGTCTACCCCTCATAGGATGCCTGGTGACAGGACCAGCCCTGGACCTGCAGGCACAACTCAACTCAGCTGAAGCCAACCATCCACAGATGGCAGCTGCTTCAACCTGGCCAGGCCCAAAACAGACAGGGCAGGGCTGGAGACTCTGGGTCAGGTAATCGATTTTGGCATCCAGGTGGAGCCTGTCACATTATCAAGCCCCACTGTGAGGTGGGGTAGGGTGAGAACTACCCAGGAGGCGGCTGCAGCTGAGAAAAAGCTCAGAGGCACTTCCTGAATGGGTGGGGGAGGCATGGAGTAGGGTTGCCAGCTCTGGGTTGGCAATTACCTGGACATCTTGGGGGTGGAGCTGGAGGAAGGTGGGGTTTGGAGAGGGGAGAGACTTCAATATTATAGAGGCCAATGGCCAGAGCGGCCATTTTCTCCAGGGAAAAGGATCTCTATCAGCTGGAGATCAGTTGTAATAGCAGGAGATCTCCAACCACCACCTGGAGGATGGCAACCCTAGTGTGGAGGGGAGTGCCAGCCTTGGGAAGGGATTGGGGGCATGGCCTATTTAAGGAGGGGGTTGGAACACCTTTCCTATGAGTAAAGGCTGAAGAGTCTGGGAGTTTTTCAGTTTAGAAAAGAGACAACTAAGAAGGGACATGATAGACGTTGATAAAATTATGCGCCAGGTTGAGAGAGTTGACAAAGAGTCTGAGAACTGTTTCTCCCTATCCCAAAATACTAAAACTTGAAGGCATCCAGTGAAGCTGATGGGCAGTAGATTCAGGACGGACAAAAGGAAATACTTCTTTACACAGGGAGTGATTTGAATGTAGAATTTGCTGCTAGAGGATGTAGTGATGGCCACAGACATAGATGCCTTTAAAAGGCAATTAGACAGATTCATGGAGGATAAGTCAGTGGCTACTAGCCATGGTGACTAAAGGGAACTTTTAGCAAACCTTTGAATACCAGAGCTGGGAGGTCACATCAGGAGAAGGCCTCGGCCTCTAAGCTCTGTTGCTGGACTTCAGAGGAACGGGCTGTTTTAGCCAGAATCTGGAAAATGCAGGCAAAATGGACTAGGAGAGCAAGGTGGTCACGAAAGGCATGCATAATCAAAAGGAAGCCCCAAAGCAGTCGGTGGGGTGACCGCGAGGAAACCTCCCCGCATAAAAGGCCATAGAGTCCTATAGGAGGCATTTTCATTATGCATTAACATATACTCAGTCCCAAATCATTTCCATGCAGAATTTCCGTTAATCTGGCCATCCTCATATATAACCACACTTGGAAGAATTTAAGTTAACATGGTTTAAGGCCACCTCATATTGGGATAAGTTGGCAAAAATGGATTTTACTTTGTTATTTAGTGAGCTATAGAAAATTATTTTTTAAGCAATATTAGAATTTAGGTAATTAATAAATAAAGCTACCGGACACTTCTATGGAAGTCATGGTGATGGGTCACTTTTGGTGGGTGGGGGGAAAGGGTATTTTCTTTTGATGAATGTATTAAAAAATGAAATGTATTAAATATGTTATGTGAATACCCTTTTATATCTATATATATATATTTTCTTTTTTTTGTTTCTTTTTTTTTTCTTTTCTTTTTTGTATTGTAAAATTCAATAAAAAAATTATATATATATAAAAAAAACATATACTCAGTCCCCTGATTCTTTGTCTTCAAATAAAGGATGGAAGGATCCCAGAAATCCAACATATATGCCTAGGGTTACCAACCTCCAGGTGGTCTTCCCTCTGGAACTTTCTTCTTAAAGTGACTGAGGCACCTTGCTTCTTAGGGAGAACATTCGCTCAGTCCTTGGCGAAAGGTTTGATGCTGTGTGGGAAAGTTGAGATGGCCTGACTTCATCCATTTCAGGTGAGGAATATTTTTCATTGAGTCCCCATGTGGTGACAGCTGGTATTCACCATGTCCGGCAGTCTAGTTAACTCTCAGGCTTTTCCTGCGGCGTGGTAAATATCACCAGCCGTGTGATGAGAGTTCATTTCTAAGGCCTATTCAACACCTGAAATTGCTCTTGCGATAACTTCATCATCTCAAATGTGGGCAAGGCAATTAGGGTTGAGATTGCTGGCAAGAAGGCACTGAGAAGATGATCTCTTCTCTTTGATGGCACAGCCCTCTAAGAAGAAGCATAGCTATGCATCCTCTCGCTATTAGCGGGAACCCGACCAAATGATACTCAAGACAGGCAAGGAGAAATGAGGCCGATCACAGAAGCTACTTCCACCGGCCAATTTGTTATGCTGAACGGAGTGCATCTGAAGTAGCCATCCTCCTCCATAAGCAAATCAATCTGGAAGTCCATAGTCAAGCATTCATGTAGGGAGCAAGAAGTACTATGCATAGGATTGCCAACCTCCCAGGTACTAGCTGGAGATCTGCCCCTCCTCAGAGGCCTGTTCCCCATCTCCAGCAGCTAGAATGCCAGGATTGTGGCAGAGCTATCCTCACGACAGTTCGTTCTGTCTCGTCGAACAGTTAATCATTCTCAGAAAGACAAGCTGGAACGTGTCCAGAGGAAGGCAACAAAGATGGTGAGGGGTCTGGAGACCAAGTCCTATGAAGAAAGGCTGAAGGAGCTGGTATGTTTAGCCTGCAGAGAAGACTGAGAGGTGATATGATAAACATCTTCAAGTACTTGAAGGGCTGTAATATGGAGGATGGTGCCGAGTTGTTTTCTGTTGCCCCAGAAGGTCGGACCAGAACCAACTGGTTGAAATTAAATCCAAAGAGTGTCTGTCTAGACATTAGGAAGAATTTTCTAACAGAGCAGTTCCTCAGTGGAACAGGCTTCCTCGAGAGATGGTAAGCTCTCCTTCCCTGGAGGTTTTTAAGCAGAGGCTAGATGGCCATCTGTCAGCAATGCTATGACCTTAGGCAGATGATGAGAGGGAGGGCATCTTGGCCATCTTCTGGGTGTGGTCACTGGGTGTGTGGAGGGGGAGATAGTTGTGAATTTCCTGCATTGTGCAGGGGGTTGGACTAGATGACCCTAGTGGTCCCTTCCAACTCTTTGATTCTATGATTCTATTACAACTGATCTCCAGCAGATAGAGATCAGTTCCCCTGGAGAAAATGGCCGATTTGGCAATTGGACGATATGGCATTGAAGTCCCTCCACTCTCCAAACACTTCCCTTCTCAGGCTCCGTCCCAAAAATCTCCAGGTATTTCCCAACCTGGAGCTGGCAACCCTATCTCCAGGTGACAGAGATCAGTTCCCCTGGAGAAAATGGCTATGCAGTTTATTTTCATGCCAATAAACATTTTCTCTCCCCTCCCATTTTTAATCTGGTCTACCCAACTATATGCTTCACGCTTAGATTTGCTGTAATTCTGAGAAGTTGATTTCTTTCACAGACCAAAACTGCATTCAGATAGCCAAGAGATACAGGATGTCCATCATAGTTACAAGCCAGTTACAGGGTCATTTTCTCCTGTGAAAATCTGTCTCAGACTTTTTTCTCTCTCCATAACTTTAGCCTCTGCTCAGCCATTCAGTCCTTTGCATAGGTAAGACGTTGCTGGCTCTGTGAGAGGGAAACAGGAGAAATCGTAACAAGAGTCTACGAGCACAGAGAAAGGCCAGACGCATGACGGAGGTATCGAATGGATCCTGCATTCCCGGCCGGCACACCAAATGAATGACTCTCAATCCTCGGGAGAGGGAATTCCTCTAGGGCCAAAATGAGGTTACCAGAGAAAGCCAGGAAAGCCCTCATTACAGAAGCATGAATTACGCACAGTTTACGAGCTGAGTGGCAGATACTGTAGAATTTTCTGGACCAGGGTCCCCCCCTCCCGCACCGTTTTGTTATCAATTAAACTCAAAGAAGCATGGATTCATTGCAAAAAAAAATAAATTAAAAATTAAAAATCCATTCCATCTTGGAAGTATTTGAAAATGCTGCAGTTAGCGCAAGAGAAAATGGATTATTTGCATGCCTCTGGCTCTAAGCACCACAGAACAGAGGCGGCGTGAGCTGGCTTTCTGAAGACGTAAACTTGCTGCGTCACACAGAAGGAAACAGTGGCTTCGACGAGAGCGATAGAGCGGGAAGGGGGACTGTCTCTCTGACGTTGTAGATGAATGTCCAAACAGTAAGGGCGGGGGGGCTATTGTCACACTACCAGAGCGGCAGGCCCGAAAAACAGGCCAGCCGACAATAGGGGTGAGCTGCCCTTCCTCCCCGTATCAGTTCAGAATCTGCGATTACAGACGAGCGGCTCTCCTGAACGGGCCTGCGGAAAGACGTTCGTTGATTTACTTGAGGGGGACGAAAAGGGATAAAAGCAAGCCAGCCGACCTGGCAGAGGCACAGTAAATAAAAATAAAAAAATCATGTGATGCCCGAGCTTCATGTGGACATAAAGTGACGTTGGCCGTCCCTCACAAATAGAACTCCGGATAAAAATAGCTTTTGTCTAAATGTGGAAAGTGTGTAAATATAGTAGCAGGTTTCAATTTACTATACAAGCTCCCAAGCTACCGCCACCTTATTATAGAGCGTTGTGCGTCAGAGGAGAAAGGAGGAGAGGGCAAGAGAGGGGGAGAGAAAAGGAAGGCAGTGTACTCTGCAATTAGTAGCTTCAATGAGAGGTAAATTAATTTCCCCCCCCCCTCGGTCTTGTGATTATTGTTTCGAAAGTGGACAGGCAGAAAAATCACATTGAAATGCAGATGTCAGCATGTTGTAATGGGACTTTGAAAAGGCAAAAAAAAAAAATCTGGGGAGGAAAGAGGAGAGAGAATAAATTCAGAGAGCGCTTTTCAGGCAAAGAATTTGTTTGCAAACACAATGCAACGTAAGAGGAGCCCCTAGAAAAAGAGTTCGGTGGAGTTTAAACGGCTGCAATTGAAAAGATGTATTCTTCAGCTGCATCTGTGCTCGAGTGACGTGGATTGGGACACCTGAATCGGAACCCAATACCAAGGTCTTGTAGGCTATACCCAGGGGCACTATGTCAGGTTGCAGTGGGGAAAGGTAAAGAGATTGGTGGGGGAGAGAGAGACTGGGTTTTTCCTAAATTGCAAAGTCCTGCTTTTGAAAATCTCTAAGATTTTTTTTTAAACTGAGTTTTAAGGGTATGTGTTGTCGTGCTTTTTCACACCTCATAGTAACTGCAGCAATGTTTCAACACAGTCCACTTAGTCATCAGGGGCGCAGAGTCATTGACAGCAAGTTCGCTAGAAATAGTGGAGCTCTTGAGGAAAAACAGGCTTTCCTGACCTCCCCAGCCGATTCACCAGTTGTGCCACAGAGAAAAATAATAACATGGACCACTGATTGTTTTGATATTCCGATTTAAAATATATATGGATTTCTGATGAGGAATCCTAGATCAGCACGCAAAGCTTTAGCGTCAGAGCTCAGTTGTTCTGTACCTATAATGCAAATTGCAGCATGTGCTTGACTTGCCTTGGGGCTATGAACAGAAGGTAGTGGAGGTTTAACCCTTCAAACTCCACTCTGCGATACTATTTAAAACCGGGCTTCCTGCTTTGTTATTAATAATTTTAAAGGAGAAAAGATACAGCCTTTAAAATCACAGCATTTCCCTTTTAAAATGATAACAGCAAAGCAGTTGTGATTAGCAAAACTAAGTGGATTGAAGGGTTAAAACATGCATGTCTCCAAGGCAAACTGAGGCTACCTGAGCCTACAAACTGCATGAGATTCATGATCATCTATCAGGTTGGTTTTTTTTAACCAGACATATTGATATTAAGAACATGTTTCTCAGGGTCACCTTTATGATTGCCAAACTCCAGGTGGGACCTGGAGTTCTCCCAGAATTACAATAGATCTCCGGACTACAGAAATCAGCTCCCCTGAAAGACATGGCAGACTCTACGGCAGCACATCCTCACTGAGCTCCATCTTCTCCCCAAATTCCAATGATGTAGTGGTGTAATGGTTAAGAGCGGTGGTTTGGAGCAGTGGACTCTGATCTGGAGAGCCGGGTTTGATTCCCCACTCCTCCACATGAGCGGTGGAGGCTAATATGGTGAACTGGATTTGTTTCCCCATTCCTACACACAAAGCCAGCTGGGTGGCCTTGGGCAAGTTACTGCTCTGAGGTACTGGTGGACCGTAAATTAAATTTGAGCAGCCAGTGTGATGCAGCGACAAAAAATGCAATCTTGGTGTGTATCAACAGAGGCACAACAACTAAATCACAAGATGTCATAGTCCCACTGCACTGGTCAGGCCGCACCTGGAGTATTGTGTGCAGTTCTGGAGGTCTCACTTCAAAAAAGGTATGGGCAGAATGGAGCAGGTGCAGAGATGAGCAATGAAGATGACCAGGGGCCCGGAGACTAAGCCCTAAGAGGAAAGGCTGAGGGACCTGGGAATGTTTAGTCTGTAGGAGGTTGAGTGGGGACACGATTGCGCTCTTTATATATTTGACGGGCTATCAGAGGAGGGCAGGGAGCTGTTCCTGTTGGCAGCAGAGGATAGGACTCGCAATAATGGGTTTAAAATATGGGTGGAAAGGTATACTGGGGGGGATTACAGTAAGAGTTGTTCAACAGTGGAATTGGCTACCTAGGAAGTGGTGACCTCCCCTCATTGGCAGTCTTCAAGCAGTGGCTAGACAAACACTTGTCAGGGATGCTTTAGGCTGATCCTGTAATGATCAAACAGTTGGACTAGATGGCCTGTATGGCCCAATTCTATGATTCTAAACAATAACCTAGCTTTTAGAAGGGTCAAAATGCTTCACATGTGTTATCGAACATCAGTTGCTTATAAGGCACATGTACTTGACCAGGAATTGCAATCGAGGCCATTAGAAGACAGATTTGGCCAGTCATCCTTAAGGGCCCAAGGAGATCTAAGAAATGACATAGAGAAACTGAGGCTGCTGGACTGACTTTTGTCCTCAGTTCTGTTTAGGGTTACCAACCTCCAGGTGGCACCTGGGGATCTCCTGCTGTTACAATTGATCTCCAGATGACCAAGATCACTTCCCCTGGAGAAAATGGCTGCTTTGGAGGGTGGACTCCATGGCATTATACCCTACTGGGGTCCCTCCCCTTCCCAAACCCCGCCCTCCCCAGGCTCCACCCAAAAAATCTCCAGAGCTGACAACCCTAGTTCTGTTTCCTCCAGTCCAGTCTGTAACAACTTCATGTAACTTCCCCAAGGAAACAAGCCTTATATGGTTTGCTCAGACTGTTTTGCAAGATGAATAATTAAGTTATAAGAAGTTGCCAAATAATATATAAGGATCTCTTATAAAATCTTGCAGCCGAGCAATGCTGGCTGCGTTACAAAGTTCTGGCTTATGTACAAATTGTAGCTACTTAACTCCCACCACTGCTAGAGCCCAAAAAGGGACTTCCTGGGGAATGCCAGACAGGCTCTTTGGACTGGTGGCTTAGCATGATCAGACTAAGTTAGCTTCAGACATTTTAACTTCCTTCTGCTAAAATTATGGATGGTTGCATTCATTCTCCATGTGAATAGTTTCCAGTGAAGCAAAACACTGGCCTGACAAACTCCTCTTACTTTCATTGTTTTCCTATGAAAGGAGGAAAGAGAGAGAGAAAGAAAACTGATACCCCCGATACTGGGCATTTAAATCAAACAAAAGGAATTCTGCCTTTCTCTGGTCAAGTCTCCCACTGCCTTAATGACAAGAATGGGGGAAGGCATGTGTTCTCCTTCACAATCCTCCCACGAGTAACAGAAAAATCCAGAAAACTTTGTGGCTAAAATATAACTAGGTTTGACCTCTTATTATTATTTTTTTAATCACCTTTCTTAAAACCTAGAAATCTGAAAGGCAGTACTGGTAACGGTGCCAATTCAAAGGACATGCCTTGCTGATGGTTAGCCGGCATGCATGAAATGTAGCAAATTAACTCTTCGAAAGGTCTATGTATGTATTTATGTGTGTGAGAGAAGAGGCAGTGAGTGAGTGAAAGAAAAATATCTGGATCTCTAATAAAAGAAACGTTTAGAAGCATGGAGCAGCAACCAGTTAAACTTATTATTGGGTGAAATTTATTCCAAAGACAAATTCTCAGATTCTATTTTCACAAGTTTGTGTGTAAATGCTATCATTTTTTTTTTGCCTTTCCCCCCCGATGATGTGAGTTTCACATAGATCTTATATGAATCTGGGGAGCCAGCATGATGTAGTAGTTAAGGGTGGAGGAGGTCTCTAATCTGGAGAACCGGGTTCGATTCCCCACTCCTCCACGGGAAGCGTGCTGGCTGACCTTGGGCCAGTCACAGTTCTCTCAGAACTCTCTCAGCCCACGCAGAGGTAGGCGATGGCAAACCACCTCCAAACGTCTCCTGCTTTGAAAACCCCAAGGGGTTGCCATAAGTCAGCTGCAACTTGACAGCACTTTACACATATGAATCCTCATAGAATCACAGATTCATAGAGTTGGAAGGGACACCAGGGTCATCTAGTCCAACCCCCTGCACAATACAGGAAATTCAAAACTACCTCCCCCACACACACACCCAGTGACCCCTACTCCATGCCCAGAAGATGGCAAAGATGCCCTCCCTCTCATGCCTAAGGTCATAGAATCACCATTGCTGACAGATGACCATCCAGTCTCTGCTTAAAAACCTCCAGGGAAGGAGAACTTACCACCTCCCGAGGAAGCCTGTTCCACTGAGGAACTGCTCTAATGTTAGAAATTTCTCCCTAATGTCTAGGTGGAAACTCTTTTGATTTAATTTCAACCTGTTGGTTCTGGTCCAACCCTCTGGGGCAACAGAAAACAACTCGGCACCCTCCTCTATACGACAGCCCTTCAAGTACTTGAAGATGGTTATTATGTCCCCTCTCAGTCTTCTCCTCTTCAGGCTAAACATACCCAGCTCCTTCAGCCTTTCCTCGTAGGACTTGGTCTCCAGACCGCTCACCATCTTTGTTGCCCTCCTCTGGACACTTTCCAGCTTGTCTACATCTTTCTTAAATTGTGGTGCCCAAAACTGAACACAATACTCTAGTTGACGTCTAACCAGAGCAGAGTAAAGTGATACCATCACTTCACGTGATCTGGACACTATAGTTCTGTTGATGCAGCCCAAGATCGCATTTGCCTTTTTAGCTACCGCATCACACTGCCGACTCATGTTCAGTGTTTGGTCTACTAAAACCCCAAGATCCTTTTCACACACACTACTGCTAAGACAAGTCCCCATCCTATAATTATGCATTTGATTTTTCCTAACTAAATGCAGAACTTTACATTGATCTGTGTTGAAATGCATTTTATTGGTTTTAGTCCAATTCTCCAGCCTGTCAAGATCATCCTGTATCCTGGCTCTGTCTTCTACCATATTTGCTACCCCTCCCAATTTAGTATCATCTGCAAATTTAATAAGCATCCCCTCTATTCCTTCATCCAAATCATTTATAAAGATATTGAACAACACAGGGCTCAGGACAGATCCCTGAGGCACTCCACTAGTCACTAGTCACTCCTCTCCAAGTGGAAGAGGAACTATTAACAAGCACTCTTTGGGTGTGGTCTATCAACCAATTACATATCCACCTAACAGTAACAGGATCTAAACCACATTTTCCCAATTTGTGAACAAGAATATTATGGGGAACCTTATCAAAAGCCGTACTGAAATCTAGATAAACTATGTCTACAGCATTCCCCTGATCCAGCAAGGTAGTAACTTTCTCAAAAAAGGAGATAAGATTAATCTGACATGACTTGTTCTTGAGAAACCTGTGCTGGCTCTTAGTAATCAGATCCATCCTTTCTAAATGCTGAAGGACTGACTGTCTGATGATTTGTTAAAAAACTTTTCCCGGTATAGAAGTCAAGCTATAAGGTTTAGGTTCCTAGCCAGGAACCATTGTGCTGTATATCACATGAAACTAGCCTGTTGAGGCAGTAGGACTAGTACCTATCTTATACGAGACTGTACCAACCTAAAGGCTGCAGGCCACAGATGATAGTCTAAGAATGAATATATGTAATTGAAGAGGAACTGATGAAGACATAAGAACAGAAACGGCTGTCTTCCTCTTCAACCTGACACGTGTTGAATACAAGGAATGTTGTTCCTGTAAAAAGACAAAATTTGTATAATAATATTAGTATTAGAACCTTTGATTGAATGTATTTGCTATTATATATGATTGTAATATTAGAGTGAAACACCATTTTTGGAAAATTGACATTGAACATATGGTACTCTTGCATTTTGATTCCCATTATATATTGAGCTAATTTCATGTTAGTGGTTTTCTGGGTGTTTTTGGGTTGAACTAATTAGTGCACAGAAGTGTCTATTTTGATATAACCTTCGGGTACTAGCTGGAGATCTGCTATTACAACTGATCATGTGTTAGAGATCAGTTCACCTGGAGAAAATGGCCACTTTGGCAATTGGACCCTATAGCATTGAAGTCCCTCCCCAAACCCCGCCCTCCTCAGGCTCTACCCCAGAAGCCTCCCGCCGATGGCGAAGAGGGACCTGGGAACCCTACTCTGCTCCCAAATCTCCGAGAATTTCCCAACCATAGTTGGCAACCCTGCAATAACCCTGGGGAGGTTGTTCCATGATCGTGGGGGCTGCCGCTGAAAAGGCCCTCTCTCATGTGCCCACCAGACAAGCTTCTTTGATTGATGGGACAGTCAGGAGGGCTTCTCCTTCGATCTTAATTGCCAGTAGCTGCCCTGGTTGTCAGAGAGTTTGCTTAGGCAGATTATTGTTTTTCCTGTACAAAACAGGCATGCCAGGCTCCAGGCCTGTGGGTGGGTGTTCCTGGCTCTCCATATGCCCAAGCGCTTGCATGGTCAGCGCCACCAGCTGAAGCTTAACCCATGTGAACCATGCCAAAAAAAAGGAAAGGAAAAGGGATCCTCTGCCCTGTCTCCCTTTGGCGCTCTGTCATTCCGTATGGTCCAATCTTGACAGTCTGCCTAGGATGCATTCTTTGGCTTCCGCAGAAGCAGCACTCAGGAAAACGAAGCCACATTTCTTGGGAAATTTCGACTAATCCATCTGATAGGTAAGACATGTTTTCCGAGCTGCCAAGTTTCAAAGGCCACCGGAACATTTGGCAACTCGGTGCTGATGAACAGTTTCCATTTATATTGCGAAATTCTGTTGCCAACCATATTTGCTCCCGGGAGACTGTTTTCTCGCAAAGCATGGATGTTATGCAGTTTTTGTTCAGTTTCTTAAAATAAATACTGACGGGTCATCGGAAGCCTCCTTATTAAGAATCACGTTTATTCAGACGTCTTCCCAGGATTTTGTTCCAAGCACAAGACTGCTTCGCGTTAGTAACTTCATCCTCTGTTCACCACCCCCATTATGCAAAGCGTGTGGGATGAGTGAGAACTGCAAATTGTTGTATCCTCTGTTACTTCAACTCATGTATTTGATAGCGCAATCCTATGCTAAATTGCTCCATTCTAAGCCCATTGATTTCACTGGGATTTGACTGGATTAATTCTGTATGGCAGGTCTATTCAGGGGTGAAGGGGATCACAATGGACCAGGAATGTAGGTTTTCCAGATCTCCCCGGCAACTGGCAGGAAGGAAGGGGGACTTACTGAGTGGAAGGGGTCCTTCCTGGTAATGCGCTGACATCACTTCCTGTGTGCACTAATAGTGACATCAGCATGTCAAGGGGCAAAACCAGCAACGCTGTGGAGTTTGGGCAGAACTCTGTGGTTAAACCAAAGAGTCCCATAGAGCAAAACGTTTTTGTAATCTTGTTTTATAACTATGGTGTGGTAAATGCCTAATAAAGGTCAGGTTTTGGAGGAATGTGCTAGAGCGTCCCATGTGATGTTGGCATTTCCAGGGTAAACCTGGAAGTGACGTCATTGTGCCGCACACGCTGCTTGCGCGTTGGATGCTCCACCCCACCTTGTACCCATGAAGCTCCCGCCAGCAGCATGGGGGGGACCTGGCAACCCGAGGCATTCACATCCTTCCCCCTCTCCACAAGCTGCAGTTTAGATTCAGTTTGCAGCCTTCTGCAGCTGTTTTTAAGTGAAAATTAAAACAAGAGAAGGTCTCATGTTCAGTTCCTGACATCTCAGCTCAAATGGCTGGAAAAGATAGCCGCTGCCAGCCAGAGCAGAAAAACAGTGCGATCCCAAAAACACCTTCCTTAGTATTACTCTCAGAACTGGGCTGTGTGGAACAACAATCGGACTTGATTTAAGGCATTTTCATATATTCACCTGCCACATGTAGACAGGCGTTTAAGGACGCACACCTGTCATTCACACTTTGCATATTGCATGCAGGAAACACCTGCAAAAGAAATTGCTGCATAAAATTTTGAACCACCCTAAGTACCACACACATGAATTTCTTGCTTCCTATAAATGATCCAGACTTGACGTTTCCACGCTGAAACCAGGGACATCATGAGAACAGTGTGGTGCAGTGCAAGACTGGGATCTGGGAGACCCAGGTTCGAATCCCCAATATGCCAGGGAAGCTTACTGGGTCACCTTGGACCAGTTACACATTCTCAGCCTAGGCTACCTGGCAGGGTTGTTGTGAGAATTAAATGGAGGAGAGAAGAATGATGTAAGTTACTTTGGGTCCACATTAAAGAGAAAGGTGAGTCATCAATAAAGTAAATAAATAAATGGAATAAAAAAATTGCATTCTATGTATAAATTCAAAGCCTTCCCCCCCCCCAATTATTTTGAATATGTTATGGATAGCTGTGTTGTTTTTAGACTGCTATTGTAAAAGATGCAGATGGAAACACTCTTTTGACAAAGCCTGGGATTTTAAAAAAGATTTTGTTCGAAAGGCTACTAATTTCATGACTGCGAATTCTCCACAAAGTGACCAGCATCTCTTGTATTCGTTCAGTTTACTGGGCAAATGTTGGCACAGGTGATGGATCTTCGTCTTCTGTCTGCCCTGAAGACAATAAATCCCCAATAAATCGAGGAGTTTTCAGAAAATAGGATAAAAGCCCCCCTCCCCCCTCTGTGCGTCCCTTAATTTCTTTGCCTGCCATCATGAGAGGTAGCATTCAGTTTGGGGTGTGTGTGTGAAGCCTCATAATCAAACCCTCCAGGGATAGAAAGAACTGGGAGTGGGTGGGGGGGAACGTACCAAGTGTATCTGCTGGAGATGCCTTCGAGCTTTGCTGTGATCTGGTTGTCAAGATCAATTTGCACACAAAATAAGTACTGTGTTATTACTCTATGCTTATTTGCAGTGCCGGCATCTCTGGAGTCTTTATAGATTATTAATGCATATTTATTTAACCTTATTACATTGTCAGGTTTTTTTTTTTAATAGGGAGGAAACGTAATTCTGCATTCTCTTGGAGACTATTTCTCTCCTTGGGAATGTTTCAAAATGGGCATCGACTCTTAATTTGTTTGTAAATCTTCACCGATCTAAGAATGGATACATTTTATGTTCATCGTGTTACAGGGAGGTCCTAAGCAAAACCACACCCTTCTAAATCCATTCAAATTTGAAGGGTGTAACTCTGCATGGTACAATAATGGAAAGACCTCTGGGTTCAGGTTTAATGCCAGTTATGGGGAAATTAAGGGGGAAATTCTGCCAGGGGTTCTGTGGGACAGTTCTCTCCAAAGCCAAAAGGAGCTTGAAGGGTATGAACACATGAAGCTGCCTTATACCTAATCAGACCATCGATCCATCAAGGTCAGCATTGTCTACTTGGACTGGCAGCGGCTCTCCAGGGTTTCAGTCGGAGGTCTTTTACATCACCTACCATCTAATCCTTCCCACTGGAGATGCCAGGGGTTGAACGTGGGACCTTCTGCATACCAAGCAGATGCTCTAACACTGATCCACGCCCTCTCCCCTACTTGAAGCTGCCTTATACTGAATCAGACCCTTGGTCTGTATGTCTGGTTTTCCATCCATCTGTCTGCCTGTCATCTCTCTGTCTGTCCATCTGTCTTCTTTCTCTCTCTCTCTCTCTCTCTCTCTCTCTCTCTCTCTCTGTCATCCCTCTCTCTCTGTCTATATGTCTGTCTAGCTGTCTCTCTGTCTGTCTGTCTCTCTGTCTGTCTGTCTATCTATCTGTCTATCTGTCTAGCTTGCTTCTTGGCTTTTTTTCTGTCCTTTTGCCACCAAGTTCACATTAGCACCCTAAAGCACACCCTTCATCTGAGTGAATGGTGAAAATATTCCCAATGGCTTACTTTAAAAACAGTTGTAAACCGGAAGTGCCGTCTGCCTTGCGTGGCTGCAGCGGGCGTCCCGCTTGCCCCAGGTAGGGGGAGGAGAGGGTTCCCGCTGGTGCGCGCAGCTGCAAACAGGCAGCCCACTCTCCCCAGGGAGGTCAAGGGGAGGTTCCCGCTGGTGCGCACGGGCCTGCGGGTGCACGATTGCCCGCTCACCCTCACCTGGTCGGCAGGCAGAGGGGCATTTTACCAGGGGTTTGCCCGCCACCAGCGGGCACCTGGCAACCCTATCCCCACATCACTAGTGATGTGATGATGTCACTTCTGGTGCGTGCTGAAAGTGAGATCAATGCATTGCCAGCAATGGAGGCCTAGGCCTCAGTTTGCTGCCAGAGAGAAACAGTAATCTGCACAGTGCCCGCAATATGATGTCACCAGGCCATTAGAATAGTGTTGCCAGGTCTTTCTTCGCCACTGGCAGGAGGATTTTGGGGTGGAGCCTGAGGAAGGCAGGTTTGGGGAGGGGAGGGACTTCAATGCCATAGAGTCCAATTGCCAAACCGGCCATTTTCTCCAGGTGAACTGATCTCTATCAGCTGGAGATCAGTGGGAATACCAGAAGCTCTCCAGCTAGTTCCTGGAGGTTGGCAACCCTACATTTGATGGTGGAGATGGATGTACAAAAGAGGTCCCTTCTTTGCATGCGAGATTAGCCATGGGCAGCTGAAACGATGGTGAAACTCTCACCAGAGAAGGGTCTTTTGTGAGAGGCAGGAAGTAGGGTTGCCAGGTCCCTCTTTGCCACCGGTGGGAGGTTTTTGGGGCACAGCCTGAGGAGGGCAGGGTTTGGGTAGGGGAGGAACTTCAATGCCATAGAGTCCAGTTGCCAAAGTAGCCATTTTCTCCAGGTGAACTGATCTCTATCGGTTGGAGATTAGTTGTAATAGGGGGAGATCTCCAGTCACCACCTGGAGGTTGGCAACCCTAGCAGGAAGCCTTAGGGACATGCTCAACTAGCCCACATTGGTGTTTAAGGTTGCCAACTCTGGGCTGGGAAATTCCTGGAGATGTGGTGATAGAATCTGAGGAGGGAAGGGTTTCGAGAGGGGAGGGACCACAGCAGGGTATAATGCGATAAAGTCCCCCTCCAAAGCAGCCATTTTATCCAGCAGAGCTGATCTCTGTCTTCTGGAGATTAGTTGTAATTCCAGGAGATCTTCAAGTCCCACCTGGAGGTTGGCAACCCTAGAACTGGTCTCTGTCATCTGGAGAACAGCTGTAATCCAGGCCCCACCTGGTGGTTGGCAACTCTCCCGGTTTTAGGATGTTTTGAGGGAAGCGAATAGGCCAAAAGCACTGGCTACTCCAGCTCTCAGGATGGGGGCGAGGGTAGTGTAGGATTGCCTGGCAATTGGTGGCAGGTTTGGAGGTGGGGCTGTGACATTCTGTGCACTGCTGTGTTCCTTCTGGGGAAAACTCAGAAGTGATACAGAGTAGCTCCAGGAATTGCCAGAAACTCTATGGTAAAACCTTATAGTTTCTGGCAACTCCTAGAGCTACCCTATGTCACGTCCAGGGTTTCCCCAGAAATGATGTAGCAGCACTGAGGACC
This sequence comes from Euleptes europaea, assembly GCF_029931775.1. Lineage (NCBI taxonomy): Eukaryota > Metazoa > Chordata > Lepidosauria > Squamata > Sphaerodactylidae > Euleptes > Euleptes europaea. The sequence goes on from NC_079322.1 coordinate 9,518,811, forward strand.
TTGGCTTTTAGGTCAGGGATGGGTGCCAGCCAGCTTCAGCTGGAAAAAATGCCTTGAGCCACCACCACCTCAGAGCTGTGAGGTGGCGGATGATGAAGAGTCCTCTCTTTTTGGGCAGCTGATCTAGGACAATAGATCCGCTGCCTCCTAGAAGTGCTTCTTAGTCTCCACCTGTGTCCTGCTTTCCTGTCTGTAAATACAGCAAATGTCACAGCGATGCCATTAAAATCCCCAGTACTCCCTCCCTCCCTCCCGCAAGGAAACCCAACTTGTCTGGCACCATCTATCTATCCATCCTTTGGTTCTTCTCACAGCATGAGGTCGTGGAGATGACATAACTGCATAAATACATGTCAGCTTTCTACTATTACCTTATGCCAAACATTGAAATCAAAGATTTAATGCATAAATATGACAGGTCCCTAAGCCATACATAAAACACTGACATCTAGGATGTCAAAGCTAGATATCAAATGTTTGAAGGATATTCAATTACTATCAGGCAAATAAGCAGAAAGAGAGGCTGGCTGTCCAGGCCCCGAGACAGCTTGACAGGGTAGAAGACAGAGGGAACTTTTACCTTGGAGGGGGGCGGAGCCTGAAGGGGGCAGGGTTTGGGGAGGGGAGGGACTTCAATGCCATAGAGTCCAATTGCCAAAGCAGCCATTTTCTGCAGGTGATCTCTATCGGCTGGAGATCAGTTGTAATAGCAGGAGATCTCCAGCTAATACCAGGAGTTGGCAACCCTATTTCCAGCCAAAAACTGGAAGTGACATCACCATCTTGTGGTGACGCTCTAGGAAACCCATCATAAATCCCTTCATAGACACGTGGTATTTCTAGAGAATCAATGTGACATATAGTGATTTCATTTCACGTTTTCAGCTGGGTCACAGGTAACAGGCAACTGATCTCTGCAGTCTGATGGTCAGTTGTAATCCTGGGAGAACTCCATGGGATCACTGAAGGTTGAAAACCTAGAGTTGCCTGGCAACCAGTAGGAGGGTTAGGGGCAGGGATAAGAGGGTGTATGATGTAAGTGACATCACTACATCACTTCTTGGTACAACCCAGAAGAGACATTGGGTAGCTCTAGGAACTGATGGAAACTCTGGTTTCTGGCAATTTCTAGGGCTACCCATTGTCCCTTCCAGGTCATACTTAGAAGTGACATACCAGCACAGAAGTCGGCAGAGTTTTTATTTTTCTCAAAAGTAGCAATCAGTGGAAGGCCACCCGCCATAGGGGGCAGCCTAGCAACCCAATAGCCACTCTGTGCGTAACTTCTCAACTGACCTGCTTGCACATGGTGAGAAAAGACTTGTGATGGTGCTCAGAAATCAAGACAGTACCGTGCCACCTTAGAGGCATCACCTTTCACGGACTAGAAGCACCCATTTCATCTGATGCTGGGTGTGGAGACACCTGTGGGCACCGAAGGCCACCCATCTTAAAGCCGCCAAACAGAATGACAATCCTTGAAACAGGAGCAAGCATGAGAAAAAACTATCGCTGGCAATTGTTTTTTGGGGAAAGAAATGTGATTTTTGTCACTCTTGTGCAGTATATGGGAAGTTAATGCAATCGGAGAAGATTACTGAATTGGCTTTTTATTATTGAATTATAATCACTTGAGCAATTATCAAACCAGGTGCGGCTGATTGGAATAAATTATTTGTTCACCTGATCACTATACAGCTGACAAGGGCCCACCAATTGCCTCTCGAGGGTGCTTCTGCTACTCCTGAAGCCTTGTCAAAAGGTATTTATTAGCGTTTGATGTTCCAGAAATTCGCCCCTAGAAGACAAGGGCAAAAGTTAAAAACCTGGGAGGGGGGAAGCGATGGGGTTCAGACTGCAGTGCCTTGATTGGCTCATTAAGTCACCTTAACGTCTGAGTAACTTTTGAAGAAAAGTTTGTCATTCTTGGTAGAATTCCTGCACCAAAGAAACTTACTGGAGGTATGACACTGGGCAGATGCCTACAGTAATATCTGAGAGAGGGCTAACAAAGTTGGACGAGCTAGTTTTTCTGAAGGGACGAAGGTAGAGAGAAAATAAGAGGTCCATGCTGCAGGTTTGGGGACATGGAGATCTTTTTCGATTTTACTGTTATGCTGGCCGGTCGAAATAGGGATTTGTACCACATGTGTAGGATCTGAAGCCCTATACCAGGCATTGCTATTTTGTGGTTTTATTCAATACTACAGAGTTCAGGATGGGAGGGAAGATGGCATGATGCAGCCAGATCTCATCAGATCTTGGAAGCTAAGCAGGGTTGGCACTTGAAGGAGACCTCCAAGGAAGACTCGGCAGAGTAAGGCAATGGCAAACCACCTCTGCTTCTCACATGCCTTGAAGGCTTCCTTCCTGGGGTCGCCATAAGTCTGCTGCGACTTGACAACACTTTACACACACAGGAGAGTCATTTTTTAAAAGTATATTTTAAGGGACAGCCAGCATGGTGTCAGACCAGGACCTGGGAAACCCAGGTTCAAATCTCCACTCTGCCATGGAAACTTGCTGGGTGACCTTGGGCCAGTCACACACTCTCAGCCTGGCTAGTATCTGGATGGGCAACCTCCAAGGAATGCCAGGGTCGTGCTGTGGAGGCAAAGAATGGCAAACCACCTCCGAACTCACCATAAGTCAGCTGTGACCTGAAGAACCATCTTCTTCCTTATTATCATGATTGCCAATTATAATGTTCACATGCCTTCTATGCATTTGCCTCTGAACATTGGATTTCCTTGGTGGTGGAACCCCATTATAATGCCAATTATAATGTTCACATGCCTTCTATGCATTTGCCTCTGAACATTGGATTTCCTTGGTGGTGGAACCCCATATTTGGATTACCCTCCCCCTAGGGCTGCTAACTTCCAGGTGGAGCTTGAAGATGTCTGGGAATTACAACAGGTCTCCAGAGAGAGAATGGGGCTGCCTTATTTTCTGTTGCCCCAAAAGGTTGAACCAGAACCAAAGGGTTGAAATTAAATCTAAAGAGTTTTCAGCTAAACATTAGGAAGAACTTCCTGACAGAGCGGTTCCTCAGTGGAGCAGGAGTCTTGCACAAATGTTGCTTTCTTGGCTGTTTGGTCCATCTCCATGAAAAGTCCTTTGTGAAACTAGTAAAATCCAAGGTACTGTGGTAATCACTTGTTACTACTAATGCTATTCTTTTCAACATTTAAGGAAGGACAGCGGGCAAAATTCATTTCCAAAAACTTGAAGTATCCCAAAATGGGGGGAGAAGAGCCATAAGAGGAAACATATTTTACACAGAGGAAAACCTAGGGTTGCCAGCTCCAGGTTAGGAAATTCCTGGAGATCTGGGGCCAGAGTCTGGGGAAGGGGAGGGTTTGGGGAGGAGAGGGACTTTAGAGGGGTATAATGCATTTGAGTCCATCCTTCTGAGTAGCCATTTTCTCCAGGGGAACTGATCGCTGTCATCTGAAGATCAGTTCTAATTCCAAGAGATCTCCAGGTCCCACCTGGAGTCTGGCAGCTCAGATATTACCAGCCAATGGGATGTCCAATTCCAAATATGAAATGTTGCTGCTCTAATGCCCAGTGCGGTGAGTCAGGGCTTGGCCTGGATATAGTTTCCCAGGATGTTTTGCAGACCTTGGTCAGACCGGCCAAGTCCAACACCTGGCGTTTGTTGTGTCTCTCTCTGCCGGGGCCTGAGAATTTTCTCTCTCTCGGATCCTGGGGACGCTTATCTCGGGGTGCCTGGCAACACCTAGTATGTCTGTATTGTGTTTTTAAGTCCTGCTGATGCCATTGTAGAACACTGCCAACTTTCAAAGCCTTAGAGCTGTCATGCCTGAAGTCTTTACCTGCCTTTAGCCTTCTAATAAAGCGTTTTTACTTCAGACCTCACCTTGTCTGAGTGAATCCTTTGGAAAAGCTAGAGAGGGACTTACTGATCCTGACATGGTGGATGCTTTATTAGGACTTTGTGTTTGTCTGTGGATGGCTCAAGCAGGGGGGAAATCACCTAATGAAGTCATTCCCCTTATAATGTCCCTTGGCGCAGAGTGGTAAGCTGCAGTTCTGCAGTCCAAGCTCTGCTCACTACCTGAGTTCGATCCCGACGGGAGTCGGTTTCACGGCTCAAGGTTGACTCAGCCTTCCATCCTTCCGAGGTCGGTAAAATGAGCACCAGCTTGCTGGGGGTAAAAGGAAGATGACTGGGGAAGGCACTGGCCAATTGCCCCGTAAACAAAGTCTGCCTAGGAAACATCGGGATGTGACGTCACCCCATGGGTCAGGAATGATCCGGTGCTTGCACAGGGGACTGCCTTTACCTTTTAGAGAAATCATATTAGCACCCCCAGGGTTGGTAGGCTGGTTTTTTGCAGTATAGATTCATCATTAGCTTCCTGGATCTAGTAGAGCTGTTGAGAAGAGATCTGGTTTGGGAAAGGCTACCACTGTTTATTGGCCTCTATTCAGTCCAGAAAGCTAGTGGATTCAGAACATGCTTCACCATGACCTGCACTTGTCAGCTGTGACGAATCCTCTCTGTGTGCCTGTGCAGCTGCAGTTGCAACTGAAGGGATACCTCTAAGATCTTTTGTGTTTGTCATATTTAATGCTAACAGACGCCAATGACAGTAAAACATAAGGAAAGAGGCGGGGAGTCTAATTTTTTTTATGCCAGCAGACAGTTGAGTCATTCTGATCCCAGCACTAGAGACAGATAATACTAAACATCATGTCTGCATCCATGAAGGATTAAAGTTTTACACTGCACACTAAGAATCTAGTTATTGCATGTTATAATCTTCACCTCTTTAATGCTCCACCGTTCACCTGATGGAATCCTGCTATGCTGTCATATCGGGTTTTCACACAGAACATATAGCTCAAACATAATATGTGCCTATATAAGGTAGTTCTCAAATTCCATCATACTCTGCCATGACCTAGGTTGATACAAAGGCTATGGGACACCGCTCCAAGTTGACAGATCACTGGCTCCCCTCTTACTAGCAGGGAAAGACCTTAATAAAAAAATCGCTTCTTCAAACTATCTCCATTTATTGGAAATCCCTAAGTTGAGAAGAGCTTTTACCTTAGCCCGATTTAACGCACTCCCATCTGCCCTTGTCCCTGTCCGTCCCTGTCAGTCGGGCAAGATAGAAACTATTGAACATGTCTTACTGGTTTGTTGCTTTTATCAGGAGATTAGATCTAGGTTTATTAGCCCAGGGGTGGGGAACCTTTTTTTGGCCAAGGGCCATTTGGATATCTTTAACATCATGGGGTGACGCCACATCCCGACGTTTCCAAGGCAGACTTTGTTTGCGGGGTGGTTTGCCAGTGCCTTCCCCAGTCATCTCCCCTTTACCCCCAGCAAGCTGGGTACTCATTTTACTGACCTCGGAAGGATGGAAGGCTGAGTCAACCTTGAGCCGGCGACCTGAAACCGACTTCTGTCGGGATCGAACTCAGGTCGTGAGCAGAAAAAAAAAATTCGGTATAGTTCGGCTTCGGCAAAATTCGGCCCGTTTTTATTCGGGCCGTGCTGAAGTCCGAACTCCTCCGCTTCGGATCCCCGGAAATTCGGGGGGATCCAGAGTTCGGGGGAAAATTCGCCCCCCCGCTCGCCTTCAGGGGGAGGCGCAGATCTGTTTAAAGGGCCCCCATGCGCCTTCAGGGAAGCCCCCTGAAGGTGCGCGGGGGGCCCTTTAAACAAGCCCCTCTGCGCTGTCTGCGCAGGCAGCGCAGAGGGTTTCCAGACCCCCCCCCCAGCCCTGCCAGGACTCCCGGCAGGGCTGGCGGGGGGCTTTAAATAGATCTGTGCCTCCCTGCCGGGAGGCACAGATCTATTTAAAGGGCCCGCTGCGCGCCTCCAGGGAAGCTCCCTGGAGGCGGGCGGGGGGACTTCAAACCGATCTGTGCCTCCCGGCCGGGAGGCACAAATCTACTTAAAGCCCCCCCCCCCAGCCCTGCCGGGACTCCCGGCAGGGCTGGCAGGGGGCTGGCAAGACCCTCTGCGCTGTCTGCGCTCCTTCCTTCCTTCCTTCCTTCCTTTATATCCTGCTTTTCTCCCCAGTGGGGACCCCAAGTGGATTACAATGTTCTTCTCCCCTTCATTTATCTTCGCAATAGCCCTGTGAAGCAGGTTAGGCTGAGAGTATGTGACTGGTCCAAGGTCACTCAGTAGGCAACCGTGGCTGAGTCAGGATTAAAACCTGAATCTCCTGCCTCCCAGTCGGGCACTCTAACCACTATACCATGCTGTTTATGAATAGAGCTATGAATGGGATAATGCAGTCCTAAATCCAGGAACTGTGCTGGAAATCATCCAGTTCTTGTATAAACAGAAAGCATGTACTCCACAGCTGGTTAAACATATACATCTTTATTACTGATATTGAAGGTGGATTTAAGGTGGATTAGAAAATTCAAAAATGATGCAATAGGAACAGTATAAGACATCCAATAGACAAGGTAATCAGATAGGGTTGCCAGGACTGAGTTGGGAAATACCTCCAGCCACCACCTGGAGGTTGGCAACCCTAAAATTAGATCAGACTGCAGTGCAACAAAAACAGTGTAAAATATGACGAATTAGAAGAAATGCAAAAATCTACTTTCTACATAAAGTAGAAAACAATGCCAAAAAACAAGTGAATGCATAATGCATATAATGAACAGTGCCATAAATGACAAGCCTTGTCCCTGTGTGAAAGCGTCCTCCTGAACAATTCCGTTTTACTACAGCCCAGTTCCCTTTACAAAAAATTCCCTCTCGAACCATTCTGTTTTGCACGTTCTGCGGACTCAGGATCTCTACAGCATTACTGGGTGGTTTTGATAAAGAAATATAGAGCATCAGTGTATTGATGAAACCCACAAATTATTTCTCCTAAGGGCTTTGTGAGTGAAAAGTGCAGTCAAATCGCAACAGACTTAAGGCAACCCAGTAGGGTTTTCAAGGCAAGGGACTAACACAGGTGGTTTGCAATGGCCTGCCTCTGCATAGCAACCCCGATATTCCTTGGTGGTCTCCCATCCAACTACTAACCAGGGCCAGTCCTGCTTAGCTTTTGAGAACTTATGAGATCTAGCTAGCCTGGGCCATCCAGGTCAGGGCAAAAGACAAATAGTGGTAGTTTGCCATTGCCTGCCATAGTGCCTTGGTTTTCCCATCCGAGTACTAGCCAGTACCAACCCTGCTTAGCTTCTGAGATCTGACAAGATCAGGCTAGCCTGGGCCATCCAGGACAAGGCCCTAAAAGCTTACAGCTTAAATAGCATGGGACCGTATCTTATGGAAACCACCCCGACAAGTCACACACTGATGACAACTGGGCATCTACATCAACACCCTGGGTCCTATTTAAAAAAAGAGATTTGAATCAGTCTAAATCACCGTCCCTGATACCTACTTCTCCCTCCAAACTTCTTGACAAAATGGAATGGCGCAGTGTATCAAAAGCTGCAGGTAAATCCAGTGAGAGCAACAAAGGCCGTTTATGCATAGGTACCTTCACTCATGCTCGCCCCCTGTCTATCTTGGTTGTTCCTTGGAGTTATGCATGAGTTTTCTGTCCATTAGAGATTACCTCACTGCCAGCCCTCACAAATCCCGGGTTTTCCTGTTCCTCTGCTAATCCGATTCTTCCATCTCCTTCCATCTCAGCCTGGGTGAAATCTCCATGCATAAGGCAAAGTGTGCTGGCTAGCTGCCAATGCTCAGGTCTCCACTTGCAGTGTCTCTGAGATACTGCTCCAGGCAGTTGGCAACAGCAGGGAGAGGGTAAAGCGGAGTCCAAAGAACAAGTCCGTTTGTCAAAGCCAGAAATCAGAGTCCAGTACTTGCCAAATCAGAGTTACAGTTCATAGTCCAGGTAGCCAGTCCAAGGTAGAGGGTCACGGAGAGTCAGAGGTCCAAACAGCCAGTCCAAGGTCTAAAGGCACAGAGTTGTTCAGGCATGGGAGGCAGCAGGTTGCACTGGTATGCACTGGGTTGCTTCCTCGACCCTGGGCTGTTCAGCTGAGGCTTTTCTGGCATCTGGCTTCTCTGTCAGTCCTCCTCCTGCGAGGACTCACTGTTCTGCTGCTCTTCCAGCACACGCCGGTAGGCTTCCAGCCGGGCACCATGTCTTTTAGCCACCAGTGCCTTTCTCCGCTGCTGCCTCCACCTGTCAGCCTTTGCTGCCTTAGCAGCTTGAGGGCTCATAGCTGGGCCACTGGGTCCAGGCTCTGAGCAGGACGGGGTTGGTTCTGCCGTGACTTCTGACTGCAAGTCTTGTGGCTGCTCTGGAGAGTCACCAGCTTCAGGGCTGTCAGCCTCCTCACCAGGCTGTGCTGAATCAGGCCCCACTCCAGGCTGCGAGGTCAGTGGCAGCTCCATTGGGGCTGACTTCTCCTAGTAGAGTTCCTCCTCTGAGGAGGACCCATTCTCCAGGGACTGCCCCATGGCACAAAGTGTGAGACACACAAGCTTGGTTTCTCTCACAGCCAATTACAAAGCAGTGTGTAAAGAGGCGGGCATTCAAATCCTTCCTGCTTCCTTGGAGCTCTTTCTGAGCAGGTTTTTTAAAACCGATTCTTGGATTTCTCCTCCCCCCTCCTTTCAGTGTGCTCCGTTTTTTGTACTTAAAATGCATTTTTATGAGGCAATTGGGTTGGGGGGGGGCAGAATTTTCTCTTACAGTTAACTCTATAAAGTAAGCCAATTACAAACCAGCATTTAAAGGGGCAGGGACTTGGTTTGAGCTTGGAAACTGCTAGTGCATAGATTCCAGACAGGAAAGCGTGGGTCCAGCGAGCAACGAACCTCAGGTAAAACTCCCATGCATAAATAAGCGATGGTTCAAAACTATGTTTTATTCATATGCTGGTCTACGACCGTAACAACAATAAACTAAACTAATCCCTTGCATAAATGACCAAGGAGAAAATGCCATTGTCTATATTCAACAGAAATTGACAATTAAAGCCACAAGTGCTGTCTCTGTCCCATAACCCAGGCTGAAGTCTATGACAGGTGAAGTCAACCAATAAGATCTGGAGTTGTTTTGCAACCACCCCCTCAATCGACTTGCCCAGAAAGGGCATCATGGATCCAACACCGCAGAGAGAACATCTACACTGCCTTGGGAGTACAGAACTTTCAATGTGCAGCTCTCTCAGCTGCAGGTCATCAATGGCTGGTTGATGCACACATCTAAACATGTCTTAATTCACATCTTTTCCTGTTCACATGTGAAGTGGAGCATGAGAGCCCATTTCTTTTTTCACCAGAAGCTGAGCATGCAGTTGAAGGGAGCTAAATACTGCTGCCTTCTCTCAAGGAAGTTTTGCACAACCCCGTTGACTTGTATTGTGCGCTGATAGAAAACATACTTTTTTTGGCTGTTTAGATCATACAAGTTCGTGAACCAGGCGTCATACCTATATCAGTCCCTCTGTTTAATTGCCTAGGATTGAGCCAAATGAGGATAGGCAAATCTGTACAGTGGGGCCAGCCACAGTTATGATATAGGTATTTCCAAATCTGTGAGAACCCCCACATTTGCAGAGATATCTGACTTTTTAAAAAAAGCTAATTTGGTGGTAATTCCCCTCCCCCCATTAATGGTCACATCTGTGCATAGGCAGACATCCTAGCACTCTCCCCACAAAGGATTTCCGACCCCAACAAACCTTCTCCAGTTCCCCCTTGTACTGATATATACAGTTTATGTTTGACTTTTATCCTTCTTTGTAAAATACCTCTAGCATGACAGGAGAGGAGTTTGGTCTATAGCCAACCATGCATATGCCCTGGAACACTGATTTCCTCACACCCCTTTCGATTTCTGCAACTCCTCCTTCAGCTGCGAATACGAAAGCCTTTATTGGCATTAAAAGGTATGATACAATGGAGTTTACAATAAAATCATATTATAAGAGATATGCAAGTATCACACAATAAAATTTACAATAAAATCATATTATAGAAACATACGGGTACACTAGGTTGGTTATTTGATTATTATGACTATGCCAAGTCAGCCAGCTGCTTTCACACACATTGGATAATGTACGTCCAATGCATGCTCAATGCACTTTAGCAAGTGTTTGCAAACTTGAAAACAATTGCTAAAGTGCATTGAATGTGCATTATCCAATCCATTGGATATTGCACTTGGATAATCCACTTTCAATGCACTCTCAATGCATTTTAGCAATTGTTCACAAGTTTGCAAATGATTGCCAAAGTGCATTGAAAGTGCATTAACGAATTTGTGTGAAAGCTGTCTTACCCATGGAAAGATCATTCCTGGGATCACAGGAACAGCATGGAGGGATAGTCATGTGGGTCAGGACCCTACAGAAGCTACTTGGAGAGGGGCCATGGCTCAGTGGGAGAACCTCTGCTTGGCATGCAGAAGGTCCCAGGATCAATCCCAGCATCTCTAGTTAAAGGACCAGGCAGAAGGTGATGAGAAAGACCTCTGCCTGAGACCTGGGAGCGCTGCCAGTCGGAGTACACAATACCTATCTTGATGGACCACGGGTCTGATTCAGTATGAGGGAGCTTCATGTGTTCATCTGTACTTTCTATGTCCTGCATGGGGCAAATATTCTCAGTATTTCATCATAAAGCTGGGGCCATATTTGCAAAACTGTTTTAAATTTATGGCAAGTAGGCATATGAAATATGAAATATTTACTTATGAATTTGGAATATGGCAGGAGTATAGATTTTGTACAGCTCCCCCCTAAAAGACTTCAAAAGAACAACAGTGTAGAGCAGGTGTAGAACAAGACAGAATTTAATGTCATTATGTTGACTGGGCAGGCATCCTGGTAAATTGGTAATATACAATTTAAACACATTTTAATTGGTCTGTATCTGGTACTTCTGCCACTTTTCCTCTACTAAAAATAGAGCTTTCATGAACAGGAAAACAGAGTACCACTGATACCAGGGACATATGATAAGGTATGGCCATCACTATCCTTTCCAGGGCTGACAGTAGGTTTTCAGGGGGCCCAGGCTAGTGGTTAAGAGTGGCGGACTCTAATCTGGAGAACCGGGTTTGATTCCCCACTCCTCCACATGAAGCCTGCTGGGTGACCTTGGGCCAGTCACAGTTCTCTCAGAACTCTCTCAGCCCATGCGGAGGCAGGCCATGGCAAACCACCTCTGAAAGTCTCTTGCCTTGAAAACCCTATGGCAGTGATGGCGAACCTTTTAGAGACCGAGTGCCCAAACTGCAACCCAAAACCTACTTATTTATCGCCAAGTGCCAACACTGCAATTTAACCTGAATACGGAGGTTTTAGTTTAGAAAAAAAAAATAACACCTGGTCTCCCGGAGCAGGAAACACTTGCTTCTCTCTCTCTCCCCCTCCCTCCCTCCTCTGGGGGCCAGGTCTACCAGCCTGGATGACCTGGCCTCCAGCGGATGGCTTTTCCCAGGGGCCAGGTCTACCAGCTCTGATGACCTGGCCTCCCGGAGCAGGACAGGGGGGGGGGCTTTGAACCGCTCCCCCCCTTCCCTGAACCGCTTGGTTCAAAGCCCCCGCTGCCCAGCTGGGCGGTGGGGAGTCCAGAGAAGGGGAACCGCTGGTTCAAAGCCCCCGCCACCCAGCTGCTCAACTTACCCGCGTGTGCCGGCAGAGAGGGCTCGGCGTGCCGGAAGTGGCACGCGTGCCATGGGTTCGCCAACACGGCCCTATGGGGTCGCCATAAGTCAGCTGTGACTTGATCTCTCTCACACACACTCAGGCTACAGTTCCCAGGGCCCCCTTCTTCTCCTCTGCCCACCACCGGGCACTCATGCCCTCCTTCCCTCCCATCCACCTGCGGGCCTCTTAATTGCTTGTGCTCCCTTCCTTCATCTGTTCACAAGCATTCCCACTACCCATGCTCACAGCTGCTCGCAGCTCTCTCCCCAGTGACACCTGGCAATGTGTGCAGCAGGGAGCACAGGTGGTGGAGAGCTAGCAAGTGTGTGGGCAAGAGGTGCTGGTGGTGGCGGGCCCTGCCAGAAACCCTGGGCCCTGGCAGCTGCCCCATTCTAGTGCATTGCTGACATCAGTCCTGCTTCTCTCTGCAGGTGCATCTCTGAGTCATTTGAAGAAGAAGAGTTGTTTTTTATATGCTGACTTTCTCTACCACTTAAGGGAGAACCAAACCGGCTTACAATCACCTTCCCTTCCTCTCCCACAACAGACACCCTGTGAGGTAGATGGGGCTGAGAGAGAGCTCGAAGAGAGCTGTGACTAGCCCAAGGTCACCCATCTGGCTTCATGTGGAGGAGTGGGGAAACAAATCCAGTTCACCAGATTAGCCTCCGCCGCTCACGTGGAGGAGTGGGGAATCAAACCTGGTTCTCCAGATTAGAGTCTACCGCTCCAAATCACCGCTCTTAACCACTACACCACATTGGCTCTCATTTGGCTTTCCGTTGCTGGAAACAACATACTAGGCTAGACAGTCCTTTCTCGTGACCCAGCAAGACAGCTTGTGTATCCTGCAATTGTCAATTTCAAAGTGTACCTATGGCCATACAGTAGCCGTACGTATGCGTTGCTACCAGGATGCTGCTGAGGAAAAATCATGTGCAAAGGCACTGTTAAGCAGCGATAGGCCATTGATGCATGGCTGTTTCCTTGTGGTCACCCCACCGACTACTTTGGGGCTTTACTTTGATTCTGCTTGCATTTTCTGACTGTCAGCGGTCGCCTCGCTCTCCCTGCGTGTTTCCGCCCATTTTGCCCACGTTTCCAGCATCCAGAAAACGTGGGGGAAATGGATGGAAACATGTGGGGAGAGCAAGGCGGCCTCTGACAGTCGGAAAATGCAAGCGTCATCAAAGCAAAGCCCCAAAGTAGTCAGCGGGGTGACTGCGAGGAAGCAGCCAGGCATCAATGGCCATAGATATCTGCAAAAAAAAAAAGGGTGATCTCTTCCGTTTGTGGCATGGAAATCATTTCAGCCAATCAGGACCTCATCAGGCACCTCAGTCAATGAGGATGACGTCATGCATGACGCTATGTTGCCAACCATGCTGGCTATGTGAGGGCATTGCTGAGAGCAAGTAAAGGCCAATGAAAACTCTTTAAACAAATCAACTGGTGTGCTCTAGTGGCTACACTGTCAGACTAGGATCTGGGAGACCCAGGCTTGAATCCGCACTCATGCCATGGAAGCTTGATGGGTGACCTTGGGCCGCTCACACACTCCCAGCCTAATCTACCTCACAGGGTTCTTGTGAGAATAAAATCGAGGAGAGGAGAATGGCGTCAGCCGCTCTGGGTCCCCATTGGGAAAGAAAGGTGGGGTTTAAATGAAGAAAATACATAAAATAGTAAATAGATAAAATAAATTTCTGAGTAGTAAATGCATAGTTATGAAATAGCCAATGTTTTTATCTCTCCATACAGAAAAATGTCGTAAGAGAGGATTGAGACAATATCTGACCAGGGGAATGGAATGGCTTGAGTGTTTAAGGGATTCTCCCACATGAACTTCCCTGCTCTGATAGATCTGCTGAGAAGGTTCTACTTCTCATACTTTCATTGAATAAAGTTTGACTTAGCAGCTTAGCAACTTCATGCCTTTCTGCAGAAGCTCCTCCCTCAAAAGGCCTACATAGCAGACAGTATTTAGTGGTTTAATGTTGTAGCGTCGACTTTATATTTAGACAATTATGTGGTGTGTGGAGACACTAAATAGTTATAGATGATGATCATTTATTGATTATGTTAATCCCATATCTCACCCAACAATATAAATGCAAAGTAATGTTGAATGTCTGATCTGCATTGTAACTGCTATTTTTCAGTTTCCTAACGGTATGTCAGATATCTTTGTTTTTTCCCCTTCCCGTTTCCCTTTTGTATCCTCTCTTTATAATTTAAAATAAAAATTATTTTAAAAAGAGGCCTACAAATTAAGCCTGAACTGACCCTAGAAGGTAAAAGGACTAAACTGAGGCTATTGTATTTTGGTCACATTATGAGAAGGCAAGAGTCACTAGAAAAGACAGTCATGCTAGGAAAAGTTGAGGGCAGCAGGAAAAGAGGAAGACCCATCAAGAGATGGATTGACTTTATAAAGGAAGCCATGGCCCTCAATTTGCAAGACCTGAGCAAGGCTGTCAAAGATAGGACATTTTGGAGGACTTTCATTCATAGGACTTTCATTCATAGGACTTTCATTCGCCATGAGTCGGAAGCAACTTGACGGCACTTCACACACACACACACACACACACACAGAGAGAGAGAGTTTTGGAAACTAGGTGCAAGACAAAGAATATTTTTTTGAGAGATGAAGGTGGTATATGTATAGCCTCTGGCGTGCTGATGCACTTATGAACTCTTGTCCCACTGTGACGTCCGATCACACAGGCTTTGCAGTGGTTTAAAGTGGCAGGATGAGACCACACCAGCAATGAAGCCTGTTTCATATCAATTAAACTTGGACAAAAAATAAATCCTACTAAAAACATTTAAAATATTTCAGCAGTACTGTTGCTAGTTCTGGGGTTGGAAATTCCTGGATATTTGGGAGCGGGGGAGGTTTGGGGAGAGTGGGGAAGAGAGGGACCTCAGTGGGGTATAGGGTTGCCAGGTCCCTCTTCGCCACTGGCAGGAGGTTTTTGGGGCAGAGCCTGAGGAGGGTGAGGTTTGGGGATGGGAGATACTTCAATGTCATAGAGTCCAATTGCCAAAGCGGCCATTTTCTCCTGGTGAACTGATCTCTATCGACTGGAGATCAGTTGTAATAGCAGGAATATGAATGTCCCCTGTTTTACAGCATTTAATAGTTACCATAGGTCCTTTGGGTTACTTGTAAACTCCCTGGGGTCTTTTATTTAGGAGATAGGCAAGACACACATCAAAGACCGAAAGGGGAAAAATCTATCAAATTAAACAAAGATTCTTGCTTTAAAAATTCTGTAAACACATGGTTGATCTTGCATCAAGAAAAATTTGAGTCCATTTCCTCCTGACATGTAAGCCAAGAGGTAACATTCAAAAATTTAATCATTACAGAGCGTTCAAGACTTCAAACCTTCCTCTTTGCCATCTTTTTCAGTGGATAAACAAATCTGCTGGAAACCATTGGCATGGCTGGTAAGTGGGGGAGAAGATGCTCCTGAGCGCTTCTTCAGAGAAGGCCAATTTGGGTGTCGGGTGGGGGAAACCCAAAGGTTTTTGTCCTTTGTGTCCAGGCAGCCCAAATTCGAATCCAGAATCAATCAGGCCAAAGACACAGTTTCTTATTAAGCGACCAACAGCAATGTGAAAGCAGAGCTGTTTTTCCCCCTGAAGCATTCAGAACAAAAGTAAATAGGAGGGAGAGATCCAGAAGGCAGGGCTTAATGTAATTTAAAACTGGAATGGCATCAGCCTTTGAAACAGATGGCAGAATGTGGAGATAAATGTGCCTGTTCTTCCTAACTCGTTTTGATACCTCCATTGTTTGTATGATTTAAAAAAAATTAGAATACTTTAGAGCAATGCAAACAGGGATAAAGACAGGTGGAATCTTTACACTGGGATTTTCAAAAGGACATGGAAATGCATAGTGGGGGAAAGGATAAAAATTAATTTGCCATACATTAATGGACAGTATCCGGGATGCTTAAGGCATGTCTGGAAATCAGTTTCCTAGGAAATGAGCTGAACCGAAATAACGACCTTGAAATTACACACGAAGACGTCCCAAGTATTTCCCAATTGGGCTCCCAAGTAGCAATTAAAAGACAAAAGGTTGGTAATCGCTTGTGTCATGTTGTGTGTCCAGAGAGGTCGGTTACTGTACACAGCTACAGAAGAAAAGGAGTGGAATTCGGTGGGTGGTATTCAAGATCGTGCTAACTTTAGTAAAACTCACATTGTTTTCTATGCAGCACAATAGGTTCTCCTGTTTTATCAGGGCTTTTTAGAAGGTTCCCAGTGTAGACCCAGACTAGTCCACTGATGCAATGATGATGTCACTGTCAGGATTCCACGCTGTTGTTTGTTTATTGTTGTTAAGCACGAGGATTCCAAGCTATACGTAGAGATCCTCGAACATCAGTGTGGCTCCCATCCGGCCTGCCTGGGAGCTGATTTTTCACTGATTGGTTTGACTGTCAACCTTTTCACGGCTGTTCGGCATGTTGCTTCCCAATATTCCTTCCTAATCATTCAATAAAGGGTAATTAGCTTTCAACGCATGTCAGTTGTATTACTCCACCCCTCCATGTTGAGTAACTGCTATGCTCAGCAAGCAACTGTTTAAATAGGCAGTTCAATCGGACACAAATCATATAAATCGGCCATACATCAATGCTGTGTTTTAATCAAATCCTACCCTTCAGTGTTCATCTAAGTAGTCCCTGGTGATGGTAACTGCTGTTGATTGTCTTGAATCCGCAACATAGAATCAAAGAGTTGGAAGGGACCACCAGGGTCATCTAGTCCAACCCCCTGTACAAGGCTGGAAATTCACAACTACCTCCCCTCACCCCCCAGTGACCCCTACTCCACACCCAACAGATGGCAAAAAAAAAAAACCCCTCTCCCAGGATCCCTGGCCAATCCGGCCTGGAGGAAAATTGCTTCATGACCTCAAAGTGGCGATCGGCACTACCCTGGGCATGCAAGAAAGGGCCACAAGACCCAGACACTGGTGCAAACCTTCCTGCCCTCCCTCTCATGATCTGCCTAAGGTCATAGAATCAGCATTGCTGACAGAGGGCCATCTCGCCTCTGCTTAAAAACCTCCATGGAAGGAGAGCTTACCACCTCCCAATGAAGCCTGTTCCATTGAGGAACCGCTCGAACTGTTAGAAAGTTCTTCCTAATGTTTAGCTGGAAACTCTTTTGATTTAATTTCAACCCATTGGTTCTGGTCAGACCTTCTGGGGCAACAGAAAACAACTCCGCACCCATGCTGGCACATAGTGATCAGATCCATCCTTTCTAAATGCACAAGGACTGACTGTTTGCACATGGGCAAACCCATATGTAAATGTGTTCCACTGGTATTTGCGGCTGTTTGGCGCAAACTGATCGGCTCACATCTGACTGACACCTTAGAACACAGTATGTTTTATTTTGACGCCTGAGTTGGGATATTATCTTATGGATTGTATTTTAAGATTTTGTATATTTTTAATCATTGCTGATCAATTGTTTATTGAATATTGTGAGCCGCCCCGAGCCCTGTGACTTAGGGGCGGGGAGGGGTATAAATCTAAAAGAAAAGTAAAGTAAAAGTAAAGTAAGTTTGACTGTCAAACATGTTTGTGGTTCAGTTCACAGCATCTCTCTCTCTCTGTGTGTGTGTGTGTGCGTGCGCAGAAAGAGGCACATTTCAGTGCAGTAGCTAAGTGAAGATACAATGATCCAGTGTTCTGGATCATTACATGTACATTTACAGATTTTCAGTTTGAATAAAACTCACAGGTTTTTTTGGGTTGAACCCCCCCCCCCAACACAGATATTCACCCTTTTCTCATTTTATTCATTGCCAGTTCTTTTCCTCCAACCTTCTTCCTCCTTCTTCCTAGATGGGTCACGTGGCTGAGCCAAAGTCATCATGCATGCCACAGTGAATAAAGATAATGCATGATATTACGCTGCCAACAGGCATGCTAATTGCCCACTTTGGACGGGGAGGGAGGGGAAGAAGAAGAAGAAGAAGAAGAGGAGGAGGAGGAGGAGGAGGAGTTGGTTTTTATACCTTGATTTTCTCTGTCTTTTTAAGGAGACACAAACTGGCTTACAATCGCCTTCCCTTCCTCTCCCCACAACAGACACCTTGTGAAGTAGGTGGGGCTGAGAGAGTTCTGAGAGAACTGTGACTAGCCCAAGGTCACCCAGCAGGCTTCTTATGTGGGAGTGGGGAAACCATCCCGGTTCACCAGATTAGCGTCTGCCGCTCACGTGGAGGAGTGGAGAATCAAACCCGGTTCTCCAGATTAGAGTCCACCGCTCTTAACCACTATGCCACGCAGGCTCTCCATCTGCCCTTGCTGCTGGAAAACCAGATCTGATGTTAGCAGGTCAACACACTCTGGAAAATAGTGTTTCCGGCTGAGGTGCTGACATTGTGTCAGGGTTTTCATCCAGATGTGACTTTGACATATGGCATAACATCACTGCCACCCCGAAAGCTCTCAGGGGTGACAGATAATAGCCCAACATCCCTAGTTGCCAATCATGTTGGCTATGAGATGGCATCACCAAGAAAAAGCAAAGGCAGGTGGGAAAAAAATCAGCAGGCATCGTGCCAAAAAATCACCCCAAAGGGGAGATAACTTTCAACACTACTCAGATTGTGTTATTTGTTAGAACTTTCTTTGCTGATACTGGTTACACTTGGTGTTTAATTTTTTCAATTTCTGGGTTGTTGTTAATATCCCTTGTCCTTTTAGGTTGTTTGTTGATATTTTTCTGGCCTCATTGTGGTTTTATGTTTTTAGTTTTGGCATTTTATAGGGATGCCACTGCAAATGAGTCCATCAGGCTGAGTTACATTGTTTGATGGGGATTGACGGTGACAAGCCAATCCCAGGATTACTCCGCTTGTGCCGTAAACATCATGAAATCTCTTGTAAACTGGCTGGTGGGTGCACAGTAGCTTTTTGTTGTTGTTGCTGCTTTTTCATAATGTAGTGATGCACAGAGAGCCAGCATGGTGTAGTGCTTAAGATGTCAGACTAGCTTCCATGGCACAAGTAGGCTTCCATGGCCCAGGTCCAAATCCCTACTTGTGCCATGGAAGCTTGCTGGCTGACCTTGGGCCAGTCACACACTCTCAGCCCTGACCCTGGCTACTATTTGGATGGGAGACCTCCAAGAATACCAGGGGCCTGATGCAGAGGCAGGCAATGGCAAACCACTTCTCTTGCCTTGAAAACCCCACGGGGTTGCCATAAATCAGCTGTGACTTGACAGCCAAAAAAAAAAAAAAAAAGATGCAGCTGGTGGGGGGAGCTGCAGAAACAGAGCACCCAAATGGAAGAAATTAACGGGAAGTGGGGAGCTTTCCACTGAAGAAATGGAGCCTCAAAATGGGAAGAAAATCCTCCCTGTGAAAGCAGCTATGGGGAAAATACAACTCCCGTGCGCCTTGGCTGAGCCACGCAAGCATGACACTGTGCGCATGAGTGGAAGCTGATCAGATGCGCTTGCGTTTTGTTGTGCCAGCAAACTCAGGCAAACAGCTTGGCAATCACCTGATCTGATCATCGATTAATTGGAGGGATAATTGTGACTGGTGAAGACGATGTGAGGCAAACCTGCTGCAGGAGTTTTGTTGTAAGCTGCTTTAAGCCCCTTTCAAGAGAGAAAGGTGGGGTAAAATATTTAAATAAATAAATATGCTTGCTGGGGAGACCAGCTTCAAGGAGTGGGAACACAGCATGAGCAATGGGCTGGTCTAAAATTCATTGGATTGTTAAAAATATTTGTATTCTGTGTTAAAAAAGTAAAGGTCCCCTGTGCAAGCACTGGGTCATTCTTGGCCCATGGGGTGATGTCACATCCCGACATTTTCTAGGCAGACTTTGTTTACGGGGTGGTTTGCCAGTGCCTTCTCCAGTCATCTTCCCTTTACCCCCAGCAAGCTGGGTGCTCATTTTACCAATCTCAGAAGAATGAAAGGCTGAGTCAACCTTGAGCCAGCTACCTGAAACCAACTTCCGTTGGGATCGAACTCAGGTCGTAAGCAAAGTTTTGGACTAGCAGTACTGCAGCTTACCACTCTGCGCCACGGGGCTCTTGCATTCTGTGTCAGGCAACATTAAATTACAAACACTTAAATAAACATGCATATATGCTGATGAGCATGTGCTTAAGTTCTCTTCTCTGGAACAGTGGCTCCAGTATATAGGCAATGAGGCCCAGTTATAGAGATAAAGTTTTACTATTATACATTGGGTGGACTTGGGTGTTTTAGTAGATGCTTCATAGTTAGGGTTGCCAACTTCCAGGTACTAGCTGGAGATTCCTGCTATTACAACTGATCTCAAGCCGATGGAGATCAATTCACCTGGAGAAAATGGCCACTTTGGCAATTGGACTTTATGGCATTGCAGTCTCTCCCCTCCCCAAAGCCTACTCTCCTCAGGCTCCACCCAATAAAACTCCCACCGGTGACGAAGAGGGACCTGTCAACCCTATTCATAGTAGATTCAGGAAGTCTCAACAAGCATTTACACTGGTCAGATGTCAACATTCTGGCAGGGAAGTGTGGCCCTTCTATGACTCCATCCCTGGCTCCGTCATTTAGGCTGTCTAATTCTACAACACATGGGGGAATGAACAAGCCACTGCTTCCAGTGTGGTGTTGGAGAGAATCATCCTCCAGACCACTGGGCATTTTGAGCCGAATGGTAGAAACATGGCGTAGAGACCCATCCTAAGCAGGCCTAATTGGAATATGTCCCATTTTATTTAAAGGGGCTTGTTTCCAGGGAAGTGTTCCTAGGATGGTAGCCATAATCGAGGTTTATAAAATCAGAAGAAAATGAAGAAAGTAAATAGAGAAATTTTGTTTATGCTTTTTCGGGAGGTGGGGAGGGAGCGGGAAGACATTTGCACTTTTGGTGTTATTTTGAAACACAGATCTCTAACAGACAGACCCTTCAGGACAATCACAGGGGCAATCTGGCCAGCTTCAGAAGCATTGCACTATGGTTGCCAGCCGCCAGAGTCAGCGAAAGGGGTACCTATGAACATCTTTCTCTGCTTAGGAGATCCCATGAGACGCCTGGCTGATCACTAGGGTTGCCAGCCTCCAGGTGGTGGCTGGAGATCTCCTGCTATTACAACTGATCTCCAGGCAATAGCGATTTGTTCACCTGGGGAAAATGGCTGCTTTCAAAGGTGGACTCAGTGCGTTATACCCAGTTGAAGTCCCTCCCCTTCCCAAACCCTGCCCCCTCAGAAACTACCCTCAAAATCTCCACGTATTTTCCCACCTGGAGCTGGCAACCCTACTGATCACTCACAGCAGAAGAGCCCTGCTGGATGAGACCAGTGGTCCATTTAGTCCAGCATCCTGTCTCACACAGTGGCCAACCAATTATCCTGGAGGTCCAGCAACAGGGCACAGAGGCCAAGACCTTCCCCTGATGCTGCCTCCTGGCACTGGTATTAGAGTTGCCAGGTCCTTCTTCGCTACCGGCAGGGGTGGAGCCTGAGGAGGGTGGGGTTTGGAGAGGGGAGGGACTTCAATGCCATAGAATCCAATTGCCAAAGCGGCCATTTTCTCCAGGTAAACTGATCTCTATCAACTGGAGATCAGTTGTAATAGCAGGAGATATCTAGCCATCACCTGGAGGTTAGGCTGGAGCAAAAAAGGCACGTTTACTATAAAAGTCAAGCTGAGAGAAAGTATAGTAAGGGCTCTATAAATGACATACAAACTCTTATTCTATAAGCCAGTGAATTTAGTGACAAAAGTGAAAAAATTACATACAATCTAATAAAGGAAACTTATGAAAATAACTATGAGTACATGTGAGGCAATACAATACAATACAAAAATATATTTTTTTGGCTTATCTCATTCAATGACTTATTAGTCTCTTAGAATTTTGTACTGTTCATATGCTTATTGTTCCCTCAGGAACCGGGAGAAAGATGATGGACGATAGGTGGAGAGGAACGCCGTCCGGATGCTTTGCGTTTTCACTACCCCGTGGGCAGCTTCATCAGCTCTCCTTTCAATTGGAGTCAAAGCTCCTTTAAGATGGAAACAAAATAATAACAAATTTCTAAGCTTATTACTCTTTGAACTAGACACGGTCTATAGTACTCAATAAAGAATACAACATCATGTTGGATACAGTGGTAAATACATACCTTCAATAAGTTACCATATTCATATAATCTCTCTGAGGTTAGAAGTTTCACGCGCCCACTGGGCTGCTCTGCTCTTAGCTGCTTAGATGCTTAGAATGCTGGTTACAGGTGTGTGTAATTTATCTGAAGACTCTACCTAAACTGAAACAGCTGTGGTCTTATAAGAAACATGAAAGGTCTATTTCATTGTTTAACCCAAAAGGAAAATAAGACTTTAAAAGATAAATGAAGCGCATTTCTTGTTTAAGCAGTATGTTTTGTATATTTTCTGCATTAAAAGGGTTACCTCTATAAACCCAAATGGTGAAAAAACGCAAGTCTTTTTCATTGTGCTGGTTCTCAATGAAATGAGATGTTAGGGGGGCTTCCAATACTTTCGTTCTAATTCTGGAAATATGCTCACCAATGCGTAGTTTTAGTGGGCGTGTAGAGCTTCCCACGTACAATTTTCCACATTTGCATGTGATCCCGTAAACAGAGTTACAAGTAAGGCAGTTTGAAAAATGTTTAAGCTGGAACCTGAAACCTGAAGTGAGGGAACTAAATTCCTTCAATGGAAGACTTAAAGGGCAAAAGGAACAAGTACCACAGGCATAGTGTCCAACAGGTAAAGACAAGGGACGTCTTATGAACATATCAGAATGTATAAGCTTGTCTCTTAAGGAAGCATTTCTTCTCAGGCCAAAAACGGGAGGATTTGTACAACCCTCTACTCCTGACAAAATATGCCAGTGCCTGTTCACTATGCGTTGAATAGATTGAGAATGCCGACTGTAGGTAAGGGAACAGAATATTCTGTTCTCCTTGATGCTTACTCTAGGTTGAAACATTGAGTCACGGGATCTAAGGTCAGCTTTCATCTTTGCTGCACGTATAATATTATCTGGGTATCCCCGTTCAGCTAGATCTGAATGCAAGTTTCTAGCCGCTTGTTCATAGTCCCGATTTAAGGTGGAGTTTCTCTTCAGTCGAATGAATTGGCTGAAGGGGAGGTTGTTCTTAAGGTGGACCGGGTGGTAAGACTCATATCTTAAGCCTGCATTCTTTGCCATTGATTTCTTATAAGGTTTAAAGGCCAGGGTTCTGTCAGTTCTGACAAATAATTCAAGATCTAAGTATTGTATTTTATCAGTGCTATGAGATCCAGTAAAAGACAAATGTTGGTCACAAGTGTTGAGCCATTGAGTAAATTCTTGAAAAGACTCAATACTGGAAAAGCAAAACAGAAGATCATCCACAAACCTTTTAAACAAAAGCATTTCCTTATAAAAAGGATTGTTATTAAATATATATTGCTTTTCAAAGGAGATCATATACAGGTTTGCCACTGCCGGGGCGCAGGAAGCGCCCATCGCTACGCCTTTGATCTGAACAAAGAAATCAGAGTTGTACCTAAAAACGTTATTCTCAAGAACTATATCGGCTATATCAAGAAGAAAGTGAGTTGGAGGGATTAGATCCTGACGTTGATCAAGACAATCAGCTATAATGTTCCTAGCATCAGTTAAAGGAACGTTAGTATACAAGGCAGTGACATCTAGTGTGGCAAGCACGGCGTTGGGAGGTACATAGAAGCCTTCTAGTTGTTTTATAAGATCCCTAGAATCCTGTAAAAAAGATGAAGTGTTTTTAACAAAAGGTTGCAAATAATAATCAAGCATTTGTGATAAGGGTTCAGTAATACTGCCTCTAGAGGAAATGATTGGCCGACCGGGAGGGTTAACAGCATTTTTATGTAATTTAGGGAGTGTGTAAAAGATAGGTATTTTTGGAAACTTCACTGTAAGGAATTTAGCTATATTGTCATTTATATATCCCAAGGATAAACCTTCTGCTATTACTGTTCGAATCATTTTGGAGATTCTGGATGTGGGGTTGCTAATTAGTCTTTTATAGAATTGGGGATCAGATAACTGCCTGCGGTTTTCGAGATCATAAGCATTGGAGTCCAGGACTGCTATTGCTCCTCCTTTATCAGCCTGTCGGATAATAATGGACCTATCACTGGAAAGGTCATCAATAATTGCTTTTTGAGCTGTTGTAATATTGGGTGGCATTTTCCAATGTTGTTTTTCCAGTTTTTCAATATCTTTATTAACCAAACTCTGAAACGTACTTATCAAATGATTAGAAGTGTTTGGTATAAAAGTAGATTTATTTCTGAAGGGATCAGTCCTGGAAACGGAAGCATTCCCTTTAAAGAAATCACGCAATTTTATGTTCCTTATAAGTTTAAATATATCAATTTTAGTTTGTAGAGAAGAGTAAGGAGGAGTGGGTACGAAACCCAGACCCAGGTTAAGTACCTCAAGTTCCGCTTCAGACAGGATTCTGGAAGATAGGTTGACTACTATCGTTTGTTCCTCTGGAATCCTCGAGGACGTTCTGTTTGAAAAAAGTTTTTTGCCTGTCCTTTGGACCGAAGTTGGTATCCTCTATCCGAGAAATTAGATTTGTTAGAGTCATAAGAGCTGAAACTATCTTGGTCAGACCTAGAGTCATCATTATTATTTATGGGTTTCCACCTGCGTCTGTAATTGGGAGTGGTGGCATCTACATATTCCCAATGGTAAACACGTTTTTTGTCATAGTCGTCCTTGTCTCTATTGAATTTTTTGATTTTAAAGGATTTAATATTAGCGGAATATGATTTTAAATCTGCTTCCATTTTTTCAATTTGATTCTTAAAGTCACTTTCAGATATGTCTTTTCTTATTTCAGTAACCACATTATCAATCTCTTGGGCAACAGCAGATATATCATTAGATGCCTGATCAATAATTAAAAGCATCAAGTCCATAGAACACTTATTAAGTATTGCAGCCCATTTATCCTTGAAAGACGGGTTATCAGCAAAAAGAGCAGGAGCTTTCTGGATACGGAGCCCTCTTGGGATAATCATGGCTTTAGCATAATCACTCAATGAGGAACCGTGTAATTCATAACGAATCTTTTTCTTACTTAGGTTAAATAATTTGTCAAAATCAGGTAGATTGACTGTACCAACATCATGTAAGGAAACCATATTCCTAAGGATTCTATCTCTTTCAGAATTAGAGAATGAAAACATAGAAATCTTTTGAGCCATAGTGCAATTAGGCTAGGCTGGAGCAAAAAAGGCACGTTTACTATAAAAGTCAAGCTGAGAGAAAGTATAGTAAGGGCTCTATAAATGACATACAAACTCTTATTCTATAAGCCAGTGAATTTAGTGACAAAAGTGAAAAAATTACATACAATCTAATAAAGGAAACTTATGAAAATAACTATGAGTACATGTGAGGCAATACAATACAATACAAAAATATATTTTTTTGGCTTATCTCATTCAATGACTTATTAGTCTCTTAGAATTTTGTACTGTTCATATGCTTATTGTTCCCTCAGGAACCGGGAGAAAGATGATGGACGATAGGTGGAGAGGAACGCCGTCCGGATGCTTTGCGTTTTCACTACCCCGTGGGCAGCTTCATCAGCTCTCCTTTCAATTGGAGTCAAAGCTCCTTTAAGATGGAAACAAAATAATAACAAATTTCTAAGCTTATTACTCTTTGAACTAGACACGGTCTATAGTACTCAATAAAGAATACAACATCATGTTGGATACAGTGGTAAATACATACCTTCAATAAGTTACCATATTCATATAATCTCTCTGAGGTTAGAAGTTTCACGCGCCCACTGGGCTGCTCTGCTCTTAGCTGCTTAGATGCTTAGAATGCTGGTTACAGGTGTGTGTAATTTATCTGAAGACTCTACCTAAACTGAAACAGCTGTGGTCTTATAAGAAACATGAAAGGTCTATTTCATTGTTTAACCCAAAAGGAAAATAAGACTTTAAAAGATAAATGAAGCGCATTTCTTGTTTAAGCAGTATGTTTTGTATATTTTCTGCATTAAAAGGGTTACCTCTATAAACCCAAATGGTGAAAAAACGCAAGTCTTTTTCATTGTGCTGGTTCTCAATGAAATGAGATGTTAGGGGGGCTTCCAATACTTTCGTTCTAATTCTGGAAATATGCTCACCAATGCGTAGTTTTAGTGGGCGTGTAGAGCTTCCCACGTACAATTTTCCACATTTGCATGTGATCCCGTAAACAGAGTTACAAGTAAGGCAGTTTGAAAAATGTTTAAGCTGGAACCTGAAACCTGAAGTGAGGGAACTAAATTCCTTCAATGGAAGACTTAAAGGGCAAAAGGAACAAGTACCACAGGCATAGTGTCCAACAGGTAAAGACAAGGGACGTCTTATGAACATATCAGAATGTATAAGCTTGTCTCTTAAGGAAGCATTTCTTCTCAGGCCAAAAACGGGAGGATTTGTACAACCCTCTACTCCTGACAAAATATGCCAGTGCCTGTTCACTATGCGTTGAATAGATTGAGAATGCCGACTGTAGGTAAGGGAACAGAATATTCTGTTCTCCTTGATGCTTACTCTAGGTTGAAACATTGAGTCACGGGATCTAAGGTCAGCTTTCATCTTTGCTGCACGTATAATATTATCTGGGTATCCCCGTTCAGCTAGATCTGAATGCAAGTTTCTAGCCGCTTGTTCATAGTCCCGATTTAAGGTGGAGTTTCTCTTCAGTCGAATGAATTGGCTGAAGGGGAGGTTGTTCTTAAGGTGGACCGGGTGGTAAGACTCATATCTTAAGCCTGCATTCTTTGCCATTGATTTCTTATAAGGTTTAAAGGCCAGGGTTCTGTCAGTTCTGACAAATAATTCAAGATCTAAGTATTGTATTTTATCAGTGCTATGAGATCCAGTAAAAGACAAATGTTGGTCACAAGTGTTGAGCCATTGAGTAAATTCTTGAAAAGACTCAATACTGGAAAAGCAAAACAGAAGATCATCCACAAACCTTTTAAACAAAAGCATTTCCTTATAAAAAGGATTGTTATTAAATATATATTGCTTTTCAAAGGAGATCATATACAGGTTTGCCACTGCCGGGGCGCAGGAAGCGCCCATCGCTACGCCTTTGATCTGAACAAAGAAATCAGAGTTGTACCTAAAAACGTTATTCTCAAGAACTATATCGGCTATATCAAGAAGAAAGTGAGTTGGAGGGATTAGATCCTGACGTTGATCAAGACAATCAGCTATAATGTTCCTAGCATCATTCCTAACTGATGCTAGGAACATTATAGCTGATTGTCTTGATCAACGTCAGGATCTAATCCCTCCAACTCACTTTCTTCTTGATATAGCCGATATAGTTCTTGAGAATAACGTTTTTAGGTACAACTCTGATTTCTTTGTTCAGATCAAAGGCGTAGCGATGGGCGCTTCCTGCGCCCCGGCAGTGGCAAACCTGTATATGATCTCCTTTGAAAAGCAATATATATTTAATAACAATCCTTTTTATAAGGAAATGCTTTTGTTTAAAAGGTTTGTGGATGATCTTCTGTTTTGCTTTTCCAGTATTGAGTCTTTTCAAGAATTTACTCAATGGCTCAACACTTGTGACCAACATTTGTCTTTTACTGGATCTCATAGCACTGATAAAATACAATACTTAGATCTTGAATTATTTGTCAGAACTGACAGAACCCTGGCCTTTAAACCTTATAAGAAATCAATGGCAAAGAATGCAGGCTTAAGATATGAGTCTTACCACCCGGTCCACCTTAAGAACAACCTCCCCTTCAGCCAATTCATTCGACTGAAGAGAAACTCCACCTTAAATCGGGACTATGAACAAGCGGCTAGAAACTTGCATTCAGATCTAGCTGAACGGGGATACCCAGATAATATTATACGTGCAGCAAAGATGAAAGCTGACCTTAGATCCCGTGACTCAATGTTTCAACCTAGAGTAAGCATCAAGGAGAACAGAATATTCTGTTCCCTTACCTACAGTCGGCATTCTCAATCTATTCAACGCATAGTGAACAGGCACTGGCATATTTTGTCAGGAGTAGAGGGTTGTACAAATCCTCCCGTTTTTGGCCTGAGAAGAAATGCTTCCTTAAGAGACAAGCTTATACATTCTGATATGTTCATAAGACGTCCCTTGTCTTTACCTGTTGGACACTATGCCTGTGGTACTTGTTCCTTTTGCCCTTTAAGTCTTCCATTGAAGGAATTTAGTTCCCTCACTTCAGGTTTCAGGTTCCAGCTTAAACATTTTTCAAACTGCCTTACTTGTAACTCTGTTTACGGGATCACATGCAAATGTGGAAAATTGTACGTGGGAAGCTCTACACGCCCACTAAAACTACGCATTGGTGAGCATATTTCCAGAATTAGAACGAAAGTATTGGAAGCCCCCCTAACATCTCATTTCATTGAGAACCAGCACAATGAAAAAGACTTGCGTTTTTTCACCATTTGGGTTTATAGAGGTAACCCTTTTAATGCAGAAAATATACAAAACATACTGCTTAAACAAGAAATGCGCTTCATTTATCTTTTAAAGTCTTATTTTCCTTTTGGGTTAAACAATGAAATAGACCTTTCATGTTTCTTATAAGACCACAGCTGTTTCAGTTTAGGTAGAGTCTTCAGATAAATTACACACACCTGTAACCAGCATTCTAAGCATCTAAGCAGCTAAGAGCAGAGCAGCCCAGTGGGCGCGTGAAACTTCTAACCTCAGAGAGATTATATGAATATGGTAACTTATTGAAGGTATGTATTTACCACTGTATCCAACATGATGTTGTATTCTTTATTGAGTACTATAGACCGTGTCTAGTTCAAAGAGTAATAAGCTTAGAAATTTGTTATTATTTTGTTTCCATCTTAAAGGAGCTTTGACTCCAATTGAAAGGAGAGCTGATGAAGCTGCCCACGGGGTAGTGAAAACGCAAAGCATCCGGACGGCGTTCCTCTCCACCTATCGTCCATCATCTTTCTCCCGGTTCCTGAGGGAACAATAAGCATATGAACAGTACAAAATTCTAAGAGACTAATAAGTCATTGAATGAGATAAGCCAAAAAAATATATTTTTGTATTGTATTGTATTGCCTCACATGTACTCATAGTTATTTTCATAAGTTTCCTTTATTAGATTGTATGTAATTTTTTCACTTTTGTCACTAAATTCACTGGCTTATAGAATAAGAGTTTGTATGTCATTTATAGAGCCCTTACTATACTTTCTCTCAGCTTGACTTTTATAGTAAACGTGCCTTTTTTGCTCCAGCCTAGCCTAATTGCACTATGGCTCAAAAGATTTCTATGTTTTCATTCTCTAATTCTGAAAGAGATAGAATCCTTAGGAATATGGTTTCCTTACATGATGTTGGTACAGTCAATCTACCTGATTTTGACAAATTATTTAACCTAAGTAAGAAAAAGATTCGTTATGAATTACACGGTTCCTCATTGAGTGATTATGCTAAAGCCATGATTATCCCAAGAGGGCTCCGTATCCAGAAAGCTCCTGCTCTTTTTGCTGATAACCCGTCTTTCAAGGATAAATGGGCTGCAATACTTAATAAGTGTTCTATGGACTTGATGCTTTTAATTATTGATCAGGCATCTAATGATATATCTGCTGTTGCCCAAGAGATTGATAATGTGGTTACTGAAATAAGAAAAGACATATCTGAAAGTGACTTTAAGAATCAAATTGAAAAAATGGAAGCAGATTTAAAATCATATTCCGCTAATATTAAATCCTTTAAAATCAAAAAATTCAATAGAGACAAGGACGACTATGACAAAAAACGTGTTTACCATTGGGAATATGTAGATGCCACCACTCCCAATTACAGACGCAGGTGGAAACCCATAAATAATAATGATGACTCTAGGTCTGACCAAGATAGTTTCAGCTCTTATGACTCTAACAAATCTAATTTCTCGGATAGAGGATACCAACTTCGGTCCAAAGGACAGGCAAAAAACTTTTTTCAAACAGAACGTCCTCGAGGATTCCAGAGGAACAAACGATAGTAGTCAACCTATCTTCCAGAATCCTGTCTGAAGCGGAACTTGAGGTACTTAACCTGGGTCTGGGTTTCGTACCCACTCCTCCTTACTCTTCTCTACAAACTAAAATTGATATATTTAAACTTATAAGGAACATAAAATTGCGTGATTTCTTTAAAGGGAATGCTTCCGTTTCCAGGACTGATCCCTTCAGAAATAAATCTACTTTTATACCAAACACTTCTAATCATTTGATAAGTACGTTTCAGAGTTTGGTTAATAAAGATATTGAAAAACTGGAAAAACAACATTGGAAAATGCCACCCAATATTACAACAGCTCAAAAAGCAATTATTGATGACCTTTCCAGTGATAGGTCCATTATTATCCGACAGGCTGATAAAGGAGGAGCAATAGCAGTCCTGGACTCCAATGCTTATGATCTCGAAAACCGCAGGCAGTTATCTGATCCCCAATTCTATAAAAGACTAATTAGCAACCCCACATCCAGAATCTCCAAAATGATTCGAACAGTAATAGCAGAAGGTTTATCCTTGGGATATATAAATGACAATATAGCTAAATTCCTTACAGTGAAGTTTCCAAAAATACCTATCTTTTACACACTCCCTAAATTACATAAAAATGCTGTTAACCCTCCCGGTCGGCCAATCATTTCCTCTAGAGGCAGTATTACTGAACCCTTATCACAAATGCTTGATTATTATTTGCAACCTTTTGTTAAAAACACTTCATCTTTTTTACAGGATTCTAGGGATCTTATAAAACAACTAGAAGGCTTCTATGTACCTCCCAACGCCGTGCTTGCCACACTAGATGTCACTGCCTTGTATACTAACGTTCCTTTAACTGATGCTAGGAACATTATAGCTGATTGTCTTGATCAACGTCAGGATCTAATCCCTCCAACTCACTTTCTTCTTGATATAGCCGATATAGTTCTTGAGAATAACGTTTTTAGGTACAACTCTGATTTCTTTGTTCAGATCAAAGGCGTAGCGATGGGCGCTTCCTGCGCCCCGGCAGTGGCAAACCTGTATATGATCTCCTTTGAAAAGCAATATATATTTAATAACAATCCTTTTTATAAGGAAATGCTTTTGTTTAAAAGGTTTGTGGATGATCTTCTGTTTTGCTTTTCCAGTATTGAGTCTTTTCAAGAATTTACTCAATGGCTCAACACTTGTGACCAACATTTGTCTTTTACTGGATCTCATAGCACTGATAAAATACAATACTTAGATCTTGAATTATTTGTCAGAACTGACAGAACCCTGGCCTTTAAACCTTATAAGAAATCAATGGCAAAGAATGCAGGCTTAAGATATGAGTCTTACCACCCGGTCCACCTTAAGAACAACCTCCCCTTCAGCCAATTCATTCGACTGAAGAGAAACTCCACCTTAAATCGGGACTATGAACAAGCGGCTAGAAACTTGCATTCAGATCTAGCTGAACGGGGATACCCAGATAATATTATACGTGCAGCAAAGATGAAAGCTGACCTTAGATCCCGTGACTCAATGTTTCAACCTAGAGTAAGCATCAAGGAGAACAGAATATTCTGTTCCCTTACCTACAGTCGGCATTCTCAATCTATTCAACGCATAGTGAACAGGCACTGGCATATTTTGTCAGGAGTAGAGGGTTGTACAAATCCTCCCGTTTTTGGCCTGAGAAGAAATGCTTCCTTAAGAGACAAGCTTATACATTCTGATATGTTCATAAGACGTCCCTTGTC
Organism: Euleptes europaea; assembly: GCF_029931775.1. NCBI lineage: Eukaryota > Metazoa > Chordata > Lepidosauria > Squamata > Sphaerodactylidae > Euleptes > Euleptes europaea. The sequence goes on from NC_079322.1 coordinate 9,550,290, forward strand.
TTTACCTGTTGGACACTATGCCTGTGGTACTTGTTCCTTTTGCCCTTTAAGTCTTCCATTGAAGGAATTTAGTTCCCTCACTTCAGGTTTCAGGTTCCAGCTTAAACATTTTTCAAACTGCCTTACTTGTAACTCTGTTTACGGGATCACATGCAAATGTGGAAAATTGTACGTGGGAAGCTCTACACGCCCACTAAAACTACGCATTGGTGAGCATATTTCCAGAATTAGAACGAAAGTATTGGAAGCCCCCCTAACATCTCATTTCATTGAGAACCAGCACAATGAAAAAGACTTGCGTTTTTTCACCATTTGGGTTTATAGAGGTAACCCTTTTAATGCAGAAAATATACAAAACATACTGCTTAAACAAGAAATGCGCTTCATTTATCTTTTAAAGTCTTATTTTCCTTTTGGGTTAAACAATGAAATAGACCTTTCATGTTTCTTATAAGACCACAGCTGTTTCAGTTTAGGTAGAGTCTTCAGATAAATTACACACACCTGTAACCAGCATTCTAAGCATCTAAGCAGCTAAGAGCAGAGCAGCCCAGTGGGCGCGTGAAACTTCTAACCTCAGAGAGATTATATGAATATGGTAACTTATTGAAGGTATGTATTTACCACTGTATCCAACATGATGTTGTATTCTTTATTGAGTACTATAGACCGTGTCTAGTTCAAAGAGTAATAAGCTTAGAAATTTGTTATTATTTTGTTTCCATCTTAAAGGAGCTTTGACTCCAATTGAAAGGAGAGCTGATGAAGCTGCCCACGGGGTAGTGAAAACGCAAAGCATCCGGACGGCGTTCCTCTCCACCTATCGTCCATCATCTTTCTCCCGGTTCCTGAGGGAACAATAAGCATATGAACAGTACAAAATTCTAAGAGACTAATAAGTCATTGAATGAGATAAGCCAAAAAAATATATTTTTGTATTGTATTGTATTGCCTCACATGTACTCATAGTTATTTTCATAAGTTTCCTTTATTAGATTGTATGTAATTTTTTCACTTTTGTCACTAAATTCACTGGCTTATAGAATAAGAGTTTGTATGTCATTTATAGAGCCCTTACTATACTTTCTCTCAGCTTGACTTTTATAGTAAACGTGCCTTTTTTGCTCCAGCCTAGCCTAATTGCACTATGGCTCAAAAGATTTCTATGTTTTCATTCTCTAATTCTGAAAGAGATAGAATCCTTAGGAATATGGTTTCCTTACATGATGTTGGTACAGTCAATCTACCTGATTTTGACAAATTATTTAACCTAAGTAAGAAAAAGATTCGTTATGAATTACACGGTTCCTCATTGAGTGATTATGCTAAAGCCATGATTATCCCAAGAGGGCTCCGTATCCAGAAAGCTCCTGCTCTTTTTGCTGATAACCCGTCTTTCAAGGATAAATGGGCTGCAATACTTAATAAGTGTTCTATGGACTTGATGCTTTTAATTATTGATCAGGCATCTAATGATATATCTGCTGTTGCCCAAGAGATTGATAATGTGGTTACTGAAATAAGAAAAGACATATCTGAAAGTGACTTTAAGAATCAAATTGAAAAAATGGAAGCAGATTTAAAATCATATTCCGCTAATATTAAATCCTTTAAAATCAAAAAATTCAATAGAGACAAGGACGACTATGACAAAAAACGTGTTTACCATTGGGAATATGTAGATGCCACCACTCCCAATTACAGACGCAGGTGGAAACCCATAAATAATAATGATGACTCTAGGTCTGACCAAGATAGTTTCAGCTCTTATGACTCTAACAAATCTAATTTCTCGGATAGAGGATACCAACTTCGGTCCAAAGGACAGGCAAAAAACTTTTTTCAAACAGAACGTCCTCGAGGATTCCAGAGGAACAAACGATAGTAGTCAACCTATCTTCCAGAATCCTGTCTGAAGCGGAACTTGAGGTACTTAACCTGGGTCTGGGTTTCGTACCCACTCCTCCTTACTCTTCTCTACAAACTAAAATTGATATATTTAAACTTATAAGGAACATAAAATTGCGTGATTTCTTTAAAGGGAATGCTTCCGTTTCCAGGACTGATCCCTTCAGAAATAAATCTACTTTTATACCAAACACTTCTAATCATTTGATAAGTACGTTTCAGAGTTTGGTTAATAAAGATATTGAAAAACTGGAAAAACAACATTGGAAAATGCCACCCAATATTACAACAGCTCAAAAAGCAATTATTGATGACCTTTCCAGTGATAGGTCCATTATTATCCGACAGGCTGATAAAGGAGGAGCAATAGCAGTCCTGGACTCCAATGCTTATGATCTCGAAAACCGCAGGCAGTTATCTGATCCCCAATTCTATAAAAGACTAATTAGCAACCCCACATCCAGAATCTCCAAAATGATTCGAACAGTAATAGCAGAAGGTTTATCCTTGGGATATATAAATGACAATATAGCTAAATTCCTTACAGTGAAGTTTCCAAAAATACCTATCTTTTACACACTCCCTAAATTACATAAAAATGCTGTTAACCCTCCCGGTCGGCCAATCATTTCCTCTAGAGGCAGTATTACTGAACCCTTATCACAAATGCTTGATTATTATTTGCAACCTTTTGTTAAAAACACTTCATCTTTTTTACAGGATTCTAGGGATCTTATAAAACAACTAGAAGGCTTCTATGTACCTCCCAACGCCGTGCTTGCCACACTAGATGTCACTGCCTTGTATACTAACGTTCCTTTAACTGATGCTAGGAACATTATAGCTGATTGTCTTGATCAACGTCAGGATCTAATCCCTCCAACTCACTTTCTTCTTGATATAGCCGATATAGTTCTTGAGAATAACGTTTTTAGGTACAACTCTGATTTCTTTGTTCAGATCAAAGGCGTAGCGATGGGCGCTTCCTGCGCCCCGGCAGTGGCAAACCTGTATATGATCTCCTTTGAAAAGCAATATATATTTAATAACAATCCTTTTTATAAGGAAATGCTTTTGTTTAAAAGGTTTGTGGATGATCTTCTGTTTTGCTTTTCCAGTATTGAGTCTTTTCAAGAATTTACTCAATGGCTCAACACTTGTGACCAACATTTGTCTTTTACTGGATCTCATAGCACTGATAAAATACAATACTTAGATCTTGAATTATTTGTCAGAACTGACAGAACCCTGGCCTTTAAACCTTATAAGAAATCAATGGCAAAGAATGCAGGCTTAAGATATGAGTCTTACCACCCGGTCCACCTTAAGAACAACCTCCCCTTCAGCCAATTCATTCGACTGAAGAGAAACTCCACCTTAAATCGGGACTATGAACAAGCGGCTAGAAACTTGCATTCAGATCTAGCTGAACGGGGATACCCAGATAATATTATACGTGCAGCAAAGATGAAAGCTGACCTTAGATCCCGTGACTCAATGTTTCAACCTAGAGTAAGCATCAAGGAGAACAGAATATTCTGTTCCCTTACCTACAGTCGGCATTCTCAATCTATTCAACGCATAGTGAACAGGCACTGGCATATTTTGTCAGGAGTAGAGGGTTGTACAAATCCTCCCGTTTTTGGCCTGAGAAGAAATGCTTCCTTAAGAGACAAGCTTATACATTCTGATATGTTCATAAGACGTCCCTTGTCTTTACCTGTTGGACACTATGCCTGTGGTACTTGTTCCTTTTGCCCTTTAAGTCTTCCATTGAAGGAATTTAGTTCCCTCACTTCAGGTTTCAGGTTCCAGCTTAAACATTTTTCAAACTGCCTTACTTGTAACTCTGTTTACGGGATCACATGCAAATGTGGAAAATTGTACGTGGGAAGCTCTACACGCCCACTAAAACTACGCATTGGTGAGCATATTTCCAGAATTAGAACGAAAGTATTGGAAGCCCCCCTAACATCTCATTTCATTGAGAACCAGCACAATGAAAAAGACTTGCGTTTTTTCACCATTTGGGTTTATAGAGGTAACCCTTTTAATGCAGAAAATATACAAAACATACTGCTTAAACAAGAAATGCGCTTCATTTATCTTTTAAAGTCTTATTTTCCTTTTGGGTTAAACAATGAAATAGACCTTTCATGTTTCTTATAAGACCACAGCTGTTTCAGTTTAGGTAGAGTCTTCAGATAAATTACACACACCTGTAACCAGCATTCTAAGCATCTAAGCAGCTAAGAGCAGAGCAGCCCAGTGGGCGCGTGAAACTTCTAACCTCAGAGAGATTATATGAATATGGTAACTTATTGAAGGTATGTATTTACCACTGTATCCAACATGATGTTGTATTCTTTATTGAGTACTATAGACCGTGTCTAGTTCAAAGAGTAATAAGCTTAGAAATTTGTTATTATTTTGTTTCCATCTTAAAGGAGCTTTGACTCCAATTGAAAGGAGAGCTGATGAAGCTGCCCACGGGGTAGTGAAAACGCAAAGCATCCGGACGGCGTTCCTCTCCACCTATCGTCCATCATCTTTCTCCCGGTTCCTGAGGGAACAATAAGCATATGAACAGTACAAAATTCTAAGAGACTAATAAGTCATTGAATGAGATAAGCCAAAAAAATATATTTTTGTATTGTATTGTATTGCCTCACATGTACTCATAGTTATTTTCATAAGTTTCCTTTATTAGATTGTATGTAATTTTTTCACTTTTGTCACTAAATTCACTGGCTTATAGAATAAGAGTTTGTATGTCATTTATAGAGCCCTTACTATACTTTCTCTCAGCATCACCTGGAGGTTGGCAACCCTAACTGGTATCCAGCAGTTACTTGAATGTGCAGGTTCCCTTGGGTCACCATGGCTAGTAGCTGCTGATAGACCTATCCTCCAGGAATTTGTCTAATCCTGTTTTATCTCACTGCTAAAGTTATTGGGTTAGAGGAACATTGGCTGACCCTTTCGATTGGGTGCTGCCCCAAACAGAATTCGGCGCTCAAGGAACCATTTCCCTGGGTCAACAGAGTGACTCTTGATGTGCTATTGAAGGGAATATATTGGAAAGGTTTTTTTTTTTTTTTTGCCTGTTAAAAATTGACTGGAGCGTTGCCATCAATGATTTTCACCTTTTTAACTCTCTACTTTTGTAGCAAATATTCTGGCGGCATTCCAGCCCACAGCGGCTCACACTTCAGTCCCATTGAAATCAATGGGGTTTAAAGGCAGGCAACTGTGAGCTGGATTGAAGCCATGATTCCAGGTACTTCATTCTTACATTTCCTTTTTCATTATGATAAATAATTTCTCTTGATGAACAGAAACTGGAATTCCATTAAAAAAAGAGCACAAATTTTGAGATTTAATCAAAACCTACTGACACGACTCATGGAAGAGAAAAAATAAACCTTTGTAGTTACCATTTCTCTTTTTTGTGTGTGTGAAACGGTTCTGTTGAGTTTTCTTTCAAATATCGTGGCAATTCAATTTAAGTTAGTAGGTTATATATTCTGTTATATTTTTACATTGCTTTTCCACCAATATACCAGTCAGTCTTTATTAAAGCCCACAGGCCAATCATAAGCTGAAAAAAACACTGTTATAAAATTATCTACATAGAATCTCAACATACATCATTCATCCTAAAATATCTAACAATTTAAGCCTTAGAATCTGAGTACATTATCTTGGCGTGTGTTTTCATTGCAGAGAACAGAGGCTTAGCAGAGAACATCAGTTCTTTGGTCAATCCAGGCCATTTTAAGAGTCTTCTGCTCAGATAATAGTTTTTTTAATTAACGAACATGGGTTCCAATAAATACAAACATGCTTGTACGTAGAATCTACAACGGAAAATCACAGGAACCAAAATTTCGATCAGGTTAGCACAGCAAAGACAAATAATAGGTTATATAGGCCATTTATGCAGGGCTGTTTCCCCACGGTCACCCTGCCAACTGCTCCGGTGCTTCGTTTTGATCAGTGGTTCCCAACCTTTTTTTGACCAGGGACCACTAGGACTTTTTTGTTTGGTGCAGGGACCCCAAGGTTCAAAATAAAAATTTCGAGAATTTGAAAATAAACTTTAATTATAACTGTTAGTTAAACATTAAACTTAGAATAATATATGAATATATATTTTATAATAGAGAACTTTTAATTGAAAATATTAATGTATTATGGGTTTATAACTTTGTTTCGCAGACCTTAATTTAGTTCTCACGGACCCCTGGGGGTCCATGGACCCCCGGTTGGGAACCAGTGGTTTTGATGATGCATGCCTTTTCCCAACCGTCAGAGGTTGCCTAGCTCTTCCCGCTCATTTCTGTGTGTTTTGCCCACGTTTTTCAGATTCTCGCTAAAACAGCATCCAGAAAGCACAGGCAAAACGTGCTAAAATGCGCAGGGAGAACGAGGCGACCTCTGAAGGTTGGGAAAGGCATGCATAGTCAACACGAAGCACCGGAGCAGTGGACAGGGGTGACTGTGGGGAAACAGCCCTGCATAAATGGCCACAAAGTTCTAATGCTTTGCATGTGTTACTTCGAACCCTGGAAAGCCTAAACCCTTTGTATCACATTATAAGCACTGCTCTGTTTCTCAATGTGATTTCACACATTGTGCAGAGGTAAACCCAGGTCTGTCCCCATGCTGACAACCCACAGGGAGCTGCAGTCTAACAGGCCAGTGTAGTGTATTGGTTAGAGTATGTGGATCTGGGAGACTCAAGTTCAAATCCCCACTGTTCCCTGAAGCTCTTGGGCTGACCTTGGGCCAACTGTTCTCTCTTAGCCGAACCAACCACACAGAGTTGCTGTGAAGGTAAAATGGGAAAGGGAGAATCATGTATACTACCCTGACCTCCTTGGGGGGACGTACATACATAAGTACCATCAAGTCACAACTGACTTATGGCAACCCCTGCAAGGGGCTTTCAAGGCAAGTGAGAAGCTGAGATGGCTGGCCATTGCCTTCCTCTGCAGAGTCCTCCTTGGTGGACTGCCATCCAAGTACCGACCCTGCTTAGCTTCCAAAAAACTGCTGAATCTCCTGAATACTCAGCATAGAATCAAATAATAGAATCATATAGTTGGACCATACAGGCCATCTAGTCCAACCCCCTGCTTAATGCAAGATCAGCCTAGTGTCTCTTACAAGAGTTTGTTCAGCCTCTGCTTAAAGACTGCCAGTGAGGGGAGCTCACCGCCACCCTAGGTAGCTGATTCTGCTGTCGAATAAGTCTTACTATAAGAAACTGCTGATGCCACCTACCCTACCCTCTGTGGGGGAGGGGTGGGATAAGACCATGATATAGCTACATAGCTACTGGACAAGTTCCCCCATACATCTCTGTCACATTAGGAGTTACATTTGAGGTGTTTTACATACATGTTTGGAACAGCAACATTACTAGTGAATAACAGAGATTTTAATCAAGAAAATGCAACTTGCACGGTCTTTTGAATATTATGCATGTCTCCGGTGAACAATCAGCTCTATTGTGAGGTTTGGATCCAGCCTTCTTTTTTATTCAATCTTGCCCAATTCCCCTCCACACTACTCTGCCCATCCTTCGTGATCCATACAGGTCCCACGATTCTCAGCATAGCCTTTTGCAATAGTGAAAGAGGACTCTTCTTTCCTTTTTTGCCAGCAAAAGCTGGTTGGATCAAACCCTGTGTGTCTGCTTTGCGAAGACCGCCTGGGTTGCTATGTGAATATGGAGCTGGCCTGATGCCATTATGTTAAAAAGCTCATAATGAAATTAAATTTTATTTGTTTAAATTTTCTAGGCTGCATTTCTCTCTGAAAAGAGGATTCATGGTGGCTTGCAAAAATTATTATTTTTAAAAAATAACATTACAATAGACAACATTGGAGTAAGCAGTCTCCTGAATACACAGCATAGAATCAAATAATAGAATCATATAGTTGGACCATACAGGCCATCTAGTCCAACCCCCTGCTTAATGCAAGATCAGCCTAGTGTCTCTTACAAGAGTTTGTTCAGCCTCTGCTTAAAGACTGCCAGTGAGGGGGAGCTCACCGCCACCCTAGGTAGCTGATTCCGCTGTCGAATTAGTCTTACTGTAAAAAAATTTCCCCTAATATCCAGTCGGTACCTTTCTACCTGCAATTTAAACCCATTTTTACGAGTCCTATCCTCTGCTGCCAACAGGAACAGCTCCCTGCCCTTCTCTAGGTGACAGCCCTTCAAATACTTAAAGGGGACAATCATGTCCCCCTCAACCTCCTCCAGACTAAACTTCCCCAAGCCCCTCAGCCTTTCCTCATAGGGTTCGGTCTCCAGGTCCTTGATCACCCTCGTCGCACTCCTCTGCACCCGCTCCATTCTGTCCATATCACTTCCAGATAAATATCATTGGTTGCCCAAGTCAAAGGCTCAGTTTTATACTACCTAAAGTTTCCATTGACTTAACCCTGACTAATTTTGTTATCCATGAAGTCTGGCATTAATGAAATGTGCATACTTCTATCATCTGGTCTTGTGTATGTGTGTGTGTGTGTAAAAATCAAAGCAAATAATTCTGAATGAGAATCCACATGGCCAACAGTTGAAAAGCCCACAGTTCTGGCCACAAGTAACATTTATGTGGCCCTGAATTATAGTAGAATAAAACCATGCTCTTCCAGGAGTATGTATCATGTTTGGTTTCTGCTCTGTTGCTTATTGATTTAACATGAACAGGGAAACTTGACTGATAGTATCAAGCGGGTCATCGTACAGGAATCATAATGCAATTTAAAATACAGGTTAGATTCAGTTTTGTATTTTTATGGGCAGCGTGCCCAGCTGCACTGAGCTGAACATGGTCCATCCTCATTAATTAATTTGGCCCTTTATACAGCACTGTTGCTCTGAAGATAAAGTCTTATGCAACAAAAGCTTTTACACACAACTTGCTCTGAATCCTCTCCTCCAAGAGGAACAGGGTTGCAAGTACTGCATTGGCAAATTCTGGGAAATTCTGAGGGCTCTTCCTGGGGACGGTGGTGTTTGGGGTGGATGTGACATCGCATCTGGGTGATAGCCTAGGAATTTTTCCTAATCTCAGTGGTGAAGACCATAGAGACAGGTGGAAATTCCCAGAGCGTCGCTATGGAGGTCCCTTTGGGGCCATTTTTCTTCTTGGGGATTTATCTACCGTAGGTAGGCAAATGGCAAGCCTAGGAACCATGGACATGAATTAGGCTGCATTTACCATATGTCCTGATGATCTTCCAGTAACCCTGAGAGTGAAGCTTGTTTCCCATGTGTTGCCATAATTGAGAAGAAAAGATTAAACACCTTCCTAATAAGGGAATGCCAGGCGCAAGCACTAGAACCTGACTTAGCATGCCTGCTAGATGATACCCATGCTAGGAGGCTTCCCCTGAGCCGGCTGTAACAGAGGAAGCAGAAGCAAGAGGGCTTCACTGGAGACTTGGAGCTGCTGGGAACTGTTGCTGCGGTAAGAAGCCCCAGCAACTGAAGGGATGTGAGGAACCATCTTTATGTGTATAGGCATGCCTCATTTTATTGCGCTTCGCTGATTGCGCATTGCAGATATTGCACATTTTTTTCTACAAATTGAAGGTTTGTGGCAGCCCTGTGTCAAGCAAGTCTATCGGTGCCATTTTTCCAATAGCATGTGCTCACTTCATGTCACTGTGTCACATTTTTAGCAATATTTTTAATTAAGGGATGTACATTTTTTAGACATAGTGCTATTGCACACTTAATAGACTTACAGTATAGTGTAAACCTAACTTTTATATGCAGCAGGAAGCAAAAAAAAAAAAAAAGTAATGTGTTTCGCTTTATTGCAATATTTACTTTATTGCGGTGGTCTGGAACGGAACCCACAATATCTCCGAGGTATGCCTGTATTGTGGTTTGTTTTCTTTCCTGCAATTAAAGGATATTTGTGTTACCACAGTACCTTGCCTTGTTGAGCTTCCTTTGGCCACCTGAGCCCATAAAAAGAACCGTTGCCACAGGCAAAAAAAGTCTGGCGCAACACACCTTTGCAACAAGTTTGACCCCACGGATCCAGTGGTCCAATGGAGTCCCTTTGAGAAACTTTGAGAAGTGTGTTCGGTGTGTGGTTAGAGATCTCGCTTTCTTCCTTCCTTTTTTAAAAAAAGGGTGACACTAAATGGAAACTGGAAACACTGGCCTGTGAGTTCTGGCTGCTACTTTTTATTTATTAATGTTACTTCATTTATACCCAAACTTTCTTCCCAAAAGGAGACCCAAGGTGGCTTACATAATTCTTCTCTTCTCTGTTTTATCCTCACAACAACAACCCTGTGAGGTAGGTTAGACTAAGAGTTGTGTGACTGGCCCAAGGTCATCCAGCAAGCTTCCATGGCAGAGTGGGGATTCGAACCTGGGTTTCCCAAATCCTAGCCCGACATTTTAACCACTACACCGCACTGGCTTTGCACTGCAAAGTCTGAATCTCATTTTCTGTTCTCAGGCAGCTGCCCTAAAACTGGGTGAGGCAGCAAAGAGTTGAAATGAACGGGGTCACCAGCCTCAGTCAGACTACTCAGTGCCAAGGCACTGATCGAATTCCCGCCTCATTTGCCTTCATCTCTAGACCCCATTGCGTTGTCACACAAGCAATTTCAAATTAATTTCAAATGTGAAGTTTCAAATTTGAAAATTAGAATCCTGAATATGAAAGACCTAATTTAGACTTGTGGCTTTTTCATGTCAAGTACTAAACACCACTACATTTCAACTATCAAACATTGTTGCACATCAACCAACGGATGCCAAGTGTCAATAAAATCAATCAGCAAAGAGCAATGACTGAAATAAATTATAATTGGGTGCCAACTACGGGTATAAAATGTTGGGTGAATATTGGATTGTTCAGAGAACAACTGGTGAATATTTAACATTTAATTCACAGAAGAGAATTTGAAAAGGAATTTATGGGGGCAAATTCATGTCAGGTCTATTTTTGACCACGCTTCCTCTGTTTGAAAGAGGGACCCTTGATGTTGGTACGCTCTAATTATTTCTTGCCGGTTGAACTCGACAAGTAAATATTGTATTCTGAGACTTTAGCCCAGGCACTGAAGTTTATCCAGGGGGATACGGAGGAGTGTATGAAAAGACAATGTTCTGGCTAATATAGCTAGATTCAAGTCCAGGAGCCCTTAGAGACCAACAAGATTTTTTTCAGGATCTCTTGTTGGGCTCTAAGATGCTCCTGGATTTGAATCTAGCTGTTCTACTGCAAACCAACATGACTACCCCTGAAACTTGCTAATGTAGTGGCAGTGGAGAATAAGCAAGCAGCACAAATCAAAAAGTGACAAGGAATTAAAAGTTTTGTGGCTGGAACTGATGGAAGGGGGCGTGGCTCAGTGGCAGAGAATCTGCGTGGCATGCAGAAGGTCCCAGGTTCAACCCTCAGCATCTCCAGTTAAAGGGACTAGGCAAGTAGGTGATGTGAAGGACCTCTGCCTGAGACCCTGGAGAGCCACTGCCGGTCTGAGTAGACAGTACTGACTTAGATGGACCAAGGGTCTGATTGAAGGCAGCTTCATGTGTTCATGTGCTCACGAGAGGTTAGATTAAGAGCGAGAATAAATAATCCAAGTTGTGGGAAGAGGTCACCCTCCCAGAGCTAAACTGCTGGCAGTCAGGGAAAAAACGGGCTACAGAAGCAACGGCCACTGAGTATGCTTGAGGTCACCTCCTAAACTTATGCCTTTTATGCATGGCTGTTTCCCTCATGGTCACCCCTCCAATGACTTTGGGTCCTTGTTTGGATTATGCATGCCGTTTCAGACCGTCAGAGGTCGCCTCGCTCTAACTCTGCGTTTCCCCGCATTTTGCCCATGTTTTCAGGGACCTGTTTTATCTCGAATTTGAAAACAGGCAAAACACAGAGAAAGACAGGGGAAGAGCGAGGCAACATCTGACGATCGGAAACAGCATGCATAATCACAGCATAGATCCAAAGCCATTGGAGGGGTGACTGCGTGGGAAACAGCCATTCATAAAAGGCCTCACACTGTATGGCTGGATGCAAGACAGCTTCTGGGACACTGCTGGAATCTATTTTCAGTGCATTTTGCAGCTGGATTTTGCTGTGTGAATTGCTATATATATTGCTGTGTGAATTGCTATATGTTGCTATAGTGCATTGAAAGTGGATTGACAGTGTATTATTCAGTATGTGTGAAAGTGCCCCCCTGGGTCTCAGTTGGAACCTACAGTGGGTGATGCACAGTTGTTCCTTTGAGCCACCCCTTACTGGAGTGGAGGGGGTCTCTTTGCACCAGCATTGGCATCACCAGAACCTGGTGTATCTCTGCTCTTAGATGCTCCCTAACAACAGACTGAGAGAGACATTTTGGTTTGATAAGCAAATGTTTACCTAATAGCAGACAAGACAATGTCTGAGCAGAATTTCCTTGTAATTTTTGAAAGCTTCTTCCCATGAGGGTTGCCAACCTCCAGGTGGTGGCTGGAGAGCTCCCGCTATTACAACGGATCTCCAGTCAATAAAGATCACAATCTCCACAACTTGTGTGACACACAGGCCAGAGAGGTCGAGAAATGCCTTGGCCACTTCCAGCTTTTCAGGCACCTGGCTATACTAAAAATAAATTAAGTACAGCCCATGAAAACAAAAAAAGTAGGGTTGCTAGGTCCTTCTTTGCCATCAGTGGGAGGTTTTTGGGGCGGAGCCTGAGGAGGGCAGGGTTTGGGGAGGGACTTCAATGCCATAGAGTCCAATGGCCAAAGCAGCCATTTTCCCAAGGTGAACTGAACTCTATCAGTTGGAAATCAATTGTAAAAATAAGGCACCAAAAAGTTTGGCTTAATTTAATTTTTTAAATTTAGCAAATACTTTTCTAGCCATTTTTTAGGGTCTCCCCCTTGAGACTGAGGCTCAAGTCCAGTAGCCCTCCTGGTAGGGTTGGCAGTTCCAGCTTGGGAAATTCCTGGAGATCTGGGGGCAGCACCTGGAGTGGGCGGAGTTCGGGGAGGGGAGCTCCGAAGGGATGTGATGCCATCAAAGTTGCCATTTCCTCCAGGGGAACTAATCTCTATAGTCTGGAGATCATTTGTAAGTTTGGGAGAACTCCAAGTCTTCCCTGGAATCTTCCTTCCTGCCCTGTATTGGCCCTGGTAATATATCAAGCTGAACACACCCTACCCGCCTTGTATTTGGCTTGCCAGGCACTTACCATGTATCCCCCACCCTGATTTCGGCAGTCCCAGGCGGGTAGCAAAACATTTATCGAGTCATAAGTGACGCTGCCACATGGGATGTGCACTATATTCAGCTTGGTCAGTCTGCAGAAAAACAGATGTGCCCAAATCTGGCAAAATTCTGTTATTCCAGCCAGCAATTCTTTTCTAGGCTGGAGCTTCCATCAGGTTTAAAGCAGATCTGGACAGTCACTGTAGCATAATCAGAGCTAACATATCTACACCACAGACTTAAATTGGTTGACTAGCATCAGGACTTCTACTAACCATGCAATTTTTAAAAGCATAAACAAGGTAGGGATGCCAGCCTTTCAGGAGATTCCCCTGGAATTACAGCTCATCTCCAGACTACAGAGATCAGTTCCTCTGGAGAAAATGGATGCTCTGGAGGGAGGACTCTATGGCATTATACCCCACTAAGGTCCCTGTCCTCCTCAGGCTCCATCCCCAAATCTCCGAGAGTTTCTCAACCTGGTTCTGACAACCCTATCCCCCCATCCCCCACTAGTGACTGGTGAGACCTGGCAAGCCTAAAACAAGGGGTCCCCCGTGTGGTGCCCGTGGGTGACATGGTGCTTGCCCATAACTTTCTTGGTGCCTGCCAAGTGTTTTTAGAAAGTGGGTGGGGCCCAGTAGGAATTTTGCTGAGCAAGGCTTCTTATTGGTTATTGTAGATTTAATTGTCTGTGCATCCTTGCCAAACTACCACCCTAGGATTCTTTGCAGGAAATAGTGATAATTAAACTGGTATGAAACCACAATCGGTTTTCTATCGAGATGCACAGAAAAACACCCCACAAAGCTAATGGCTTGGGTTGTGCCTACTTTGGTACTAAAATGTGTTGGTGCCAGTGGATTCAAAAACAATTGCCAGGATGCACAAACTCTTGAAAATTTTCAGACAGGAGAGCTACTCAGTAGTGATGAATAATTCAAGCAGCTCTACTACCAACCAACTTTGATAAGTATAACCCAGGTGTCAGCCAGTCCACCAAGGACTGATCTGGAATGTCAGCACCTCGTGGAATTCGCCTGTTTTGATGCCAAAGCATTTGCTTGAACAAAACAGTCCCTTGCTCAAGTTAACCAATGTGTATCCTAGATGGAAATGCTAGACAAGAAGCATTGGAGTCTTGATGGAGTCCCCAGGAAGGAAGGAAAAGGGTACCAAAGCCCTTTGGATGAACAGGGATGGCAGAGTAGCAATGAACCAAGTTAAGCCTGCAGTCTGTACAGTCTGTACAGTTGTACTATGCGGTGGGGAGGGGAGGGGGATATAATATTATTGTGGCTTGAGTTCATTGTTCCAGGGTTGCCCCCTTTGAACTTGGCAAATGATGGACAGTCCTGCCGGTCCCCCCAGCCATAGACCGAAACGGCGAGGGCATCAAGGGATTTCGCGCTACCTGTGAAGTCTGTTTTTGAATGTGAAGATGTAGCTGATTACAATGTGCTCTGACATGCAATAATGCCGTTGCAAAAAGACAAGCAATGACAAATCCTATAAGCATTGAGCACAAACCCCTTTTTAAAAATGGACACATTCTTTCCTTGACATGTTTCCTACTGATTACAAACAGAGCACATTAAAAAATACGGATAGTCTGTAATAATTATAAAGGGGTAGCAATCCTTCGTCATCCATGCTTCCTCTTATGTCTTTGTGTCATCTAGAATTACATTCACGATGCTCTGGTGAGTCAGCAATTGGAGGGTCCAGGTCCCAATCGACCCCCTCCAAAATTATGTATTTTTCCTCCCCACTTCATTATTACCCTCATAAACAAAAGAGGGATGTTGCTAGGGTTGTCCCATTCCTGCAGGAATGCTGCAATCTTTTGGGTTATCAACATCCAGATGAGGCTTGAAGAAAGCTAGAGCATCAACTGACATGATGACAGAGTTACCAGCACCAGCCTGGGAAATTCCTGGAGACTTGGGAGTGGTGCTTGTGGAGGGAAGAATCTGGGGAGGGATTTCATCTAGGCTCTATAGTATACCATAGAGTCTGCCTTTGGAACCTGCCATTTTCTCAGGGGAACGGATCTCTGTTGTCTGGAGATCAGTTGTGATTCTGGGAGATCAGTTGTGATCCTGGGAGATTTCCAGCCCCCACCTTTTAGTGTTGCCAAATTTTTCGCGACCCCCACATTTAGTTACGCGACCCCGTAGGGGGTCCCGACCCACAGTTTAAGAAGCTTTTGTCTAGACCACAGTCCCTAATCATTTATCCAAGCAAGGTTGTAAACCATTTTGTACAGTGCTCCCCTATTACCTGTGCAGAAAGGCCTTCTTGAATAATTCAGTTTTGCATAGTTTGAGGGAAAGCCAGGAGAGTGGGAGCCTTCCTGTAATGTGAATAAACAATCTGTCGAATGTAGAGTTGGCTCCCCAGCCCTTCTTTCAGTGGGGGGGGGGGAATTCACTGGCAGCCCCCGGCCCACCCTGGAGCTTGTGTCAAGGGAAAGAGTGGTGCTTGGGTGCAACTGGGAGGGTTGTGGGGACCCATGCAGGTGGCGCTGGCGACTACTGGGCAGTAGTTTCCGAGCCAGCTGCTGCGTGCTTTAGCAATTCTCCCGGCCCCTCCGGGAGCTCTCCCATCCTCCTACTCCCGTCCTGCTCTCCCAGCCTCCCTTGCGGCCCCTGCCCTTCCCCCTGCACTCCTCCTCCTGAGGCAGCCCTCCCCTCTCGCGGCCTGCCCCTCCCATGCCCATTCCGTGGCCTGCCTCCCCCAGGGAAATCCCCCCCAGACGTTGCCCTGTGGACTCAGCTGGGCCTGGCTGGCCTCAGGCTGCACTGCGGCATTCCTGTGCCGCCGCGCCGCATCTCGGCCGCTTGCTTCTTTTTACACATTTGCCTTTTTCTTGGCGGCATGCTCCGCCACAAAGCCCCTTAGGAGGCTTCCCAGCTGTGCTGTTGCTGCGCTGCGGCCAGCCGCCACGGCCCGCCTGCGGCCTCAGAAATGGACTGTTATTCTAAAGCTAAAGGTCCCCAGTGCAAGCACCGGGTCATTCCTGACCCATGGGGTGACGTCACATCCCGATGTTTACTAGGCAGACTTTGTTTGCGGGGTGGTATGCCATTGTCTTCCCCAGTCGTCTTCCCTTTACCCCCAGCAAGCTGGGTACTCATTTCACCAACCTCAGAAGGGTGGAAGGCAGAGTCAACCTTGAGCCGGCTACCTGAAACCAACTTCCGTCTGGATCGAACTCAGGTCGTGAGCAGAGCTTGGACTGCAGTACTGCAGCTTACCACTCTGCGCCACTGGGCTCCTGCTGTTATTCTACCAAGTTTTAAAACATTTCTTCACTTTGTGTGTGTGTGTGTGTGTGTGAACTTGGAGGTGGTCCCCACTGGATGTTTCTTGGGTGTTTTTCTTTTGTGATGAGTGGCAATTTTATTTGCCTTTCCTCAGGAGCTGAGTGTTTCTTTATGTGGAACTCCTTGGAAAGCAAAGTATCTTCCTTTGTTTGCTGAGTTGTCATTCTACCACTCAGATTTGTTGGAGAAACAGAAATATCTCAGCCTGTGGATCTCCCACATGCTGTAAATGCTGATTAAAACAAAGTTACTCAAGCCATGCTGATAAATTTAAATAAATTCCTGTCTAGAAAATAAAAAACTTAATCTGGCTGATTTGTAAAAAAAAATTGATCTATTTAAAAAAGAAAAAGAGAAGGGTGGTGTGGTAATATTCGTTCTGGATGGGAAGGGGAGACTCTATTTGCATGATAGAAAGGGAGAATCTACTCCATTTAAGCCCTATTGATTTCCTTCTTCTAACGTGTCATATGAAGGTAAACAAAAGAAGAAGAAGATAATGGCAATCCAGTCACATATCAGAAGCAGAAAAATGGCACATAAAGGAGCACATTTTAACTGATCAAAATAGATATTTTAAATAGCCGGGCTAAGAAGTGTAAAACAAATGTAAGAGGATTATTTGAATTTGGATTTTTTAAAAAGAAAATAAATTGGACAAGGATAAAGCACGGCTCCTCAAATATTAAAGAACCACAAAGAATTAAAAAAATGTACAGCTCCATGTATCCCTTGTACAAATAGCTCATGGAACCTGTCTGAAATAGTGAAAAGAAGGTAGAAGCAAACTCCTTTATATCTTTGTTGTTGTAACCTAGCATTTGAGCTTGGCATCTAAGCTGCATGGATTTATGTGACAGGAAAATAGACATGCAGATTTTAAGCATGAGTCAGTCAGTGTAGGGTTTTTAATGAGCGTAGCAAGAAAATGCCTAGCAAGATAATGCAAGAACAATGGCAGTGAAGAAAGAAGGGATTGAAGTAAGTGAGAGTTTGGCACTCAGAAGAAGAAAAGTTGGTTTTTATATGCCAACTTTCTCTACCACTTAAGGGAGAATCAAACTGGCTTACAATCACCTTCCCTTCCCCTCCTCACAACAGACACCCTGTGAGGTAGGTGGGGCTGAGAGAGCTCTAAGAGAGCTGTGACTAGCCCAAGGTCACCCAGCTGGCTTTATGTGTAGGAGTGGGGAAACAAATCCAGTTTACCAGATTAGCATCCACCACTCATGTGGAAGAGTGGGGAATCAAACCTGGTTCTCCAGATCAGAGTCTACCGCTCCAAACCACTGCTCTTAACCATAAGTATGGCTGATTCATATCTAGCTCAAGATAAGCTTGGCTATTGCTCTGTGCTTGGAATCAGAGTGGGATTGCAAATACATTGGCAATCCCATTAGGTAGCTTCTTAAGATACCTATTATGTTTGAGGTACTAAATATTTTGCCAGTTGCAATTCAGCAATTAAAAATTAATTTAAAATGTGCCAGTATGTTGGTGTGATGCCCCTTTCCTCTTACATAGAGTGTACCACCCTCCACAACCTCTCTCTCTCTCTCAGGTTTAGGACAGGGGTGTCAAACATAAGGCCCTTGGGCTGGATCTGGCCCCTTGAGAGCTCTTATCCAGCCTGCGAGTCATCCCACCCCCCTCCCCAGGCCTAATCTGGGCTGGCAAGGCATGGCGTGGCCTGGCCCGGCCCGACTAAGTGATATTTATGTCATATCCAGCCCTTGTAACAAATGAGTTCGACACTCCTGGTTTAGGATTACAAATAGGTCAAGACTTCACACCTCACTACCCTTCTTGTCTCTTCTAAAATATAGAGACCCCCGTTTTGGCTGGAAGGAAAATAACAACCTTATTATATGCCGACGGTATGGCTATTTTGGCCCTCACGAAAACTGGGCTAAAGGAAAGGCTGAAAACACTGGGTGAATACTGCAACAGGGAATCCCTAAAGATTAACTGCAACAAAACAAAAATAGTTGTTTTCGGCAACCGCAGGATTGTTCACAGTTGGAGAATAGCAAACCAAAAAGTAGAACAAGACCAGTTTTTTAAATATTTAGGCATAATTTTCCAACCCACATTGTCATGGCAAATGCAATGTAAATCTGCTACCTGGCAGCACGTCGAACTACGAGTGCCATTTTTAAATTCTACTATTCCAGAGGAGGCTGTATGGTTGCCCCAGCAATCAAAGCTTTTGTGGGGAAAGTCATACTGCAGTTGCTATATGGAATCGAGATCTGGGGGCAAAAACCGAAAATGTTGCATGAATTGGAGAAAATTCAAAATGGCTTTATTAGGAAGATCTTGCGTTTGCCCCAAGGGGTACCTGCAGCATACCTTAGAGTGGAGGCAGGCTTGCCGTCAGTTGCCATGAGAGCCCATTTAAGAATTTTACTTTCCTACCTAAAACTGAGGAAATCGACCAACTCAAAATTGGTGTATTACAGCTATATGTACTATTCAAAGGAAAACCATTGGGACAAGGTCCTTATACCCATCCTACAATTGTATAATTTGACTTTGCTAGAAATCTTAAACACATGGGACCCAAAAGATATCAAAAAATGGATTGCTGATAAAGAAACTGATAATGACATGTGCCTAATACAATAGTCCAAGTTCTTTCCATGGTATCTGTTATTCAGATCGAATAAGCTCTTTTCAAACTACCTAACGCAACTTTCGGACCCAAGGTTAAGGAGAGCATTTACTACGGCACGATTCCAAACGATGCCTTCAGCATTCACCCATGGTAGATATAAAAAAAATCCTCATAACCTAAGACTATGCCCCTGCTCCTCAGGTTTAATAGAAGATCTCCCTCACGTTTTGTTTAGTTGCTCATTTTATAACTCTATTCGTTTTAAATTAACCCAGCACATCCCAGATGTTTTAGACACAGTTGAGGGCTGAGTTAGTTTTTTAATGGCAGACGTTAACCCAAAGATCACACTTAGTGTGGCCTTTTATATCATGTTAGCTCCTAAGCTAAGGAAGAAATTTGTTGAAAATTAGAAAATTAGACCCCAAAGCTGACACAGAAAGAATAGTTTTAGGAGAACTATAACATCCAATTCAGTAACAAATATGTATATATGTAGCTGCCTGTAACATTTTAAAAAAATTATTCATGTAACTCTGGGTGTTGTGGGTTTTACATTGGGTATGGTTTCAATCTGAACATTGTTAAGGTCTGTGACCAAAACATTAATAAATTGGAACTCAGGACCATTTCACCTCTCAGATCCTCTCTCTCACTATCAGAGACATCAGCAGTCAGGGTAGGTCAGCTCCCTCTAATAAGCCTCACTCAAATACTTCGCAGAGTTATTGTGTTTGGGGCTCGAACGCCTTTCCATTCACGTTCTGCCACCGTTGATTCATATCCTAAAACATATGTAGATCAAGATATTAGCCTGTGTGTGTGTGTGTGTATGTTTCTTTCCCCGGGACAACCAACCCACAGGGTTCAACAGACAAACAAATATGTTTTATTTATGGTTTGAACATAACAACGTCTCTTTTTCCATTGAACTTTTGAACTGTTTCACTATTTGGGATCTTTTGTGACAAACTGACTTTTCTTTCCATATAGCTTTAAGCTGTTCCTCACCTCCGCTTCGCTCGGTCAGATATACTCTTTACCCTCTCACTCCCTAGCTGCCAGCTCCCCACTGTCTCCCATCAGCTCTCATTGGTTGCTCTTAGGGAGAGGCGGAACCTAACCTGTCAGTCACAGTTGGTATATATGCTATTTGAAACTGAGATGGACACATTTCACTGTCAAGTAATTGTTTAAAACTTTTTTTTTTTAAATAGAAGACAGTTTGTATCTACAAGCACATTCCAAGGACAAGGGCACTTAATTTTCCTCAACTGGGGTTGCCAATTCCTATCAATCCTCTTGCCCTAATGCAGAATGTCCACTTTACCCATTTGCTGTTCCTGAGAGTGCCCAGGAAACTCCTGTTCCTGTTCCCAGGAAACATTTTCGAGGGGGCTCAGTGGACTGCAGCCAGAGGGGGGCACTGTTAGAAATTACTAAACCTGCTTAATTAAAATTAAGGGTGGATCAAAAAATCTACACAATGAGACCAAGGATAGATGTGGTATTGTTCTACAAGCCGGGGAGAAGCCCCAGATCTACAGAAAAATATGAAATGTGAAAAAACAAAACATTGGAGGTTTGAAAAAAACCTAAATCATAGAAGCAACGTCTACTTCTTTAAGAAAAATATTCCGCTGAGTTCTCACAAGACTACACTGTGATGTCTTGGGGGTCTCTTCAGGGGTTACTAGGCAACACTCAACCAACATGGCTGAGGATTGCAAGCATCCGTGTCAGTGCAGGGGAAATGGGAATGACACAGATTTAAAAGTAACAGGTAAGAGGGAGGGAAGGTTAGGGTTAGTTGTGTATGGAGGAATACCGAAGGTAAAAAGCAAAAGCTGAAGAAGCTAGAGGGGGACAGGAAAAAAAGGGGGTGAGTTTGTGAGGAGAGAAGCTGCTGAAAAGAAACAGAAAATAGTAGATATGTGTATATATGCAAGGCTACATCAAAGGACCTCAAGGTGTACAATCCAGTATGCGTATACTAGAAAAATACGAAAACAGGGAATCAAAGACCACTCAGTATGTTGTTAGAAAAGTCTGAAAGAGAGATGTGTAAGTTTCTTTATAGAAACAGGACAAAATAACACGCCCAAGATGATTTTATAGTGCTGTAACAAAGTTTTATGCCTTATGCTCTCTAAACCAATCATGAAGGTACAATGCGGTTTATCTGATGGAACGGTGCAGTCCTATTAATGAGAACATTTTTGTCAAAGATTGCACAGGGTCATACACAATGCATCCAGCGATGGAGACTGGTGCCTACAATACATGAGCCACAGATTATTAATTTTCTCACTCAATATGGCTTGCCAGGTGCATCTGCTCCTGGTTACCCGGCTACCACGACATGTAACCTCCATGTTGGACTATTTGTACCCTCACTCTGCATGGGATTGCTTTTGCAGACTGATAGACTATTCAGTGAGAATGAAATTATGGGAATGCACGCCAAGGAACAAACAGAAAACTATGACGAGGATTTAAACAACTGCCTTTCCATGACCGGGAGATGTGCAGTCATCTCACAGTTTGAGCCACATGGATGCGGATGCTGACCTTTTGAGTATATCCATTTACCCTTACACACTTAGAATATATTAACAACAGAAGATCACATATATATTTACTTTGTGCATAAGATCACCCCAAGAAGCTCTCGGTGAAGTAACTGAAAATATATATGTTTGGTGTAGGCACATAATACTTGGTTTGGTTCAGAATTGAGGGAAAAGAAGCCAAAATGGAAGGGAAGGAGATCTGAGGGGCACCCAACAGCTGATAAGCAACAAGTTCAGGTTTTAATGGAAGAACCATTTGATTTTCAGAACTGACAAACAAACAAAATATATCTAAGGCTGTACACTTGCTTTTGGTGTTATTGTTATTACTGTGTTTAGAGCTCTTTTTGTATTTCGTCACAACTCATGATGCTTCACAGAATAACAAAAGTGACAGTCCCTTGCCCCATGGTCATAGAGTCATGAAGTCCTGAATTCAAAAGAGTCTTTTCAAGCCATCTTGTTCAATTTCCTGCTCAATGCAAGAAACACAAAGCCAGAGCATCTCTCAAGATGTCTCCAGCCTCAGCTTAAAGACTGCCAAATGAGCGAGAGCCCAAAATCTTCCCACCTGTAACTTAAGCGAGTTAGATCTAACACCCTCTGGATCAGCAGAAAACAAGTCTTTGCCCTCTTCCATATGAAAGCCCTTTGGGTGTCATGGCCCTATTCCTAGGGTTGCCAGGTCCCTCTTTGCTATCAGCGGGAGATTTTTGGGGTGGAGCTTGAGGAGGGCAGGGTTTGGGAGGGGAGGGACTTCAATGCAATAGAGTCCAATTGCCAAAGCGGCCATTTTCTCCAGGTGAACTGATCTCTTATCGGCTGGAGATCAGTTGTAATAGCAGGAGATATTCTGTTGAGGTTGGCAACCCTACCCATTCCCTATTTGATTCTTCACGGTAAACCAGCTACCACACCAGCTGCCACCACTGCTGCTGATCAACTGGCCGGGGGTGGGGAGGAGACTTACCAGCAGGGAGGGAAGGCCTAGGCCAGTGTTGCAGCAACTTTTGCATTATTGCATCAATGTCACTTCCAGTGTGCACCAGGGCAAAAAAAAATCTATGGTAGAAAAAGCCAAATACCAACGCATCCTGCATCACTGGCGTCACAATGATGTCACGTCTGGTGTGCGCCGGATGTGATTTCACCATGTTGCCAGCGTCATCATGGCGACGCTGGCCTAGGCCTCCCCCTGCTGCCAGTAAATCCCCCCGCTGGTTGGCAGGAGGGACCTGGAAACCCTAAGCTAAACATACCAGCTTCTTCAATGTTTCCTCATAGGACTTGTTTTCCAGACCCTCAACCATCTTCACTGACATTCTCAGAACTAGGGTTGCCAACCTCCAGGTGGTAGCTGAAGATCTCCTGATATTATAACTGATCTCCAGGTGACAGAGATCAGTTCATGTGGAGAAAATGGCCTCTATGGCATTGAAGTCCCTCCCCTCTCCAAAACCCGTCTTCTTCAGACTCCACCTCCAAAATCTCCAGGTATTTCCCAACCCAGAGCTGTCAACCCTACTTAGAACCTGTTTCAGTTTTACCCACATCAGTGATAAAATGTGGGGCCAGAACTAGACAGAGTACTCCAGATGAGATCTGACTCATGTGGAGTTGAGCAGAACTATTACTTATCATGTAGCTATGGTATGAATTCTGGCAATGGATCAGGCTAAAGGGAAGAGCAATACAAGGATACCGTAAAGGGGAAGAATGACAGAGGAAAGAAAGGCTTGGTGCCAGACTAGTGTTTCTGCAGACACAAGGAATGCTACCCACAGAGCACTACTTTCCTGCCTCCCCCCCCACCCCCTTGACAGCCCAAAGTGCCTCCTGATCCATTTCCTGTGGGTCTTATAACCCTGAGAAATAGGATTTCAGGGGGGCAATTTGGGGTTATTGAGGGAGGGAGGAAGCAAGAAATTCATACTCAGCAGGGTGGAAATCCTTTTCTAGATCCAGGCCATAATTAAGGGGGACTGTGATAGGGTTGCCAGTTCTGGGTTAGGAAATACCTGGAGATTTTGCGAGTGGAGCCTGGGGAGGGTGGGATTTGTGGAGGGGAGAGACCTCTGCAGGGTACAATGCCATAGAGCCCACCCTCCAAAGCGGCCATTTTCTCCAAGGGAACTGATCTTGGTCATTTGGAGATCAGTTGTAATAGCGGGAGATCTCCAGGCCCCATCTGGAGGTTGGCAACCCTATGCAGTCACACATACTAGGCCTCATTATCAGTTGACAGGTTATTCACTGTGCATAAGCAAATACAGTGTAGATTATCCACAGGAGAACTGAATATACTATAACTAAACATTGCATAACAATAAGGTTGCATTCCTTGAATCCGGAACCATTAGGGTTGACAAAGTCCAGGTGGTGGCTGGAGATCTCCCAGTATTACAACTGATCTCCAGGCAACAGAAATCAGTTCACCTGGAGAAAAATGGGTGCTTTGGGTATTGGATTCTATGGCATTGAAGTCCCTCCTCTCTCCAAACCCCGCCCTCAGGCTCCACCCCCAAAATCTCCAGGTATTTCTCAACCTGGAGCTGGCAACCCTAGGAATCATTCAAAAGGGGAAAGGGGAAAAATAATCAAACTGCATACTTGGGGTGTTTGGTGCTCAGAAAGAAGTCTATGAATTCTCGTCGGCTTCTCTGTGTTGTGTAGGATGATTTATGAACCTTTCCACTCTTCAGTAGTCTTTTAAGTCAAAGAATCCAGTTAGCTCTTCATGGTGGCAGAAGTAATTAAAAGTGTGATCCACTTCGGTCAAACATAAACACACACACACACACAGGCTGGCCCCTTGAATAATGTCCCCTACATGCTCTCCTGGCGGGGCTTTTTGCTAATCTAATACCTGTTAATTTTCTTTCTAATTAGGGCTATGGCTCACCAGAGGCTCTTTTATACTTAATTTGTTGGGGTTTTTATTATATGGCTCACCAGTCAGGCAGCCAGCCATTGTGTGCCTCATGCGATCGTGGCTAAGATTGTTCAGGCATTACTGGCGCACTGAAGCCCTTGGAGAGAACGTGCCACTACAATTTGTGAGTCACCCGTTCTTGCTCTGCCTCGGCCTTGTCATGTGTGTGCCTGTCAAGATTCATCTCCATCTCCATTACCCCTGGGGCAAGAAGTCATATTTTGTTTCTGCTCACTTGTCTGATTTTTTGCAGATCTTATTCCCATCATCAGAACCTTAAGCAAGTGCCATCTTCTGAGGATTTAAGGTGGAAATATAAAGCGCTGGCCAAATTTACCTCAAAACATTTTTTAAAACGGATCATCGGTTTAACTGTCCTGTATCTTTTTTAATTCAAAAAATAGTAATATCAAAGAAACTAAAAATCCATTTAAAAACTAAATACCATATAACTGTAATATTTGAAAGTGTCCGCTTAGCTCTGTTTAAAAAATGAATTGAAACTCTTAAAAACAAATACATATTGGGATGGCCATTTAAGCTGAGAGATGTTTGGAGTAGGTGTATTTTTCAATGAATGTTTTATAATCAAGTTATAGATCACTTACATTGTTTGCAATTTACACATTGGGGAATTTGCTGCTGTTTCGACGCTGATTTGCGTTGGAGTCAAATTTTGGTTATTCACTGCAGATCCGGCTTTTCCCTGATAGAGGTATAAAAGCCGCGTTATGTCAGCGGCAAACCAAACCCCTTCTGAGCCGTACTTTCCAGTAGAAGCGCGTTTTCTTGCTCGGATGCCCATGAAAAAATGTTTTCTTCGGTGCCGCTGTCCCTCCCTGCGACCTCTCCTTTCTCCTCCCCCAAGAACGGTGATTGGCTGGGGGAGTTTCGCGCTCGGACAAGAATACCGCCCCTTTTGCTGCCTGCCTGCCTGCCTGCCTAGAGTCCTGGCACTTCTCTCCCTCCGTCCCAGAGGCTGGCGGGCGGGTGGGCGGCATGCCTTCCCTGCCCCTCGCCCGGGATGGGCCTTGGAGCTGGGCCCACACCTCCAAGCCCAGGGGGACATCGGATGGACGGCTCCAGGGGGAGACCGGCGGGGCCACGCCATGTGCGCCTTGCGCGCTGGGGGTGGTGGTGGTGGCAGCTCGGTCTAGGGCAGCTGGACCCGTGGGGGGGATGTTCAAGGGAAGGGGCTGTTGGCCCCTCTACCCCAGCGGGGAGGGGGGATTTTTGAGAAATCGGATGGGAAAAATGTGCATCCTGAGAGCGGAAAACCCAAGGCAAAACTCCCTCCCACCATTAGGGGACTAGAGCAACTGTCCTATGGGGAGCGGTTAGGACGCTTAGGGCTGTTTAGCTTGGAAAGAAGGCAGCTAAGGGGAGACATGATAAGAGGTCTATAAAATTATGCATGGTTTGGAGAGAGTGGACAGGGAGACGTTTTTCTCCCTCTCCCATAATACTAGGTCATCTGCTAAAGCTGGGGGTGAGAGATTCAAAACAGATAAAAGGAAGTATTTTTTCACACAACGCATAATTAAATTGTGGAACTCCCTGCCCCAGGATGTGGTGATGGCTGCCAGCTTGGAGGGCTTTAAGAGGGGAGTGGACATGTTCATGGAGGAAAGGGGTATTCATGGCTATTAGTTGGAATGGATGCTGGTCATGCTGCATACCTGTTCTCTCTAGTATCTCCTCCCCCCAGGCTATTCTCCGCCAAAGAAGTCCAGGGTTGCTATGCAGGGGCAGGCAATGGCCACCCCTCTTCTGTTTATCTCTTGCCTTGGAAAACCCTATTTATTTATTTTAGCTTGTATTCCTGGAAGATTTGTCCATGGAAACAAATGCATGGAAGCTTTTTAACAGCAGTAATGGAGAAAAAATAGAACTTCTGATTGACACAGACAGTCTTCCTCTGTAGCAGGGGTTTCCAACTTTTTTGAGCCTGTGGGCACTTTGGGAATTTTGACACTGTCTGGGGGGGGGGGGGGCGCAACCATAAAACGGCTGCTGCAGGAGGTGGAGCCAGGCACCACGACCAGAGGAAGTCCAAGTGCAGGGAAGAAGATGGGTAATTTAAAAAACACACTTGGAAAGAGGAGTGAGAGAGATTAAAACCTACTCCTTAGAGATACTAGGTCTCCATTAGGATCACGTGTCTGTACGGATTACAGATACCATTCCATTGTCTGGAAAAAGGGAGTTTGGATTTTCCTTTTTTCCCTTTCCTGGAGGTGGGCAGGTGGGTCGAGTAGGAATTACAGCGGCTCCCACGGAAGAAGAGAAAAATCCAGGACTTAGCTGTGACTAGAAAACATTGTGTGTGAATCCTCTCCTCCCCCCCAAAAAAAGAAAATAGAATCAAAGACAAGGATTCATGCTATTTCTAAACCGACCCCTATGTTGTGCAGAAAATGCAATGTGTCTGAGATTTTATTTATTTGTATGTTTTGTCTTATTTCTGCCTTCATTCCCAACAGAAACCCAAAGCAGCTTATATCTCCTCTCCTCCATTTTATCCTCACAACGATCCTGTGAGGTTGGTTTGGCTGACAATGTATGACAGGTTCCAAATCATCCAGCGAGCTTCTGTGACACAAGTGGGATTTGGGGTCTCTCAGATCCTAACCCACTTTTAACCCCCACACCACACTTGAGTTAAAACCTTTAGAGTACCTCAAGTTGCAGCAAAGGGGATGCTAGATAAATTGCTCCCTCAGCCTTTCAACAGGACTCCATTAAATGCAGTTGGCTTGTGTTCTGCTCACTTTTATGAAGATGCAGCGTACTTTCCCCCTTACTATGAGCACATGAAGCCGTCTTATACCAAATCAGATCATTGGTCCATCTGTCTCTGTCTCTTCTGCTCTGGCTGGCAGCAGCTCTTTGGGGCCTTGAAAAGAGAGAGTTCTTTCTCAGCACCTGTTATCTGAGATCCTTTTAACTGGAGATTCAAACTGAGATGTTTTTCATACTCCCCAAAGCTACTTTTATCCAAGCTGGGGGTAGTGGTACACATACATTCTCCTCACTAGGGATAAATACAGCTTTTGGGTAGTGACTTTGGAGGGAAAATAGCATGAGGGAAAGAAAGAATTAAATAGCTATTGTCCCCTTTCACCGGTCCTTTAAAAAGCAATTTTTGTTTTTAAAAAATAAAGAAACAGAATCACAGAATTACAGAGCAAAGATGGGGGCTGCTGGTAACTCTTGAGTAGTTGAACCCTTGAGTAGTTGAAAGTTAATTAAGACCTGCAGAAGAACAAGGAAATTCCTGGCTGACTCTCTCTCTCTCTCTCCCTTTTTTTTTAAAAAAAAGAAGTATTAAAGCTTTGCATAAAAAATGTAAAAATAAGTGATTAAATATTTTATACCAATGAATCTGGAATGTGTTATCTTGTAAACCAATGGTCTAGAAGGAATGTTTACACAAAAACACAGCATGTGAACTTCATCCTAAAACCTCACAGGACAGCAGTTCTTTCTGCAGATATTGTTGGACTTAGCGATGTACATAAAAGAGTAGGAGGCAACTGGTGGAAAGTTGGGCTGAGTCATAGGGAACAAAAACTTTGTTGTGCAAATGACATCCCTTCAGAGGCATCTAACAACAACAAAAAATCCCTCATGTTGGGAAGGTGAGCCCATTGAGTCAAGAGAAACCAAGAGGAGCTGTGGCTCAGTGGTAGAGCCTCTGCTTGGCATGCAGAAGATCTCAAGTTCAATCCCCAACATCTCCATCTATGGGAATCAGGTAGCAGGTGATGTGAAAGACCTCTTGTTGAGATCTTGGAGAGCCGCTACCAGTTAGAGTAGACAATACTGACCTTGAGGAACCGATGGTCTGATCCACTATAAGACAGCTTCATGTGTTCATGTGTGTTCAAGAGACCCCTGGCCAACATCTGGGTTCCATTCAGCTGCTTGAATGCCCCTGGGGTTTGCAGTCCCTACCTTGGTTCCTACTGACACAGTAAGCCTGTGGTGGAATGCTCCTCTGCAGCATTTTTTTTTTAAAGTAGACTTAGAAAGCCAGCATGTCAGGGAGATGGCAAGACTCTTCTCCTGAACGCCCAGTTTTCTATATGCAAGAAATGTTTGATGCAGAAGAAATTTGAATCCCGTGAACTTCCACTTCCAGCCCAGATGCAGGTTTACCTGAGAGCAAGGTCACACGCAGAAAGCAAAGACAGGTATTTTTGTGAACTCCTGCTGGGTCACCTGTTGTGTAGGCTTTACATATAGCAATTACCAAAGTGTAGTAGTAGTGGTAGTAGCAGCACTAGTAATAGTAGTGGAAGACACAGCATTAGTAATAATTGCTATTTAGATTGCTATTTAGATAGCTCTTGCTATTTAGAATGCTCAAAGCGCACGCTATCTTTTTGATCCTTCTAACATCCCAGTAATGTAGATCAGTACTATGTCCACATTGTAGGTGTGAGCAGGGGAGTCTAAGGCTGAGAAATCCTAGCAAGCGTAAGGTTGGAACTAGGGTTGCCTGGAGAAAAGAAAACATCCTGACCCTCAAATAGAGGCTTGCATGGGGCATTATGTTCTAGGTGATGTTATTTACCTCCATGCCATGAAAAGCTTCAGATGCCCATTTTGACACATTCATGGTGGAAAGTGCTGACAAGTCGCAACCAACCTATAACAACCCCTCATGAGGTTTTCAAGGCAAGAGACGTGCCGAGGTGGTTTGCCACTGCCTGACTCTGGCGTAGTGACTGTGGACTTCCTTGGGGGTCTCCCATCCAAATACTAACCAGGTCCAAACTTTGCTGAACTTCTGAGATTTGACAAAATTGGGGTAGCCTGGGCTATCCAGGTCAGGGTCTACACATTAAAGTCTCTACTAAAGGAACAGGAGGGAGGGAAGGCTGCATGGTATAGCCTGCTCTTGTCACATCTCAAACGTTAGGTAGGGTTGGTACTTGGCTAGGGAACCACCAAGGAAGACCCTACGAAGGAACGCAATGGCAAACCACCTCTGTTTCTCCCTTGCCTTGAAAGCCCCTTGCTGGGGTGCGACTTGATGGCATTTATGTACATAAAGGGACAGGACATTTTTCTCCAGATGTGATGGCAACTCTAGTTGGAATCCTTTCTGCTCTGTCTCCCTTGCCTATCAGATATTAAGCAAGGGCACAGCATTGCTGGCTGTACTAAAGCATCTCCTGCAAACCAACATGCCATTTACCAAGTGTGCCTCCTGCAAGTAACACCTGGTAAGTCAGCTGCAAGTCTTTCTTACAGATGCTGATCAAACCCTTGAAGACAGCTTGACTGCAGCTGGGGCAGAATTCTGTTGCTCAGCTGCAAACTTGGGTTTTCCATGCTGGCTTCCTGTTCTCTTCTGGGCTCATGTGAAGCTGTTGGCTGAGTGGTAGAGTATCTGCTTGGTAGGCAGAAGGTCCCAGGTTCAATCATCAGCATCTCCAGTAAAAGGATCAGGTAGTAGGTGATGTAAAAGACCACAGCCTGAGACCCTGGAGAGCTGCTGCCAGTGTGAGTAGACAATACTGACTCTGATGGACCAAGGGTCTAATTCCGTATAAGGCAGCTTCAAGTATGTTCATGTAGAAGTTTAAATGGGCCCAACTTATCTACTAGGGAGTATCTGGCAAAATTCTTTTCTATGGTGCCCAACTTATGGGAGGTTAAATCAATGGACGCATGAGGCAAGCCATACTGTAGCCATAGTTATAGACAGTGAATTGGATCCTATGACACCTTTCCACCAAGTCTTCCGCCATCAGAAAAAGTCTTTCTCCGCTAGCAGAAGTCTTTTTCGGTTGAAGGAAGGCTTAGACATAACTACACAATACACCCAACACATGCCAGATCAAAGGGGTTCAACTGGAGTCGCAGACAAAAAGTGCTCATTTTCTCTGTGTTGCAAGGGACCACGGGGGGGGGGGAGTTTCCTGTTTCCCTTGCACCCCATTTTTGCCAGTGGAAAGAGTAGAGGGGATTTTCATCTGTTTTCTGAGCCAGAGAAAAGGGGTGACCCCCTGCACTTTCCACTAGTGAAAGTGGGGTGGGAGGGAAAGAGGTTGTTCCTTCTAGCATCATGCAGAGCCGAGCAAACAAGAGCAGTTTAAGGTGAATTTACCTGATATAAGTCTGACTGCGAGTCCAATTGCACACCAATAACAAACCATGTGTTGGGCGTATCATGTAGTTTGGCCCCTAGGGTCACAGGATCCAATTTAGCTTAAGGGAATAGGGTTGTGCAAAAAAAAAAACCAATAAATTTCGGGTTTGGGTTTATTGAGCCTGATTTTTTTCGGTAAACCTGGAATAAGCCGCATACGGGTAAATATCGGTATTCAGCTTATTACCAGATTTACCAAAAAACTAGGGCCCATTTTAGTCTATGGGGATTTGTTTCGAAGCTCTTGTGGGGGCATTTTCGGAGGTAGAGTCCCCAAATTTGCAGCGTCACTGCAAGTGACTCTTCTCAGTCACCAAAGTTTGGTGAACTTTGGGATGCGGGTCCAATTTTATGGGCCTGCAAAGGGATCGCTTCCATCCTCCAGGCATTTGCGAACCAAGCTGTCCATCGGTTTTCAGGTTCAGAAGTTCAGTGTTGCCGAGGACTGGTGGAAAAAGCCAATTGGCCGGCTGGCGTCTCAAAGTCTGGGGGTTCCGATTGTATCTAGGCCGCATAGCATGATGTTCATGCAAATTAGCTTTCAAACTGAGGAACAAGGCTTAAATGCAAGAAAAATAAGGCACGGAAAATATTTATTTTGGTGGCAAATGACATCCTGTGAACAGTCCTTTATTATGGTCATCAGAAATCTGATTTCAAGAGATGGTCATGGTGTGGGGAAACGAAGTCTCTACTCGGGGCAACCTTCCGTTTCAGAGCCGGTTTTTGGGGGGTGATATTGGAACCAGCCGAAGTCTGGCTGTCTGAAGGAGATTGCTCATCCGCACAGGTGAGGAAGTCTTCTTTGGAAGCCTAGTGGTGTGAGCAACTGTTGAAACTGATTCTTTTTAGTTGGAGGGTAAAAATGGGACTGGTGAGTCCTGTCTTTTAAACAACCCTTATGCTTTATCCAAATTAACCCACTGAATGGTGATGGATGGATGGTTGTGTGGTTGGATGGTTGGTCAGACCAAGCTGGCTCCAATTACATGACACCGACCTCAAAAGGGCCCCTAACAAAACCACTACAAAAAAGATAGAAAAATGGGAGAAAGCACAGAGCCGTGCATCTGAGCAAAGGCAAATAGCCGAACCTGGAAAAGCCAAATAAATAATTGTTTTTTCGGGAAACCTAAAACCCGAATATTGCCGAAATGACTAATTTTGAGTTTATTTTCAGTTCGGGTTTATCAATATGCACAACCTTAGAAGGGAACCATAGACCAACCCAAATAACCTGAATCTAAAGGCGTCCTTCTACTTATGGAAGAAACTTTGGAAGTAATCGTATGAATATATGAAGCTGTTTTGCACTGAGTCAGCCCACTAATCTGCCCCAGTGCTGCCGACTCCAATGGGCAGCAGCTCTTCTGTTTCTCTTGAGGGCTCAGTTACATGTTACACTTTCTTAGGGGAGAATGGAAGAGGCTCGGCTTTGCATGCAGTAGGTCCTGGGTTCAATCCCTGGCATCTCCAGTTGAAAGAACCACCTAGTAGGTAATGTGAAAGACCTCAGCCTGAGGCCCTGGAGAGCAGCTGTCAGTCTAAGCAGACAATACTGGCTTCGATTGGCCTAGGGTCTGAGTCAATATAAGGCAGCTTCATATGATGTGATCCTTCCATGTTTATTTTTTAAAACTTTTTTTCTTTGCAAATTTAGCTGCCAGGATTGTTTTATCACAGAAAAGAATGGTTAAGTGAAATTTTAACCCTTTTCTCACCTGCTACCTCTACTGCTTTTAATCCTGCTGGGGGAAATTTACAGGTGTCAATATTCTCCTAGGTAGATTTCTAAATCAACCTAGAGAGCTGAGAAAATGTCTATGTACAGTGGGAGAGGAAGAATCCCTGGGACACATTTTATTACACTGTGAATTTTACCTGGAATTTAGAAGAACTATAATCGACCCTTGGTTACAACAATTTGGCCTTTTACATCAATCTATAACCAATGAGAGTTCAATCATTCAATTTCTGCTCGAGGATAAAAATCCCGCTATATCTTATGATGTAGCTAAATTTTGTTGGAAGGCCATTACTAAAAGGAACACTCAAAATAAAAAGGGTTATACTTTTTGTGATGCACCAGATGATGAGTGATGGGTGAAGCATGATATAATGTATTTTTTTTCTCTTTTTTCTTTTGTATTTTAATATGCTGACAAATGTATTTTAACTTGTCCATTTTAGGATATTTTATTCAACTTTCTATCACTTCAGTTATCGGTGTATGTGTGTGTGTGTATGTATATATATATATATATATATATATATATATATATATATATATATATATATATATATATATACACACACACACACACACACACACACACACACACCTATACTGTTTTGTAATTTTATGCTGGCCATTGGCCATAACAAATAAACAACAACAACAGGTGTCAATATTTTTTTCCTCAGGAAGAGTACAAGCAACTCAGGGGTGGATTTTCTACAGAGGACGATTGCCAGCTCTGGGATGGGAAATTTCTGGAGATTTTGGGGGTGGAGCCTGAGGAAGGTGGGGTTTGAGGAGGGGAGGGATTTCAACAGGGTATAATGCCATAGAGACCCAACTTCCAAAGCAGCCATTTTCTCCAGGGGAACTGATCTCTGATTTCCAACCATCACCTGGAAGTTGGCAACCCTACTATCAAGATAAAATGGCAAATGAGTAGTTTTCTTTCTTTCTTTCTTTCTTTCTTTCTTTCTTTCTTTCTTTCTTTCTTTCTTTCTTTCTTTCTTTCTTTCTTTCTTTCTTTCTTTCTTTCTTTCTTTTTCTTAAAATATTTATTTTTTGTATTTCCCCCCTCATCATAGGGGACTCTGGGTGTCTAAAAGTTCCTTCAAACCTGCTGTTGTTCTTGATAAAGCAATCCTGGGTGTTTCATTTGCAAATAAAAAAGCCATTTGAAATAGACACAAAGGAAATGGTAACTTACAGACAGGCAAAGGGCTTTCCTGTGCCAGCTCTCTGAGATGTCAGATTTTAGGTGGAACCGGTTCTTTTTAACTGGCTTAACTTTCTTCTGACATATATTGTTGCTGGTTTGGTTATTTCAATGTGAACATTGTTATGGTCTCTTTATATGATATTTAATTTATTGTTGGGTTTTTTTAAATGGTTTACAGGAGCAAAATTTTTGTAGAAACCAAGTGAAACCAAGTTTTCTTCAAAACTGATTGAATAAATGAAGATAGTTTCAGAGGGTAGCCGTGTTGGTCTCCAGTAAAAGACCTCGATTCCAGCCCAGTATCACCACAAGATTTTCAGGGTATATGCTGTTCTGCAGTAGAACAGGTAGGCCTTTTGTGCATGGCTGTTTCCCTCGCGGTCCCCTCTCTGATGACTTTGGGTCTTTGTTTTGATTATGCATGCCATTTCTGACCATCAGAGGTCGCCTCACTCTCCCTCTGCATTTTCCCGTGTTTTGCCCGCATTTTCAAATTTGAGATAAAACAGATCCCTGAAAACCTGGGCAAGGTGCGGAAAAAAACAACAGGGGGAGAGCAAGGTGACCTCTAAAGGTCAGAAACAGCATGCATAATTAAAACAAAGACCCTAAGTCATTGGAGGGGTGCCGGTGAAGGAAACAGCCATGCATAAAAGGCCGTAGATTAGGGCTGCCAACCCCTAGGTACTAGCTGGAGATCTCCAGCGATTACAACTGATCTCCAGTTGATAGAGATCTGTTCACCTGGAGAAAATGGCTGCTTTAGCAATTGGACTATATGGCATTGAAGTCCCTCCCCAAACCTCACCCTCCTCAGGCTCTGCCCTCAAAATCTCCAAGTATTTCCTAATCTGTAGCTGGCAACCCTACCATAGATGCAAGTCCAGTAGCACCTTAATGACCAAGAAGTTTTTTAGGGTATAAGCTTTTGAGAGTCAAAGCTCCTTTTGTCATCTGGTAAAGGGAGCTTTGACTCTTGCAAGCTTATACCCTGAAAAACTAGTTAAATGAATAAATGTGATCTTTATAGGTAATGCAAGGGAACTGTGATCTCTCTCTCTCTTTTTTAAGTTTTGGCCTAGGTGCTTGGTATCTAAACTGCACTGTTTGTCATTTCATACCACTTAGAACAAATCCCAGCTGACTGGCATCCTAGTCCTGTGGACTGTGACTCATGGGTCTTAAATGACCATCATGTGAGCTTCGGCCTGCTGCTGGGGAATGGAGGGGTGGGGGAAGGTATGCAGCAGTAAAGCTGTGCAGTATCTTGTCACAGAACAGCTTGTGGAGAACAGATAATGAGCATAAAGGCACAGCTTATTTCTGGCACAGGAAGGGGCAGGGATTCTTGGAGCTGCGGAAGGAAAACAGCTCTAAGGGGTGAAGAAGCTGAGGAGATTTTAAATTGTCCCAATTCTCTGTGTACCAATTTTTCTTCCACAAAAGGAGGCATTACATATTAATCTGAAAAAACAAAACATTTTCTTTTTTAAAAAATGATTATGACGACAACTAAGAATGTACAAATACAGCCTATTAGTAGGGTTGCCAACTTCCAGGTAGTAGCTGGAGATCTCCTGCTATTACAACTGATCTTCAGCCGATAGAGATCAGTTCACCTGGAGAAAATGGCTGCTTTGGCAATTGGACTCTATGGCATTGAAGTCCTTCCCCTCCCCTCCCCCAACCCTACCCTCCTCAGGCTCTGCTCCAAAAACCTCCTGCTGGTAGTGAAGAGGGACCTGGCAACCCTACCTATTAGTTGAACTTAAAAGGACTAACATCTGTGGGTGGACAAAGAAGTCAAATAGTTGCAAGCCAATATATGGTAAGAGACTTGTGCGGGATTAAGCTGAGGAGATACGTTCCTGACAATATTTCCGTGTGGGTGGGATTTTTTGAATGATTAGAATGCATGTCATTGCAGATCACCACTAATTCACGACTGGATTGGCATGTGATCACACATAGCGTTGAGCTATGGCTGATCACAGTTTCCCATGAAAAATTAGCAGTGCGAAATTTTATGTTCTCGTTCCCCATTCTGTGCAGTTGGTCAAATCTGCAACATCATGTGTTTGCCTTCTAGGGGGGCAGGGGGCATTTGCAAATTGCAGAGGGGGAACTGACCGGCAAGATCAGTGCTTAACTCTTCCCGTGCTCATGTGCTCTTCCATACTAATGCTCCCCTGCCCCTAGAAACAAACCCAGCTGGTGGAAAACAGCTCTAGAAACTTTGCAGGAGAGGGTCACTGGGTGTGGATCGGGTTAAGCACATCCTCCAGTTGTTCCCTTTATGCCCTCCATCACCATATTTGTGATACCTCAGCAAACATAGATTTGAGAACGTGTATTTGCTGACCAGGCAGCATGCAGCACATGCTATTCTGTCCCGCATTTGCCCCAGGTCCTCATGATTAGATGTGCACTATGAGTTCAATGCTCAGAATTCTGTTACCAGGTACACAGGGAGAGGCCTGATTCATAACGAAACTATATCACAAAGGGTGAGGGGCTTAAATCTTTCCCCTGAGCCATTTCCCTAGCTGGCTCTGGCCCAGGGAGCCACTGTTTGG
This sequence comes from Euleptes europaea, assembly GCF_029931775.1. Taxonomy (NCBI): domain Eukaryota; kingdom Metazoa; phylum Chordata; class Lepidosauria; order Squamata; family Sphaerodactylidae; genus Euleptes; species Euleptes europaea. Next base: position 9,586,600 of record NC_079322.1, read on the forward strand.
GAAATTTCACATGTACTGACAGCTTCGATTTCTCCCAATAGGGGAAACAGAAGCTCGCCAGGGCCAATTCAGGTTGGGAAAATAGGGCAGGGAGTGAGGTGTAACTATGCATTAGAGCAAATCATATGGGAAATTGTTGCAAAATATGACAGCAAAGGTATTTAACACTCTTATTGGAAGGGCCCCACAAATCTTGTGAACTTGTGAATATTCAGAATAGTTCAGTAGAGACAACAATAATTCTTCTATGCATTTCTTTCCCGGCGCATTGTTTGTTTGTTTGTTTGTTTTATACCCTGCGCTCTCTCCCCACAGGGCACGCAGGGTAGTAACAACAACGACAATAATAACAGTAATAATAATAGTACTGGTACCAGCAAAGGTGTCAGTTGCAGATTACCAGTGAAAGAATGAACCTCCACTAAAATAGGACTGGAATTTTCAGATCTGGGATTCCCAGAAAGAAAAGCGGACTATAAATGAAGTAAATAAATTAGCAAACATTTTATGTCTAACCTAATAAACTTGGCTAATAAACTTAGTTTGCAGTAAGGAAGGAAAGCACCAGCAAGATGATAGATTTCTACAGAAGTGGAATTTGTGTATTGGTTATTAGAATTAAAAGTTTAATGATAATGTAAATGCTAATGCAATGTTTGCAACTGTTATGATGAATCCTTTTAATTAAAAAAAAATTAACAAGATTATGTGCCAGTTTGGGCTGTGTGCTTAACTCGTGACATCTCATTTAAAAGGATGCCAGTGACAGTAGCTCAGTGCAAGTCCTATATTTTTAGTATCAGACAAAGTAGCGATAATTCCAAGCAGAGAAACAACAATGAAACTTTTGTTGAAAGAATCTATAACAAATGTAGTGCAATTTCATTTATGAGCAAACAAGAGTCCTATTCACACTAAGGACTCAAAATCTACACTTTGCTCAATAGAGGGGTCAATACCAGCCATAATTGTTTTGAAAACCCAGAGTATAATCTTCTTCAAATTTATCCAACTGTCCAGAAGCATTGATGTTTTTCCTGCTTAAATTCCTGCTATACGCTCCCAACCCAATTTCTGGACCCAATCAAATGACCACACCTAGAACAATCAACCACTGTTTTGGGCTTTGACAGAGGACCTCACTGTTACCCTGATAGCAGGACCCAAAACTCAACATAGGCAGACCAAGAATGTTATGAAAAATCCTCCAGTTTTGAAATGGATTCTCACATGTTTTCTCCAAGCAGAGGCCAGCAAGAAACAGCTCCCCAACCCATCTTACACAATCAACATGGATGTATCATTCAGAACTGAACAGTTACCAAAGTCCACGTCTTCTGATCCCGGCGTGGCCTCTTCCACATCCAAGGGCTAAAAAGACTCTTTACACAGCAAGAGAAAGACTGGAAGGCCAATTTGATATGGATGCCCAACCAAACAGCTGAAACCAGAGGTTTGTGAAGATGACTGTTGAATCTATGGCAGAGCCATTCACATTCACTGTGGGATGGCTTTTGGAGGACAGACTTTGCAAGCCTAACCAAAGTTATTCCATTTTAAACCCATTAAAATCAATCGTATTATTAATTTATTTATTTCAATTTCTAATCCCCTCTCCCTGGCCAAAGCCGGGCTCAGGGCGAGTAACAACATAAAAATCAACATAAATCACAATATATCTATTAAAAAAAACTATACAAATCTCAGTAATCTAAAAACGTAATCTACAACATCAGATGGTGCTAAAAATACAGTACCCACTGAGAGCTCAGGCAGCAGGCAACCCTCTATAGCAGTGGTTCCCAACCTTTTTTTGACCAGAGACCACTAGGACTTTTTTGTTTGGTGCAGGGACCCCAAGGTGCAAAATAAAAATTCCGAGAATTTGAAAATTAATCATAACTGTTAGTTAAACATTAAACTTAGAATAATATTTGAATATATTTTTATAATAGAGAACTTTTAATTGAAAATATTAATTTATTATGGGTTTATAACTTTGTTTCGCGGACCTTAATTTAGTTCTCGCGGACCCCTGGGGGTCCATGGACCCCTGGTTGGGAACCAGTGCTCTATAGGATTGCCAACCTCCAGGTACTAACTGAAGATCTCCTGCTATTACAACTGATCTCCACCCGATTGAGATCAGTTCACCTGGAGAAAATGGCCGCTTTGGCAATCGGATTCTATGGCATTGAAGTCCCCCCCTCCCTAAACCCTGCCCTCTTCAGGCTCCACCTCAAAAACCTCCCGCCTGTAGTGAAGAGGGACCTGGCAACCCTACCCCTCTAGCTGATAATAAACAGATACAGATAAAGAGGGCGGGCAGAGAGGCTAACACTGATGACATCCGCAGCTGCCCTCAATTGTAGGCCTGGTGGAATAACTCTGTTTTGCATGTCCTGCAGAACTCTGGAACTTCCTACAGTAGGGTTGCCAACCTCCAGGTAATAATAACAAGAAATACAGCAGTCTACGAATAAATATTAAATACACACTTGTTGCAAAACTACAAAGGTGTAATGAACAAACAAGACACAAAAGAACACTACAATATGCAATAAGCAACACAGTACAAGAACTAATGATAAAGAGAAAATATAGTCTACCTAATACAAAAGGATTAAAGTCCATGCAAGATTCTGCAAATCTCCTTGAGATCCAAAGATAATAGAAATGACCTCCCTGGAGTCCAGACCAGGACTTTGTCCATGGTACACTGCTAATGTTATTTTAATGTTTTATAGACTGTTTTTTTGTAATCCTGTTCTATAACTATGATGTGATAAATACCTAATAAAGGTGATGATGATGATGATAAGACACAAATTGATTTCATTTGCAAAGAGGGAAAAAATCAAGAAACAGTTCAATTAAAACCTAACAAGGAAAATGTAACTTGAAAAATGAGAGAAATCTGTACATTTCCATGAACGGGGCATGACATACTGAGCTACCAAGAGAGGTTATTGAATTACCTTCACTGCAGTTATTTAAGTCGCCCGTTGGGTGGGGGTAACATGAGGATAAAGACAGACTTTCTGGGTGAACAGGAATAAAGCTAACTTCCTTGCGGACCTTTGCCTGGATAGGCCTTTGGATTAGAATCTCTTGCAAAAAGATTTCTGTATTCATATGTGTTGGCGCAAGCAGTCCCAGCAGCAGGGTTCTCGGCTTGGAATACATCAATCTGGTCAGAATCAAGGTTGGATCTCCAAAGGTGGTTCTAGGTGGCTGCATAGGGGGAGAAGCATTCACTGCAGAAACAGACACCAAAGAACATTCTTGGGTATATTCATTCCTGCTGTTCTGGAACAAGAGATATGCAGAGGGGATGCTTGGAAGCAAGGACAGCAATGGGAGCCTAGTGGCAACTGCGGGGAGAGACAGTAGGGAGCAGTGGTTAGAATGTTGGACTAGGATTTGGGAAAGCCAGGTTCAAATGCCCACTCTGCCATGGAAGCCTGCTGAGTGACCTTGGGGCAGTCATACCCTCTCAACCTAGGGTTGCCAGGTCCCTCTGGCAACCAATGGGGGGTGGAGGGAGCTTATGGTGGTGCGAGAGGCCCAGGCCGGCAACACAGAGACATCTAGGGTTGCCAAGTCCCTCTTCACTACCAGCGGGAGGGGATCCACTGCCATGAGCTGCAATCCCCTGCTGCCGATCGCAGCTCATGGCAGTGGATCCCCTGTCCCCAGCAGGGGACTGGCAGCCCTGTCTCTGCGTAACTGACCTCACAGGTTTGTGGTAAGGATAAAATGGAGAAGAGGAGCAGGATGTAAGCTGCTTTGGGTCCCCGCTGGTGAATAAGGTGGGGTATAATTGAAGTTAAATAAATAAATAAATTTGGGGGGACGGAGATCCTATGAAGCCTGCCAAATCAGCTAATGTGCCAGGCAGAAATTGCAAAATCTATTAGTTATAGGATTCGAAAGTGAGGATGATAGGCAATCTAGAACAGCAGGGTGTCAAACTTTTCAGATGAGGGGCCCACCTTTTGCCCAAGCACTCAACGTGGGACCAATTTCTTAACTTTGTACCAAAGATGCCTAAGGTGTTAGTACCACTGATCTGGTACAACTTAGGTTTGACCGCATAGCAGTTACAACTCTTGACCTAACAACAGAAGCTCAAGGATCTAGAACTCCAACCAGTGCCCTCAAGAACACTGTCTGCCTTTCATGATTCACTGCACATTTAAAGGCAAGTGCAATCTCCCGCCTCTTCTGCTCCATCTCACTTCCCACCTTTGTCTCCTTTGGTCTCATATATTCAAAACTGGCCGTGATTAATAATAGAATAATTACAGACTATTTTAGTCCCGTAGAATGCACAAAGAAATCTCCCAGTCCTGCAGTGCGGGGTGGGGGTGGGGATTGAAAACCGGGTTTGCCAGGTCTGAATAAGGGCTTCACCTGAACTCTATTTAGGGCCAGAATTAGAGTTGCCAGCTGTGGGTTGTGAAATACCTGGAGATTTTTGGAGGCGGAGACTGAGGAGGGTGGGGTTTGGGGAGGGGACTTCAATGCCATGGAGTCCAATTGGCAAAGCGGCCATTTTCTCCAGGGGAACTGATCTCTATCAGCTGGAGATCTCCAGCCAGGACCTGGAGGTTGGCAACCCTAACTCAGAACAAAGATAGAATCATGGAGTTGGAAGGGACCACCAGGGTCATCTAATCCAACCCCCTGCACAATGCAGGATATTCACAACTACCTCCCCCCACACACCCCCAGTGACCCCTACTCCATGCCCAGAAGATGGCGAAGATGCCCTCCCTCTCATGATCTGCCTAAGGTCATAGAATCAGCATCACTGACAGATGGCCATCTAGCCTCTGCTTAATGAGAGGAAATTTGCCACTATCTATTTTTAAAAAATTCTGTGCTCTGCGATCAGCTCATTAATCTAACCTCTTCCCCTCCCTTCCCATGAAGGCACAATGAGGGGGGGGAAGGCAGCCGACGCGAAGGCCCCCGTGTTTTGCGTGAACAAAAGGTTCTAAATGCTTGGTGCGAGATGTTGCTTACCCTAATTGCATGAATAGCTGCATTGAAATCAAGAGGCGTCCTTCCATTGTGGCTTCCCGTGGGTCAAACTCCTTTGAGAAGCGCATTGTTTGCCCTGTCTTCACACTTCCTGGGCAACCGCGCAACTGCCAGAGAGCCAGCAGGCGGACAGAGCAAATAATAAAAACGTACTTGAGTTCATCTTCTATCGAACCAGAGGAAGAGAGATTCAAGAAAGGGCGTGCCTTATTGTCATCAATGTCTTTGAACACAATCACCCACACCTAGAAGTTTGGATTTGGACCCTGTCCCAAAACGCTGCAGAAAACTAGATTGGGAACATTTCCAAACAGCTTTCATGCCTGATTCCCTTTCATGCATTGCCGAAACTGATTATTTATTTAAAATATTTATTAGCCACCTTTCTTCCTTGTGGCTTACAATAAAAATAAATAAAATATCAGAAAAACACAATAAAAACAACAATTATAAAAACCCATGAAAAAGTCACAATTTAAAAACTCCCAGGAGGACTGCCAATAAATAAAAACTAAATCCGTCAAATGAAATCCTAAATAACACTATCTTCAACTGCCTCCTGAAGATTGACAATGGGGGGCCAGGCGCACCTCTCTGGGGTGGGTTTCCATAATTGTGGGGCTGCCACCAAAAAGGCCCTCTCTCATGGGCCCACCAGACAAGCTTCTTTCATTAGTGGGACAGTCGATCTTAATTCCTGGGGAGGAACATATGGGAGAAGACGGTCCTTCAAACACCTTGGTCCCATGCCATGTAGGACTTCAAGGGACAAAACCAGCAATAGTGACACCACAACATTGCACTGCAGCATCACACTCCACAGAATGATTTAGATCGTTCAGAGGGGAGCGGAGGGATCTTAGCGGAATATAAGGCCATCGAGTCCATTTTCCAAAGCAGCCATTTTCTCCAGGAGAACTGATTTCTGTTGTCTGGATATCACTTGTAATTCTAGGAGATCTCCAGTTTAGGGATGTCAGCCTTCAGGTGGGAACTGTCTGGGGATCCCCTGGAATTATAGCTCATCTCCAGACTGGAGAAAATGGCTGCTTTGGAGGGTGGACTCTATGGCACTGTACCCCACTGACGTCCTCCCCAGACTCCATCCCCAAATCTCAAGGAGTTTCCGAACCTGGCACTGGGAACCATATCCCCCATACCCTATAGGTGGCCAGAGGGGCCTGGCAATCTGACTCCAGGCTCCACACAGAGGCTGGCAACCCTACTTGAGATGCTACATGGGAGATCAGTAGTAAGTAAAGCTGCCAGCCTCCAGGAGGTGACTGGGGATCTCCTGGGATTACAACTGATCTCCAGGTGACAGAGATAATTTCCCCTGGATAAAATGACCATTTGGAAGGTGGACTCTATGGCATTAAACCCCACTGAAGTCCTTCCCCTCCCCAAACCCCCGCCATTACAACTGATCTCCAGACAACAGTAGGGTTGCCAGATCCCTCTTTGCCACTGACCAGAGGTTTTTGGGGCGGAGCCTGAGGAGGGCGGGGTTTGGGGAGGGGAGGGACTTCAATGCCATAGAGTCCAATCGCCAAAGCGGCCATTTTCTCCAGGGGAACTGTTCCCTGTCACCTGGATATCAGTTGTAATAGCAGGAGATCTCCAGTTAGTACCTGGAAGATTGTAACCCTAGACAACAGAGATCAGATGCTCTGGAGAAAATAACTGCTTTGGAAGGTGGGCTTTGTGGCATATTTTACGCTGGCTGAGCTCCCTCCCCTCCCCAAACCCTGCCCTCCCCAAATCTCCAGGTAATTCCCAACGTAGAGCTGGCAATCGCCCCTGAGCCATTGCCATGGCCTAGGAAGGGTCTGGAGCCAGTGGGCCGGGCCCTGAGACACTGGCAGAGCCGCTGGGGCTTGGCTTTGCGCGGGCTAGCCACCAGTGGCCCCACCAGGAAATTTCCCTGTAAGGTAAACGGCCAGTCCGCCCCTGCTGGCTGGGCTCCAGTCCTGGAACGCAGTTGGGATGGAGGAATGATGTTGTAATCACCTGAGCAGAGCCAGGTAAGGAGGAGGGAGGAGGGCTTAGCTTTCCTCTCAGGCACTCTTTGTTTCTAAAAAGGCATCACCAACTGCCTCCCCACTTGAGAATCCGAGGAGAATGGTAAAATCTCCCTCGCAGTCCAATTCATACCTCCCGTTGCTTGCTGTACAAGTGTGAATATTGATTCCCTATAAAACAGGGATGCTTCTTCCTGTGTGCGTGTTAAGTGCCATCAAGTCGCTTCCGACTCATGGCGACCTTATGAATCAATGTCCTCCAAAACGTCCTATCCTTAACAGCCTTGCTCAGATCTTGCAAACTGAGCACTGTGGCTTCCTTTATTGAGTCCATCCATCTCTTGTTGGGTCTTCCTCTTTTCCTGCTGCCCTCAACTTTTCCTAGCAAGATTGTCTTCTCCAGCGACTCTTGCCTTCTCGTAATGTGTCCAACATATGATAGCTTCAGTTTAGTCATTTTAGCTTCTAGGGTCAGTTCAGTCTTGATTTGATCTATAACCCACTGATTTGTTTTTTTGGCAGTCCACAGTATCCATAACACTCTCCTCCAACATCACATTTCAAAGGAATCTACTTCTTCCTACGTGCCTGAAATTGGACCGGTAGGGTCCCTAGGGTGAGGGATCCAATTCCTGGCAATTTCAGTGAGCTGAAAACCAAACAATTGCAGGCAGAAATGTGGTTGAAACCAATGGAAATGACTAAATGATAACTGGGGGTGGGGGGAGTCTGACTGGCTGTGATAAACATAATAAAGGAAATGAATAAATGTTCAAAGAAATGCTAAAGAAGTAGGATCGGGGGACCCAGAGAGAAATTCTGTGCATTCAGTGTAAGAAAATGGTAATGTAAGGGCTAGAAACTCCTGAGGGCTAGAAACTCCTGAGAAAAAAGACTGGATTGTTAAAATGTTTGAAGTGGCAGAAATAGCAAAACTCACAGCTATTCTAAATGAAGAAAATGACGTTCGGTTTTTGGGGGAATGGGGGGCGTGGATGCATTATTGTGAATATGAGTTAAAAATGGGAAGAATGGAAGAATACTTTCTAATCTGATCCAGAGGATTATTTCTGATCTTTTTTATAATGATTAAGTATAAGTATATTTACTAACAGACTATGGTTTTTTTTTCTATATATGGTATTGATAGTTTATTAAGATTAGATTACCTACGACGGGATGAACTTTTTATTAAGAGGCAGATAGAGGTGAAGGGGAAGTCTAAAAACTTTTCCATTTTTCTTTTTTCTTTTTTTATTATATGATATGGAACTATAACAACTTTAAGTTAGAATTGAAATTTGATATTGTTATAGATGTTGTTCAATGTAATGGAAAACTTCTAGTATAAAACCTAATAAAATTTATATTAAAAAAAAAAAAAGAAAATGGTAATGTGTATCTAAACCTTACTGGATAGGGTTGCCAACCTCCAGGTACTATCTGGAGATCTCCTGCTACTACAACTGATCTCCAGCCGGCATTGAAGTCCCTCCCCTCTTCAAACCCTGCCCTCCTCAGGCTCCACCCCGAAAACCTGCCGCTGGGGGTGAAGAGGGCCCTGGCAACCCTACTCCCTACCTTACCCTACCTATCTTCCTGCTGGTAGGGATTGGCTAATTAGCATGGCGTCCCTTGAATTTTCTCTCCCCAAGCAGCTGCCCATAGTGCCCGTTGGCCAGCTGTGAAGCAGTTCACCACAACCTGCTCACCTTTCTGAATACGGCCTACAGTCCATTTAGCATCACGAGAGGAGGCAACTTGCCCCTCGCCCAGTTTCCATGGAATGCTGTCCATATTCAGAACATTTTACAGGTCGCCAAACTGTCAGCTAATGCCGTAAAGAATGGCTCTAATTACATTCAAGTAGCAGAGAGAGTTGCCATTTTAATCAAATCTGATCCTTGTGAGCTATTTGGCAAGAGCCCAAGAGAGAGCCCGACGAAAGCACTGCCAAAGCGTGAGTAACCTTTTTATTCTAAATTCCGCCTGCTTGCCGATGGGTTGAATACTCCACTGCTTAGAGGAGGCTCGGCTTTGTTTTTGAAGTCGCTTCTGGGGCTTCGACATAAATCATCATATACTGCTGAGGCCATTACAAAGGTTAACTGGCTCATAGCCCGGCTGTACCAGTCGGATCGCTAATCTCTCCTGCGTTATCATCCCGTTTTGCCAAAATTCAAGTGCAGGTTACAAACAGTGAAGGTCTGATGACTTTGTGACTCACCAAGCCAAGCACAGTTCCCTGGAGGTTTGATCAATTACTGGCTTTTGCTGCCATGAAAGGAAGGCAGATCAGGTTGTTCTGATAGGTCATTTCTGGAGCCGGAAAATGGAAGTGGAAATGGGACCTTACTCTCTCCAGAGTTCTTTCTGTTTCACTAGAACCGCAAATTGGTCCACTGTCGCCGGAAACTAATAAACTGCAATGGATCCTACCCTATCCCTTCCACTCCACTGAGCAAAGTTTGTGCATTTTTCATTCATGTTGGATCAAGCTGAGGCCTTCCTCCAGTACAGGGAGTCTTCCTCCAACTTACATGGATCTTCTGTTGAAGGAAGAGCGGCAAGACCAAGTTGGATCCACCCACCTGTCTCTTTAATTGTACAGATCTTGGTGCATGCAGTAGAGCTTCTAGGAATATAACATACAAAAAGTCCCTTTGCCAAATCAGACCAAAGTCTACTTTGCTCTTGTCTAGGGTTGCCAGATCCCTCTCTGCCACCAGCGGAAGGTTTTGGGGCAGAGCCTGAGGAGAGCGGGGTTTGGGGAGGGGAGGGACTTCAATGCCATAGAGTCCAATGGCAAAAGCAGCCATTTTCTCCAGGGGCACTGATCTCTATCAGCTGGAGATCAGTTGTAATAGCAGATCTCCAGCTAGTACCTGGAGGTTGGCAACCCTACCTTTGTCCCACCTTCCATTTCAGTAGTGGCCAGTAAGTTCATTCATTTCATTTATACCCCACTTTTCTCCCCAATGGGGACTCAAAGTGTTTTTTATTGTTCTCCTCTCCTCCATTTTATCCTGGGAGAGCCAGCGTGGTGTAGTGGTTATGAGTAGTGGTTTGGAGTGGTGGACTCTAATCTGGAGAACCGGGTTTGATTCCCCACTCCTCCACATGAAGCCAGCTGGGTGATCTCGGGCTAGTCACAGCTCTCTCCGAACTCTCTCAGTCCCACCTACCCCACAAGGTGTCTGTTGTAGGGAGGGGAAGGGAAGGTGATTGTAAGCCGGTTTGATTCTTCCTTAAGTGGTACAGAAAGTCGGCATATAAAAACCAACACTTCTTCTTCTAGGGTTGTCAACCTCCAGGTGGTGGCTGGAGATCTTCTGCTATTACAACTGATCTCCAGGTGACAGAAATCAGTTCGCCTGGAGAAAATGGCCACATTGGAAAGTGGACTGTATGGCATTATACCCAACAGAAGTCCCTCCCCTCCCCAAACCCTGCCCTCCTCAGGCTGCACCCCCAAAATCTTCAGATATTTCCCAACTTAGAGCTGGCAAAACATCTGAAGAATTTTGAAACATGGCAAAAGGCATTCAGGAAAACTTTCTCAGGGTTTCTTTTCTTTTCAGCTCAGTTTCAGTCCTATGTTGCACAGCTACTATAATATTTTGAAATTTTGCCATCCTTCATATTTATTTTTAACATTCTGAATATTTTCCACAGCTGAAAATTTTTTCGCAGTGTTTTAGAATCTTCCCATCTACAACTTTGGGGAGGGGCTCAGTGGCTCAGTGGCTGAGCATTTGCTTTGCATGCTAGAAGTCTCAGGTTCATAAGAACATAAGAAAGTGGCCATTTCTTGGCATCTCCAGTTTCAAGAATCAGATAGTAGGTGACATGAGCTTGGAGAGTCACTGCCTATTAGAATAGGCAATATGGACCTTGGCAGACCAATACCTGACTCACTGTAAGTAGGATAGCCAACCTCCAGGTAGAGATCTCCCAGAATTACAGCTGATCTCCAGACTTCAGACATCAGTTCCCCCGGAGAAAATGGCTGATTTGGAGGTTGGGCTCTTGAGGCATTGTACCCTGATGAGGTCTCTCCCATCCCTAAAACCCGCCCTCCCCAGGCCCCTTCCCAAAATCTTCTGGTCTTTCCCAACCCAGAGCTGGCAACCCTAACAGTAACTTCATGTGTGTGTGTGTTATAACAAGAACAAGATTTCAGGATGTTAGGATGGGACTACACGTTACCAAAAATACAGGAATGCTGCCGAAGCTCATAGCTAGGGTGGAGCTGGGGTGGAGATTGTGCACACGTGGCTGCGCACAACACAATTACGTCACTTCCAGTTTACACCCCGAAGCGCCACATCGTGATGGGCCGCTTTACCACTCAAACCCATTTGAGTGGCGCTTCCGCGTTTAAACGAGAAGTGACGTAATCGTGTTGTGCGCAGCTGCATGCGTGCACAATCCCTGCTCCTGAGCCAGCCGATGGATTAACAGACACTTGCCTGCCAATCCAAGCGACCTGGCAACCCTACTCATAGCCCCATGTCACATTACCCTCACTCTTTGATAACAGCCAGTTTACCTCATTTTGTGTCCTGATATCTTTTTTATGATGTGTATTTCTCCATCTCTCCAAGAACAGGGGCCAACAATGTAGAGAACACATATTGACATGAAAAAAATACACCTATCTATGCATTACCTAAAGGTACCAAAAAATCGTATAGTACTGCCACAAAGTTATAACAAAATATATTCTTCTGTATGTCATTAGGCAATCAGCCAATCATCATATGTATATAAAAATATGTTTCATGTATTTGTATTTGTATATGTGCAGTAGGGGTTATGTCATGGGTTGTCTATGTATATTGTGAATACACATGCAGAATATATGTTGTTCTAACTTTGTGGGAGAACACACATTGTACTGCTGTTAGGAGTCAAGATATACCGTAGGTTGAACTAGGTGCCACGGGGAAGCAAAACAAGAGACGTGAATGTTTATTCGGTCAAAATGATGGCCTTCTGAAATTGTGATATTATGACCTGTAATTTGTTTAAATAAAAATTAGCACACAAATCATTAAGCCACCGCTGCACTCATTAAAATAAATCCTCACATACTTATTTACTGAACAGCCAACAACAAATTTTTGACAGCCTGCTGATATCCATCTGTGAAATTCTTTCCCAAAAATACAGGGTACTATTAAAATATATATACCTTGGAAAAATATTTAATTCAATAGAATGTTTATATGCAAACAACATATTCACATTGGATGCATAATAAACCAACTATATTGCACTCACTATATTAGGGAGTAGCTCTGTTGCTGGTAGGTGTCTAAGAAAGGCAGCAATTTGGTTAAAAAAATGAACAGAGCAATCCTCAAGGGTGGGGGGAGGAATGGCCTTTGGAGCTGGCATGACCCATGTGCTGGTGTTCGTGCCACTTGCCCCAGCTAAGTGGGCACTAACACTGGCACATGACAACTTATGCTGGCTCCAGGGAGCAGTGCGGCAATGCGAGGCTCGGGTGCCAGAGCTGCCTCCCCGGCAGCGTTTCCCCAGTGCGAGGGGTCATGCCAGCTCCGAAGGGGGAGTTCCCAGAGCGTTCCCAGGGGCGTTCCCTAAGCCCTTTCACCCCAGGAATGCCCCCTTTTGCAGGCGCTAACTTGTGCCTGCAAAACTCAGGGCATAGCCCTGTGAAACCTGGAGCAGATGGCTGCTTTATGGGTGGACTGCATGGCATCATAAACCATTGAAGTATCTCCCCTCTCCAAGCCCCACTCCACCCCCAAAATCTCCAGGCATTTCCCAACCCAGAGCTGGCAACCTTAGTGGCAGATGGGAGTAGGCTCACTTCTTATGGATAATTTTTTTTACAATATTTCAGTCCCCTGTAAGTTTAATATAGTACCAAGGCTCAAGTTACAACTTTTTTTCCTACTTAAAAAAGAAGAACAAATCAGTTTGACCCTGGGCTGACTGCAGTTCAGAGCAGAAGGCAGAGAGGACTGACTGAGGCAGAGAGAAGTTCCTTAACCCTTTCCCCATCGATCTTTTTTCAGCTCCAAACTACCTTCTCTATGCTGCTTTTCCCCTGACAGGGTGGTCAATATAGGTGCCCAGTAACTTGCCCAAATCTTTTCCCCTGTGGATGCACAGGCAGCTTTGGGAAGGCAATTTATGGAAAACCACTGGAGGGAAATGGATCAGGCCATCTTTCTCCTTCTGCTGCTCCAGCTTACATCCAGGAAGGGTTGTCAATAGGGATGCCAGCTCCAGGTTGGGAAAGACCTGGAGATTTGGGGGGTGGAGCCTAAGGAGGGCAGGGAAGGACTTCAGTGCCATAGAGCTCACCTTCCACAGCAGCCATTTTCTCCAGGTGAACTGATCTTTGTCACCTGGAGATCTGGTGTAATAATGGGAGATCTCCAGCCATCACCTGGAGATTGGAAACCCTAGTTGTCAACCTCCAGGTGGGGCCTGGAGTTCCCCCGGAATTACCTCTAGACTACCAAGTTCAGTTCCCCTAGAGGAAATGGCAGCTTTGCAAGGTGGACTATATGGTGTCCCATCCCTGCTGAGGTCCCTCCCCTCCCCAAACTTCATCCTCCCCAGGATGTACTTAGAAATCCCCATGGATTTCTCAAGGTGGGGTTGACAACACGACAACCTGAACAGGCTGATTCAGTTTTGTTTTGCTTTTAAACTGGGGGAGGGGTTGAAATTTATAGTTTGAGCTTAAGGGTGATGGTTTCACCTTTAAAACAAAAACGCAAGTATTTTCAATGAATTCAAGAATTTGAACTGTAAGAGATAGACGTGCTAATTAACTACAGTGAAACTTTGAAACTTAATCCCAAACTAGTCTAACCAGTTACTATATATAGATTAAAATGTTTTCTAAATAGAACTCTATATCAATAATATTCAAGAGGCTTTTATTTGTAGCCTGGGAGGTAGAGCAAAATAGGAAGGTTGGCTTACAAAACTTTAAAAAACCCACAGTAAATAGAACAAAGGCATTTACAAACTTTCAAGCTACGTTCAAACCTACAATAATATGCTGAAAAAGTTCCATTCTGCACATTGCGTGGAATGTTAAAAATGCAAGCGTCTTCCTGACCTCATTGGGTAAGTTATGCCACCAGGTGGGCGCCAACACAGAGACACCACAGTATTTTTGTTTATAACAAATGGTAAAATAAAGAACACACAGAGACTATAAAGGCTAAACGTTGGTGTTCGGATAGGATTGGCTACTCCAATTTGGGAAATTCCTGGAGATTTGAGGATAAAGTCTGAGGATGGTGAGGTTTGGGGAGAACAGGGACCCCAGCTGGGTATAACAACACAGAGTCCACCCTCCAACGCAGCCATTTTCCCTAGGGCAGGGGTGGGGAACGTCAGGCCCGGGGGCCATATAAGGCCCGTGAAATCATTTGGTCTGGCCCTTCATGGGTCCTGGCAGATCTCTACCTCAGAAGGATGCTGCCCTACCTGAATCTCTTGGGTCCAGCTGGGGACAGCTAGAGCTCAAAAGCGAGTCACTCTACGTGGCAGACACTCGGAGCGGTCTCCTGTCATGCCTCTTGGCTAAATGTTTGACCAAATATAGCAGACTAATTTTTAAGTTGACAATTTTGTATGGCCCGCTAATGATGTTATAAATATCCAAATGGCCCTTGGCAGAAAAAAGGTTCCCCACCCCTGCCCTAGGGGAACTGAGCTCTGTTATCTGGAGAGCAGCTGTAATTGCAGGAGATCTTCAGTCCCCACCTGTAGGTTGTCAGTCCTATGTTTTGGTGGTGATAGTGTGGGACTGGGATGACTGCTCTCTCTCTGTGGGTGTGTGTTCACATTCAGATTCCTCTCTCTGTGTGTGTGTGTGTGTGTAAAGTGCCGTCAAGTCGCCGCCAACCCCAAAGAATTTTCAAAGCAAGAGCACAATAGAGGTGGTTTTGCCATTGGGTTCCTCTGCATAGCGACTCTGGTATCCCTTGGCAGTCTCCCATCCAAATACTAACCAGAGCCTACACGGCTCAGTAGCCAGAAGTGGTTTCAGAGAGTAGCCATGTTGGTTTTCAGTGGAATAGCTAGCTTCCGGTCAAATAACACCTTAGAGACCACCAAGATTTTCGGGATATGAGCTTTTGAGCTTTGATTCACAAAAGCTCATACCCTGAAAATCTTGTTGGTCTCTATGGTGCTCCTGGACTCGAATCTAGCCAGAAATCCTCATTCTTGATATCGCTATATCATGATTCAATGAAGACAGTAACTTGTCGCCTAAATAAGAGCTCCCTTTCCCTCCCAGAATACTTCATTTTGGCCTCATATTGGCAAATAATAGGCAGCCGGTAGACCAGCATCCCAACTCTATGTGGTACATGAAAGGACAGCCGATGAAAGGTAAAACCTGTCTGCCCGCGTGTTTCGGCTGGAAGTTTATAATGGCCTCACTCACCTCTTAACACAGCCTGTCAGATAACAATGGCATAAAAACACAAACGTTCCCTGTGCTAGGATTGATCTGACTCCAAGCGAGGACTCCAGCACCTCTGCTTCCTTCATGCTTCATCTGCTGTAAGTCATCTGTGTACAACTGTGACCGACAAAGACAACAAAGGGGGAGGCGGAAGGAGGGGGGATCCTTTGAAATCCACCTGGCAAAGCCGACAACCGGCTGAATTGTGGAGCATTTTATATTCTTTAATGGGAAGGACTCAATAAACGGAACCAGGGCAGAACCCAGGAAAAGAGAACTTCAGAGGTCATTCTGTGATAGGACAGACAGACAGACAGACAGACAGATACTGTACAGACGCCTATTCTCTACTTCTCTTTTTACATGAATTCACAAATATACATGAACTGATCAGTGCTGGATGGTACTCAAATTGATGCATTCCCCCATCTAGCCATTTGGTGAGCAAACTCCAGCTGAAGCACCCCCAGTCCTCATTCATAGTCAAATGAATGGCAGGAGAAAATGGGGGGGGGTCATCAATGTGTCAATGTCACTTCCAGGTTTTAGCCATTGAATCAGCAAACTCCTAGAGTGTCAGTGGGACTGCCACTTCTGTGGCAAATCCAAGGCAAAACCTCCCATGCATAAATGGCATGTTACTCTCCTTCCAAATAGCTTGACCCACAAATTATTATTTTGAATGCCTGGCTAGGATCTGAAGAATACAGGTTCAGATCTCCACTCTGCCAAAGAAAAGGCACTGGGTGATCTTGGAGCGCTCTCTCTCTCTCTCTCTCTCTCTCTCTCTCTCTCTCTCTCTCTCAGCATAACTTGTTTTATGGAGTACAAGGAAGACTGCCCTGACTTCCTTAGATGACAGGTGTGATAAAAATATACTAAAATAGCCAATTTGTCAATTGGACTCTATGGCATTGAAGTCCCTCCCCTCCCTAAACCCTCCCCTCCTCAGGCTCCACCCTCAAAACCTCCTGCCAGTGGCGAAGAAGCACCTGGCAACCCTACTTCAACGTGATGCCCTTCCTGGCGCTTGCCAAGTGTTTTTAGAAAGTGGGAAGGACCAGACGGGGCTTTTGCCCAGCGAGGTTTCTGACTGGCCACTGGAAATGGGATTAGCTGTGCAGATTTTTTTTTTTAAACGTTGCTTTGGCAGCCGCTGCCTCCACCGCACAAGGATCTGCACTGTGTGACTGAAGGGAAGCTCCAGCAGCCATTCGGTAGCAGCCGTTTTGTAGCTGCGCCCATCACACTGTGTCAGACTTCCAAAGTTGGCTGTAGGCTCAGAAAGGTTGGGGACCCCGGCATAGCTGATGCTGGCGACATTGGCCCAGAGGTCATTTTCTGTCCTTCCTTCTCATCCAAGTTAGGGAAGACTCCCCATACGTACATTTGTGCAGTGAGGAGGGAATTGATTTAAATAAAATATATGACCGGAGTCAGTGCAGTCTGCCCCTTGACTCCAGACTGCGACGAGGGACCAGCCCATCCACCAACCAACCGAGGGGTCAGTCCGATCCACTTATCAGGAAGTAGGGTTGCCAACCTCCAGGTACTGGGGCAACCCAAAACAGCACTATAACACTATAAAGCAAATAAGTGAATTTTATAAAGTGCAAAGTGAATAAATATATACAGCATATACAAAGGGAGTACAACCAGATACAAAATTTACAATAACAATCCAATAAATATGACTTATCAAGAGGATGCCAAGGATCCTGATTCAACAGGTAAGTTCAAGTAATCAACCAATTAAGGTATCATTTGATATTAGAATTTTTTGAATCATTCAAATTCTTTTTAGGTTGCAGTTATTGGAACAAAGCCACAGGAAAAAGATGTCAGACGTGTTGTCTAGATCGGGACCACGTTTCGCATATGGCTTCTTCGGTGACCTGTATCTGTGTATCAAAAATGCATGTATTCAACTAATAAATCAACATTTATAATAGACATTAAAACATTATTTAATCAATAATAAAAAGACTATGCAAGCATAAATATTCTTACCAATAATAGATATAAGTATAAGTGCCTTAGTAGGTGTTGTCTCATAGGGACCGCAAAGATTTGTATCCAGGTCTCCAAAAGGACAGAATAGTCAAGGAAAGATAAGGATGGTATTTAAAAGTAAAAAGGATTTGGCTCTTAAATGATCGCAGCTGTAGCAGACAGGCTCAGAAAAAACTCAGAAAAAAAGGGTTCTTAAAGTGATGCTATCCTAAAAAACAGGAATAATCTAATTCATTGTTTAGACCATTGGGAGACAATGTTCCCATAAGGAAAATAAGTTTAGTCTCCATTTGGTGCAATATTTTTTGGATATTTTGCGAGTCATAGGGTCGACCACGGAATTGCCATAAAACACAAAAGGAGAAATCCCTATCTCCATGTCCTTTTTCCAAAAAATGGGCAGTGAGCGGGGCTTCTAAATTTCTGGAGCGAATTCTAGAAGAATGTTCAGAGATCCTGATCCTCACGGGACGTATGGTGCTGCCAATGTATTTTAAACCACATTTACATTCCACGCAATAAACAACATTTTTTGAAGCACAATTAAAGAAATTTTTTAGAAAAAAACGGAAACCAGTGGTAGTAGATGTGAGCTCTTTAACTGTAAGGCATAAATTACACACTGAGCACGTACCACAACGATGATGTCCTATTGCTGGCGGCAAAAGTAAAGAAGTGGAAAAAGAAGGCTGGGGAGAAATGTCAGTGTGAACCAGGAAGTCACGCATGGATCGTGGGCGGCGTAATCCGCATAGAGGTGGATTTTTACAGCCAGGTAAGGTTTCTACTAGGTGCCAATGTCTTTTGATTATGTTATTGATCAGATGAGCCTTGGAGCTATGTTGTAAGGACCAAGTAATGTTAGTAGAAGATGTAGGTGGTTTTGATCGTAAAAGTTCCTGTCTGTCTTTCAGATCTGCTCTGGTTTTGGCTGACTGTAAGACGTGGGGTGGATATCCTTTGGCTGACAATGCATTGTTTAAAGAAGCAGCTGTATAGTGATAGTCTGTTGAAAGAGTTGAATTCCTCTTTATTCTTAAAAAATGACTGTAAGGAAGGTTGTTAATTAAGTGTGGTGGATGAAAAGAGAGAACTTAGTCCTTAATTTATCTGACAGACCTCTTTCTAAAGCTGAATTAGAAGTATTGAATTTGGGGCTTGGCTTTGCACCTACTCCAAAGTATTCATCTTTTTACACCCGAGTAGACCTGTTTAAATTATTCCGACAATTAAAACTAAAGGATTTTTTTCAGGGTTCATCAGTTGCGAGGCAACCTTTTAAATGTCCTTCCACATTCATTCCTGCTAACCCCAATCATCTCATTCAGACCTTTCAACATTTAGTTCTTCGGGATGTGTCTTTGATGGAAAAGAGACATATTCCCACTTCAATAAATTTCACTCCGGCCCAAGAAATGATTGTTGATCAATTAAATAAAGATAAATCCATTGTCATAAAGGAGGCAGATAAGGGTGGATCTATTGTTATTTTAAATTACTGTGATTATGACAATGAAAATTTGCGACAGCTTTCCAATTCTGCTTTCTATCGTCCCATTTCTACTAACCCTGTTAAAGCTATAGAATTAATTATTAGAACAACTGTCTATGAAGGTCTTGCAGCTGGCTACATCACATCACAAACTGCTGAATTCCTACAGAATAAATTTCCTAGAACACCTGTATTTTACACTTTACCCAAAGTGCATAAAACTACTCGCCCTCCCCCTGGCCGTCCGATTATTTCCGGCTCAGGATCACTTCTAGAACCTATTGCCCAGTTCCTAGATTATTATTTAAAACCTTATGCTTCTTCTACCTCTTCGTTTCTTCTAGATTCTCGAGATTTTATTTTTCAACTGGAAAACAAATCTATTCCATCTGATAGTATTTTTGCTACCTTAGATGTCGTATCTTTGTATACGAATATACCCCTTAATGAAGCGCGCAATATTATCCAAGATCTTTTAGACTCTAGAAATGACCCCTCACCGCCTACCCAATTTTTGCTGCAACTTTTGGATATATTATTTGAGCATAATTACTTCAGGTATAAAGATCAATTTTATTTACAAGTTAATGGAGTCAGTATGGGCGCAGCTTGCGCTCCTTCAATAGCCAATATTTTTATGATTTACTTCGAAAAAAAGTTCATATTCCAAAACAATCCCTTTTCAGATGACATTCTTATTTATAAACGTTTTGTTGATGATTTGTTCTTTAATTTCAAGTCAGTGGCTGCCTACAAACAGTTTTTAGAATGGGTTAATACTCTTCATACTCACCTTACTTTTACTGGTACGTTCAGTAAGACTTCCATTCCATTTCTGGATTTGGAAGTGTTTGTTACTGCTGGGTCCACTCTGGCAGTAAAACCCTATACCAAACCCTTAACTAAGCATGCAGGACTTGATTTTTCTTCTTTTCATCCACCACACTTAATTAACAACCTTCCTTACAGTCATTTTTTAAGAATAAAGAGGAATTCAACTCTTTCAACAGACTATCACTATACAGCTGCTTCTTTAAACAATGCATTGTCAGCCAAAGGATATCCACCCCTCGTCTTACAGTCAGCCAAAACCAGAGCAGATCTGAAAGACAGACAGGAACTTTTACGATCAAAACCACCTACATCTTCTACTAACATTACTTGGTCCTTACAACATAGCTCCAAGGCTCATCTGATCAATAACATAATCAAAAGACATTGGCACCTAGTAGAAACCTTACCTGGCTGTAAAAATCCACCTCTATGCGGATTACGCCGCCCACGATCCATGCGTGACTTCCTGGTTCACACTGACATTTCTCCCCAGCCTTCTTTTTCCACTTCTTTACTTTTGCCGCCAGCAATAGGACATCATCGTTGTGGTACGTGCTCAGTGTGTAATTTATGCCTTACAGTTAAAGAGCTCACATCTACTACCACTGGTTTCCGTTTTTTTCTAAAAAATTTCTTTAATTGTGCTTCAAAAAATGTTGTTTATTGCGTGGAATGTAAATGTGGTTTAAAATACATTGGCAGCACCATACGTCCCGTGAGGATCAGGATCTCTGAACATTCTTCTAGAATTCGCTCCAGAAATTTAGAAGCCCCGCTCACTGCCCATTTTTTGGAAAAAGGACATGGAGATAGGGATTTCTCCTTTTGTGTTTTATGGCAATTCCGTGGTCGACCCTATGACTCGCAAAATATCCAAAAAATATTGCACCAAATGGAGACTAAACTTATTTTCCTTATGGGAACATTGTCTCCCAATGGTCTAAACAATGAATTAGATTATTCCTGTTTTTTAGGATAGCATCACTTTAAGAACCCTTTTTTTCTGAGTTTTTTCTGAGCCTGTCTGCTACAGCTGCGATCATTTAAGAGCCAAATCCTTTTTACTTTTAAATACCATCCTTATCTTTCCTTGACTATTCTGTCCTTTTGGAGACCTGGATACAAATCTTTGCGGTCCCTATGAGACAACACCTACTAAGGCACTTATACTTATATCTATTATTGGTAAGAATATTTATGCTTGCATAGTCTTTTTATTATTGATTAAATAATGTTTTAATGTCTATTATAAATGTTGATTTATTAGTTGAATACATGCATTTTTGATACACAGATACAGGTCACCGAAGAAGCCATATGTGAAACGTGGTCCCGATCTAGACAACACGTCTGACATCTTTTTCCTGTGGCTTTGTTCCAATAACTGCAACCTAAAAAGAATTTGAATGATTCAAAAAATTCTAATATCAAATGATACCTTAATTGGTTGATTACTTGAACTTACCTGTTGAATCAGGATCCTTGGCATCCTCTTGATAAGTCATATTTATTGGATTGTTATTGTAAATTTTGTATCTGGTTGTACTCCCTTTGTATATGCTGTATATATTTATTCACTTTGCACTTTATAAAATTCACTTATTTGCTTTATAGTGTTATAGTGCTGTTTTGGGTTGCTCCAATTATCCTTACAGCACTGAGCCTTCTTTTCTTGTGGGTAACCTCCAGGTACTAGCAGGAGATCTCCTGCTAATTCAACTGATCTCCAGCCGATAGAGATCAGTTTCCCTGGAGAAAATGTCCTGGAGAAAATTGCTTTGGCAATTGGACTCTATGGCATTGAAATGTCCTGGAGAAAATTGCTTTGGCAATTGGACTCTATGGCATTGAAGTCCTTCCCCTCCCCAAACCCCGTCCTCCTCAGGGACCTGGCAACCCTATCAAGGAGGGAGGCAGAGCTGAGCTTTTTCCCCAGATGCTCGGAGCCGCAGAGAGCCATAGTGGCAGCTCATGGGAGAAAGACAGATGCTGATGTCATCCCGTCGCCTCTGGAGCCAGCTGGGGAAAGGACAGGCCCCAGAGAGCAGGAAAGCAGCCCCAGCGTGGGGAGAAGCCCCCGGCGGATCTCCAGGGCACGGGCCACCCCGCAGCAAGCTCAGACCAGCCAGCAAGAGCAACGGCTGAGGGAGAGATTCCCAGAGGTGGAGCTATCGGCCTCCGCTGCCAACCCAGTGGGGAAGCCGGATGAATGAGTGGCAGGCACGGAGTGGGCACAAGCCAGTACTGGGGTGCTGGGAGACAATGGGGATTGGGGGGAGGCAGGGGGCGGTATGGGGAGAAAGGGATAAAAGGAAGTCTCGAGGTCCAGGCCTGGGATAGGGCTGCCAAACTCCAGGTAATAGCTTAGGGTTGCCAAGCCCCCTTCCTCCACCGGTGGAAGCTTTTCGGGGGATTGGCTTTAGGCAGGTGCACCCTGTGCGACGTGGCTACATCTCTTCCAAGTTCGCCCAGAAGCGATGCGGACACTCTAGCAGTCTCCACTGAAACTGTACCGTTTTCATAGAGTTTCAGCAGAGATTGCTAGAGTGTCTGCGTCGCTTCCGGGTGAACCTGGCAATGACATAGGCTTGGAGTACGGGGCACGTGTACACGAGGCATGCGCCTTTGCCTGTTGGGGGCCTTTTTTACCTGCTGACCCTAAGCTGGTCGGCAGGCAGCCCAGTGGATTGGCAGGATTTTGCCCGCCACCACCGGGATGTTGGCAACCCTATACTAGCTGGAGATTTCCTGCTATTACAACTGATATCTAGCCGATAGAGGTCAGCTCACCTGGAGAAAACGGCCGCTTTGGCATTGAAGTCCCTTCCTTCCCCAAACCCTGCCCTCCTCAGGCTCCGCCCCAAAAATCTCCAGGTATTTCCCAATCCGGAGCTGGCAACCCTAACCGGGGAGAAAGTATCGCTGGACACCTCTGGGGGAGAGAGAGAGCGGAACCTGCTGGGAGGAGAAAGAACAAGATGATGCAGCCCCCCTTCCTTCCCATTCTGAGGCCCTGTGCCCCCCACCCTACGACAGCCCGGCACCCAGGACCGGGACGCGAAAGCGGGGGCATCACAATATGCACCCATTGTGGTTTTATACTTTCAATCTGTTGCTGTCTGCATGCTTGGGAAAAAAAGAGCCCCATGAAAACTAAGCATATCAGGTATCGTTTTATTTTTCCTGGTATGCCAAAGCACGTGAATCTTTTAGAATACAAAAACTCAGGGCGCCAGATGTTAAAATGCACTAGGCGTTTCTGAAGTGTTCCTTTTACTGCCAATAATCCAAAAATTTTAAATGAGTAGGGTTATATTTAGCATTGTTGGGATGTTGTTGCCATGTTGGTCCCAGAAAGCAGGCAAACAACTTCTGTTGCCGTGCATCTATGAGGTCTTCTTATGTGAAATGTTATTGCTTTGTTGCTCCGAGAGAATGGAAGGCACGTGTTGCGACTCCCCCATCCCAGATTTATTTATTTTGCTTTAGAAGGACCTGAGTCAGTAGAACAGATTTCAGTTTTATGTTACAGTGATCCCAAGAGTTTGTTTCAGAGATCCCTACAGTGATCTGACAGAGGAGGAGGAGGAGGAGGAGGAGGAGGAGGAGGAGAGTTGGTTTTTATATGCCAACTTTCTCTACCACTTAAGGAAGAATCAAACCGGCTTACAATCACCTTCTCTTCCCCTCCCCACAACAGACACCCTGTGAGGTAGGTGGGGCTGAGAGAGCTCTAAGAGAGCTGTGACTAGCCCAAGCTGGCTTCATGTGTGGGAGTGAGGAAACAAATCCAGTTCACTAGATTAGCATCCACCACCACTCATGTGGAGGAGTGGGGAATCAAGCCCAGTTCTCCAAACCACTGCTCTTAACCGCTACACCACACTGGCTCTCGGGTGACCCTACTGTGAATGCCCAAAAGTTTCCATATAGGTTTGGATTTCACATGCACACAACGTTGCCTAAATGCAGCTATCGGGCATTAGAAAATCCTGTTCCTAGTCCTGCCATCCACCGTATGTCCTGTTATGTAGGGTTGCCAAGAATGGCCTGGCAACCAGCAGGAAACCAGGGGAGTTGGAACATGGGGGTGAGGGCACAGTTTGCAATGGCATGACGTCACTTCCGGGGAAAACTGAAAAGTGATGTCAAGCCTCTAGGAATTACTGGAAACTGTATGTTAAATAGTGTTTCCGGCAATTCCTAAAGAGGTCTGATGTCACCTATTGTTTCAGAGAGTAGCTGTGTGGTCTGCAGTAGAACATTTGAGTTCAGGAGCACCTTAGATTTTCAGGGTATAAGCTTTCCAGAGTCAAAGCTCCCTTCGTCAGACGTACCTGGTCTCTAAGGTACTACTGAACTCCAATCCAGATATGATATATATGATATTTTACTGAATTTAGAAGACCATAACCAATATATTTTTCATTTACATTATCTTTCATTCTTTCAACTTGCTCCTACTTCACAAAAGCAGTCATGGGGTAGAACACCTATTCCAGACTTCAGAAGCAGGTTCAGGGCCTGCATGCTTGAATTCTCCTCCAAAGAAGACATTCCCCATAGATCAGTGGTTCCCAACCTTTTTTTGACCAGGGACCACTAGGACTTTTTTGTTCGGTGCAGGGACCCCAAGGTTCAAAATAAAAATTCCAGGAATTTGAAAATAAACTTTAATCATAACTGTTAGTTAAACATTAAACTTAGAATTATATTTGAATATATATATTTTATAATAGAGAACTTTTAATTGAAAATATTAATTTATTATGGGTTTATAACTTTGTTTCGCGGACCTAATTTAGTTCTCGCGGACCCCTGGGGGTCCATGGACCCCTGGTTGGGAACCAGTGCCATAGATGGAGGACTACATATTGTGAAAAGAAGTTCTAGCACAGCTTAAACTTCCCCTTGATATTTTAGTTTTGTTTAAATGTGCAGGGAATTTTTTGTCGCAGAGAAACTTTTAACCATGTGACCTCCAAACACACCATGTTGTTTGAAGTGGTACAATCCAGGAACCTGAAGAAGTGAGCTGTGGCTCATGAAAGCTCATACCCTATCAGAAAATATTTTTGTTAGTCTTTAAGGTGCTACTGCACTCTTGCCCTTTTCTACTACTGCAGACAGACTAACACGGCTACCCACTGTGAATCCAGGAACCGTTTTGCTGTCAATGTGAATCAAGCCTTATCTAAATGCTTCCCCGCCCCCGCAAACCACTCAGAATAAAAAACTTGTAAACCCTAAAATAAATGTAATCTTCTTTGAAACAGTATAATAGGATGCTCCGAAGTTGGTGGTTTTAAGGTCTGCTGCCATAGATACAGTTGCCCCAGCATCGGCAGAACTCTGTCGAACCTTTCCGTGTTGGTTTCTCCTTATTGCAGGGAATGCCTTGGCTGTTTCCAACACGGAGGTTAACGAAATGGAAATCTCATTGAGTAATCTAAGATAATTGGCACATTTTCAAGTACCCTCACTGTGACAAAGCCCGACGGTTTTTAAAGAGATGGAATTTATGACAAGGAACAAAACAAAAGCTCTTTGGAAAGGGTTTCCGTGCCAAAGTGACTAATTAGCTGGTCCTCCTTTTCATTTAGCTGGCGTCATTTTAATACACCTTGTTTCCTGTTGGGTTACTTTTGCCCACCAAACCTTGGATTTATCCAAGGTTACGGGGAGGTCTAAAGAGAGTGATGATGAGGCATATAGTGTAGCATTTGAACTCTGTTAAGGTGAACGAGTGAACATGGCAGCCCACCTGCCGCTTGGCACATTTCCAACACTCCCCGCATGAGAGTTGGAACCAGCGATTGTTGCATTCTTAATGCTCCTCCCCTCTTTCATGCCTCCTTTCATCTTCTAATGTAATCTAATATAATCTTGATAGGCAAACTGTTAAGGCCTACCACTCCATGCAAAACCTGTTTTCTGCGCTTGCCGAAAATTTGAGATGTGTGCTCTAGGAGTCTGCCTGAAGAGAGTATATGCTTTATTAATGGAGGTTTATAGGGGCTTTTACAATTCCTATGGTAACCCGGGAGAAAGGCTGTTACCATGGGGACTAGCCAAGCCTATCTAAACCTTCAGTCTTCATTAGAGTATCTGTGAGAGTGAATGCTTTAACAGTTAGCATTCTGGAATAGCTAACAATCATCTCTGCTTTGGGGGAAGAATCTATTCTTCCTTCCTGCTGGAGATGGAGATGTCTTTGCCAGCTTTCCAAAGATAATATTCAGCAACCTGGATGGCGATTGTTCTCTGCTTCTAGAATGTAGCTTCCAAAATTACTGTACACTGGAGGCTGCCTGGCCACCCAACAAATTATGTTGCCTATTCTACCATGCATCCCAAACAGCTATTGAGCATGGAGCCATTGACTAAAAAGTCTTCCTTTGAGATGAAGGAAGATACTGTCCTATGATCCATGTTCACCCAGGAACCAGGTGGGGCTGCCAGGAGCCCCCACAGGGCCCCAGACAAACATCTCTTCTGGAATTACCTTCACACCATCCCAACTCAACCCAAACACCATCGGGAAACAAATAGCAGGAGCTTGCCTGGGGACCAGGGCCACTGGAGTTTGTCCCTTGAATTCGCATCTCTTGACACCCCAGGGGACAGGCCTGATTGTCTCATACCTGATTCTTGGTAATCCTTCATGTGTATGCATGCTCATATTGTGTGAGCTAGTCCTGAGGATGGAGCTGAATTTTTTTTTTTTCATTTTAGTGGAATTTTAATGAAAATCACCAAGGAGTCTATGTCATTCTTGCATCTTTTCAGATGTTTCTTCCTTGTATTTTCCCTTCTCCTTTCTAACTTGGTGAGACTTTGCTTTATGTTCCAAGATCTTTTTATGATCTTTATCCAGTTTTAGTGTTGTGATGACCACCGTGCTGGGATGGATTGCTTTATGTTTGTAAAACTACTTGTCCCATTTGTCCATATCCTTTAGGGGGAACCTGTTATAAGAGGTTCCTAGAACAGGTCCCGGCTAAAGCCCCTAACCCATGGCTTGCTTGACACCCTCGTAATCTGGTCATGTGAATGTTCTCCTACCTCTGTTTTACTAAAATGTTGTCCATCTGCCTATCAGCTGTTTCCCTGGGAAACTGAAACCCTAAGAAGATGGTTTTAGAGTTATAAAAAGTTAAGTACTGGAGTAAAAAGAATATTCCTGACTTGCTGAATAATGCTAAAAATTAGAAAAGACAAGAGTGTATAAACTAGTCCTTCAGCACTACCTCATTGCATGTTTATGGATGGTTGTTATACATGGCCTGAAACCATTTGGTGGAGAAGGATGGGGTGAACTAGTTCTCTGTTCTTGGTTTTCTGGGTGATGAGATTTGTATTTCAAGATGATTCAATTAGGAAGTATGTCAACAAAGAGCTTTCATCTCGCTCAGCAAAAGCCGCTTTGCTTTTTATTGGCTGCCTACCGGCAGTCTCTGGAGAGATGCCTTCTTCCCATCTTGCTCTGCTAGAAGGGATATGTCAGAACAAATCTCGCAGTAACAAGTTGCATTAACTGCTTGACGTGGGTCTTTGCACGGACGTCGAGTGGAGTTGTTTAATTAGTGCTTGAGACTTGAAGTGATACAGTTCTCTTCACAAACGATTATGCTTTGTTGACCCTCTTTTCATAAAGTGACAAATAAAGCTGTATTATTTGAAGCATCACAAAACAGATTACTAATATTTATTTATTTATTTACACTTTACTTACATATATATGTGTGTGTGTGTGTGTGTGTGTGTGTGTGTGTGTGTGTGTGTGTGTGTGTGTGTAAAGGTCCCCTGTGCAAGCACCGGGTCATTCCTGACCCATGGGGTGACATCACATCCCGATGTTTACTAGGCAGATTTACTGTCATCAGCTGGACATCAGTTCGCCCTCCTAAGCATTTGAGTGAGGATGCTGTTGAAGCGTTGCCGTGCTTTGAAGAAGAAGAGTTCGTTTTTATATGCTGACTTTCTCTACCACTTAAGGCAGAATCAAACCAGCTTACATTCAACGTCCCTTCCCCTCCCCACAACAGACACACTGTGAGGTAGGCTGGGCTGAGAGAGCTCTAAGAGAGCTGTGACTAGCCCAAGGTCTCCCAGCTGGCTTCATGTGGAGGAGTGGGCAAACCAACCCAGTTCACCAGATTAGCCTCCACTGCTCATGTGGAGGAGTGGGGAAATCAAACCCAGTTCTCCAGATTAGAGTCCACCGCTCCAAACCAATGCTCTTAACCACTACACCATGCTGGATGGGATGTGCATTGGAAAGTGCATCCCCTTCCATGTTCTTGCACAACTGGTTGCATGCTAATGGAGTTGTGAAGCACTGCCTCCCCCGGTATATGAGCTTGTGCAGCAACTGCCCTCTGCACAAGAGCCTTTATTGTGCTTTTGACCCCTGCAAATGTTCACTCCTCTGCTTCTTGCTCACGAGGCCTGCGATGCTGTCTCACAAATGAGCAAAGGCAGGTTTAGTCTTTGTTACAATTCAATTTCACAAGGGCTGCTAGTCAGAACATTTTTTTGGAGGGCCCTCCGAGTCACCTAGTTGTGTATAGTTGTTTGTAGAGACAACCAAGATGATCATGGGGTTGGAGCACCTTTCCTATAAAGACAGGCTGGAGAGTCTGGGACCTGTTTGTTTAGAGAAAAGATGGCTTAGGGGAGACATAAAATAGGTTTATAAAACTATGGATGAGGTGGAGAAAGTGGACAGAGGGAGCTTTTTCTCCCTTTCCTAACATACTAGAATTTGGGGGCACCCAAGGAAAATGATGGACAGTAGGTACAGGACAGATTAAAGGAAATATTTCTTTACTCAATGTGTAATTAATTTCTGGAATCT
This sequence comes from Euleptes europaea, assembly GCF_029931775.1. NCBI lineage: Eukaryota > Metazoa > Chordata > Lepidosauria > Squamata > Sphaerodactylidae > Euleptes > Euleptes europaea. The sequence continues at coordinate 9,615,339 of NC_079322.1, forward strand.
TTGCCAGTGGATGTAGTGATGACCATGAGCACAGACAGCCTTAAAAGGGGTTGGACAGATTTGTGGAGGATAGGTCCATCAATGGCTATCAGGTTTGTGCATATCGATAAACCCGAACTGAAAATAAACCTGAAATTGGCCGTTTTGGCAATATTCGAGTTTTGGTTTTACCAAACGCCAAAACTTGGGAATCTCCCCAAAGCTAAACAGGCATTCAGCTTTTTCAGGTTCGGCTATTTGCCTTTGCTCAGATGCACAGCTCTGTGCTTTCTATTTTTCTATTTTATTTTATTTTAGTTTACTGGTTTTGTTAGGGCCCCATAGTTGGAGCCCTTTTGAGGTTGGGATCATGTAATTGGAGACAACTTGGTCTGACCAACCATTCAGTAGACTGATCTGGATGAAGCATAAGGGTTTTTTAAAAGACGGGGCTGACCAAGTCCCGTCTGGAGGGATATACCGTTTTCCTCAGTTCAGAAGTTAATTTGCATGGACATCATGCTGTGCACCCCAGATATGAAGGGAACCCCCAGACTTTGAGGCGCCAGCCTGCCAGTTGGCTCTTTCCATCAGTCCTCGGCAATACTGAACTTCTGAACCTGAACATCGATGGACAGCTCGGCTCATAAATGCCTGGAGGATGGGGGTAACCTCTTTGCAGGCCCATAAAATTGGACCCCCTGTCCCAATGTTCACCAAACTTCGGTATCCGTCTAAGGAGAGTTCCTTGCAGCTAAGCTGCAAATATGGGGACTCTTATCTCCAAAAATGCCCCCACAGGAGCTTTGAAAAATTCCCTATTGACCATAATGGGTCCGAATTTTTCAGTAAACCCAGAAATAAAGCTGAAATACAAATTTACCAGTATGGGTATTAATCTTATTCCGGGTTTACTGGGAAAAAATCGGAACCCAAAATTTACAACCCTAACGGCTGCTAAAACCTCCATATTCAGAGGCAGTAAACCTCTGAAATCCAGTTATAGAAGGCAACATCAGGATAGGGTTCCCAATTTCCAGGTGGTGGCTGGAGATTTCCCTCTATTACAACTGATCTCCGGGCAACAGAGATCAGTTCCCCTGGAGAAAATGGCCGCTTTGGCAATTGGACTCTATGGCATTGAAGACCCTCCCCTCCCCAAACCCCGCCTTCCTCAGTCTCAACCCCCAAAATCTCCAAGTATTTCCCAACATGGAGCTGGCAACCTTAATCAGGGGAAGGCCTTGGCCCAGTTCATTGGCCCTCCCGGACAACTGCTTGGCCATTGTGTAAAACAGAATGCTGTCTGATCCGACAGGACTCTTCTTATGTTCTTAAGTTGTCCTAGCTGGTGAGGCACGTGTATTGTGGGGGTGCGGGGGGGGGAAGCTCTTTTAAATGAGTATCCTTTATTACATGTGTTGGCTGTTTTTAAATGTCTTGATGTTTTTATGTTGTTTTGTTTTATAGTTTTATTTTTTTATTTATATAACAAAAAGAAAAGTACAAAAACGCAAAAAAACTACTAAACACTTCAATACAGAACATAAACCATACGTATAGTATATCAATCCTTCTAAAGAATGCCATGTAACAGCTACTCTCTACTGTTAAAGATATCTCGATTAAGAGACCATATTTTAAAAAAACTCCATTATCCCTTAATTGAGGTATACGATGCCACATAATAGTATTTAAATCATGTGTGCCCACTTATTGTGCTTAAAGCTACTTCAATTGTCTTTGAGTGACCACCTATTAAGCTGGATGAATTATTTAACATATCTATGATGCAAAAACATATCTTTTTACTATAGCAGTTTGACATAAACATAAAGCAAGTTGATTTCTAAATTTCTGTTCCCTGCTTAAGATAAAGCATCTTTAAAGCCTTCTCAATATTTAGCTAGTCAATCGGTAATTATTACTCGTTTGCTTTAAATTATTCTATACAAAATTATGAAATGGTTTTATTTTTGTTTCCTGCCCTGGCTTCCACTTGTTCAGGAGAGAAGCACACCTATAAATATTTTAAAGAAATTAATAAATAAAAAGAGAAACGTTAACCCCTTGTTTATGCTTGACCAGACTGGAGCGCTGAAGAACATTTACAGGTAATCTTTGGCTCATGCCTGTTCATTTCTCAGTGAGACCATTATTAAGCCAAAGTACTGATCTGTACTACCTGACCTTTGCCCAGGAGTCAAAAAGCGAATTGGCTTAACATTGTTATACACACTATGATATTTAACTGGTCCAGAAGAGATTTCCGGGCCAATGGAAAGGACAGAAGGAGAAATACCACTTATAAAAGTAGAGGTTGATGGGAATTGGGAACCATACAGACTAGACTGCCTCCTCCCCTACACGATTTTAGGCTAATCCGGAACCAGGGTCATGGCATGTGAAACTGTTCTCAGCAATATCCATTGTTATAAATCCGATGGCTTATTGCTGTAGCTCTTCAAAGTGGTCCAGGAGGAGTCCTCAGGATTTGCTTGCTTTTCCCTTCTGGGTCAAGAGGAGTGATTTCTCAACATCCCCTCGCCGTTGGATCTCTTTGCAGCTGGGTCAATGGAACAATTTAGGCCTTCAGGAAGGAAAACATATTTTTGGAGTAAGAGTGATGTTTTTCAGCATGGGGAACCCTATTCCCACCTAGGGTTGCCAGCTCCGGGTTGGGAAATACCTGGAGATATTTGGGATGGAGCCTGAGGAGGGGAGGGTTTAGGGAGGGGAGGGACTTCAATGCCATAGAGTCCAACTGCCAAAGTGGCCATTTTCTCTAGGTTGAACGGATACCTATCAGATGGAGATCAGTTGTAATAGCAGGAGAGCTCCAGCTAGTACCTGTAGGTTGGCAACCTATTCCCATGGCTGAGCTGAGCATAGGGTTGCCAGGTCCCTCTTCATCACCAACGGGAGGTTTTTGGAGCAGAGCCTGCAGAGGGCAGGGTTTGGGGAGGAGAGGGACTTCAATGCCATAGAGTCCAATTGCCAAAGCAGCCATTTTCTCCAGGGGAACTGATCTCTATCAGATGGAGATCAGTTGTAATAGAAGAGATCCCCAGCTAGTACCTAGAGGTTGGCAGCCCTAGCTGAGCACAAGAACCAGCCACAGAAATTGTATCATTTTCATTCATGTATCATGTTTAGACACTCTTCAGTGAATAAACATCTAAACCAAGAGTCACCGACCTTTTTGAGCCCGTGGACACATCTGGAATTCTGACACAGCATGGTGGGCACAGAAACAAAATGTCTGCCATAAAATGGCTGTCACAGGAGGCAGAGCCAGCCACAAAATGGCTGCCACCACTTAATGTCAATAATACAGTTGTGCTGTGGTGGCAGCGGCTGCCAAAGCAACATTTTAAAAAATCCACACAGCCAATCATATCTCCAACAGTCAATCAGAAGCCTTGCTGGGCAAAAGCCCTACCTGGCCCCACCCACTTCCTAAAAACACTTGGCGAGTGCCAGAAAAGGTGTCAGCAGGCACCATGGTGCCCACTGGCACCATGTTGGGTTCCCTGATCAAAACAGATATTCCAGACAAGCACTTATCCTGTCCCTGTCCAGGTTTGAACCAAAGATCTGGCATGATTGTATACCTCTTACTTATGTGTATATCTCCAGAGCTGGTTGTAAATTTTCATGCACACCTTTCGGAGGGCCATTCACAGTACATTCAAAGCATCAGCCTTTTATTAAATATCCCCTTTTCTATGATTCCATGGCGTTTCTCATGAATTGAATTACTGCACTCTAAAGATCCATAAACCAGCCTGATGTGCAGTGAAGCCTTTTGCAAGGTTTGCATTACAGAGTGGTGATATTGGTATTACAGCAGTAGGGTTGCCAGGCCCCCACTTACCTTGAACGGGAGCTTCTTATGGGTGGGGCTGGGTGGAGGGATTGGCGTGTGCTCCTGATGCCACTTCCGGTTTCCTAGCCCCGCTGTGGATTCAGAGGGCGCACAGCAGGGCTAGGAGGAAGACAGCTTGCCCACAACTACCAGTCTTCTCCTGTATTGCATATTAATGCAAGGGGGTTGGAGGGTGTTCTAGGGTGCACTCTAAGTTCACATGAGGTGACAGTAGAGTTATCAACCTCTTGAGATCATCTGGAACAGCAAGTAATCACCAGACAACAGAGATCAGTTCCCCCAGAGGGTGGGCGGCACTATACTCTGCTGAGCTTCCTCCCCTCCCCAAGCCCCACCACCCCAGGCTCCACCCCCCAAATCTCCAGGAAATTCCCAACCTGGACTTGACAACCTTAGGTGACCACAAAGACCGACACATCTGGCTAGAGTTGCCAGGTCCAGGTTGGGAAATACCTGGAGATTTTTGGGGTGGAGCCTGAGGAGGGCAGGATCTAGGGCGGGGAGGGACTTCAGTGCCATAGAGTTCATCTTCCAAAGTGACCATTTTCTCCAGGTGAACTGATCTCTGTTGCCTGAAGATCAGTTGTAATAGTGGGAGATCTCCAGCCCCCACCTGGAGGCTGGCAACCCTACATCTGGCCCCAGTCACACCAAACTGACTGTGTGACATAAAACACAGCCTAGAACTCTGCACGGTACAAGTGTTCCTTACCGGATGTCAGGGTATAGAAATTATACCCCATACCACTGAAAACTCTCTAGTTAGAGGGAAAACTATAATTACTCCTAATAATTTATTTTTGCCTCCATGGCAACTGTGATGGTATTGCAGCGAATTCTTCATGCATTAACCTGCAACAAGAATTCTCTTTCTTCTACTAACCCATCTTAATCAATTCCATTCACTGCGTCACACTGAAAACCTTCTGTTAATTTCCCTAAGTGTTGGAATCTCTTACTGAGGCCTCATAGAGAACATCCAGAAATATGATGCTGAACTTTCTTGCCTTATGCACCTACTAGTATTATCATTAGTATTATTTCTTCTATGGGCTGTCCTTGTTTCAAAATGAAAAAGTTATGTTGAGCAAAAATCAGACAAAGTATCTGAAATGTATGCTATTTGATTGAAAAGAATGGAGCCCCACTTATTCCAGATTTTAAAACATGCTGATCTTTGGACTTGAGAGTGCGCACAGTGAGGTGGTCAGGTGCACCTCCCTGGGGAGGTTCCATAATTATGGGGCTGCCACTGAAAAGGCCCTCTCTTGTGTACCCACCAAACAAGTGTCTTTAATTAGTGGGACATTCAGGAGGGCATCTCCCCATGATCTTAATTCCCAGGCAGTAATGTATGGGAGAAGACGGACCTTCAGATACCCTGGACCCAAGCCATGTAGGGCTATATTTGAAAGAAGGCCCCAGGGCTTAACAGTTACACAGAGAAATTTTATTTAAAATATCTTTCAGATAAATGCTTTGCTTTATCCTGAATGTTGGGCTAAATTCAGAGATTAATCTCCACTCTTTTGTATGCGGGTGACATGGTTTTATTGTCCATTACTTGAGTAGGGAGGCCGCTGTTGAAGCTTAGTGAATTCTATAAAGAATAATCCCTAAGTAGTAACTACTCCAAGACAAAGGTGATGGTCTGTGGGGGAAAGCCCTGCAAATTCCAGTGGTCTATTGACAGGGTTCCCCGCTAATGGTGGGCAATCACCCACCAATTTGTTCTGCTGCTCGCCAACACTCAGCTGGTTGGTGGGTAGAAGCAGGCTGGCGAAAGGGGGAAGCGATCTGCGTCCATTGTGCAATGGCATCACTTCCGGCTTATGCGGAAGCGCTGGCATTGCACCAGGGGGATGCTCTAGCACACTCTTTGAAGCTCTATGGAAACCATAGAGTTTTTTTGCAAGTGTTAGAACATCCCCCAATGCCATGCCAGCATTTCTGCATAAACTGGATGTGATGTCATCACACAGGGGATTGCTACCTCAGAACCCTCCTTATTGGCCCAGCCTCGAGCCTCAATGTGGCAGCCACATGTGATGGCCTGCAAGCTTGATGAGGCCAGACCCAAACGCCCCCTCTATCCTGTGAGAGGCGAGCACCTGTGTCTGCAGGGGCCAGGTGTGGCGATGAAAAGGGGTAGCTGGTGGGATGGACTCCTGAGCAGCAGTGTGGTGTTTGTGCTTCTGAACAGGGTGGGGAGAGGAGTGGTGTTCTGGCGAGGGTGAGTGGTCGTGGTGTGGCCCCACTGCCTTTCCCACCTGTGTTCGGCCTTTGGACGTCCACATGAGCGGCTCATGAGTAGCCGGCCCCCCTGACTCCGACCTTTCCCCTCCCAGCATGCCCACAGCCACACCGCCGTATCACTGAGTCCCCGCACAAGACACGGCGACTCAGTGGAGGGTGGGGGACGAGCCCGCCTGACAGTACCCTCAAATGACCCCGTGCCCGCCCTGCCAGCTCCCACCATCCATTGTCCTCCCGTGCCACACCCCAATCCACCATGCAGACGGGTGAGGTGTCAGAAAATATTTTATTGAAACAGCGTTTGGCAAGGGGAGGAGTGAAAGCCGGAGTCTGTGGCAAGGGCCGAGGGAGGAGATGGTGTCCACAAGGGTCTCCGTGGGGCCTGGGTGCGAGCAGGTGCCGCTGCAGGTGTGGGTCGAGACTGAGGTCCATGGTCGAAGTGCGTCTGTCCTTGCGACGGCGTGTGTGCAGCAGGGCAAAGGCGGCATGGCGGAGAGATGGGGAGGCGACCCCCAGGTGACATGGCGGCTGCCCAGGGGTCGCGCTCTCGTAGCAGTCTGGTGGTCCCGTGCCGTGCCGGTGAGGCAACTCAGCAGCATTGTCAGAAGGCTGTGCTTGGAGGCTGGAGGCCGGCTGAGGGCGAGGGCGACGTGATTGCCGGGCAGCCGGGGTGAGGGCGTCAGTGCTGAGGGAGACACACACGGAGCGGCCTGATGTCGGTGGCAAGCCCCTGACCTGTTCAGAACTGCTTCGCCATCTGGAAAAAAAACACACACACGCAGAGTGAGGTATGAAAAGCAACCTGGGCCCGGCCTTCCATGAAGGCTCTCTCTGGAGTGAGTCTGGACAAGGGCAACGGTTAGAGTGGAGGGGAGAGGTCTGGGGCTGGGCTTCAGAGGTGGGCCCCCAGCAGAAACCCCCCCCCAGAGAGGGCAGCTGCAGGAGTGAGAACCATGCACAGTCCCTGCAGAGAGCGGGGTTGGAACGAGAACCATGCACTGTGTCCCCCAAGAGGAGAGCGGGAGCAAGAGAAAAAACACAAAGTGCCCCCGGAGAGGGGAGCAAAAATCGCAAAGTCCCGACCCCCCGACACAGACCAGCAGCATGCCGGCCCGTGTGAGGCTTACCTGTCAAGTGAGCGCCAGGTGCAAAGGGCAGCTTTTGAGGGGAGTTCGCAGCTTCGAGGCCCCTCCTCCAGTGCAGTGCCGTCACTTCCTCTCCTGGCCATATTGGCCGCCCTCTAGTTGGCTTCCAGAGGCACCAAGTGGAGAGGGGCGATGCTTGGGAGCGGCGGCGAAAGGAGGGTCCGGAGCGTTCGCTTGGAGGTCAATGGGCTGCGCCAGGTTGAGACCTGGAATAACTTTTCGGCGGCAAAATGGGGCCCGAGCCTCTACCGCCACCTGCCTGGCCCGGCTGCGCCACCCACGGGCCACAAGCAGCCTGGACCCCCGCCACCCGTGGCCGCAGCAGGGGTTGTGGTCACGCACACCGATGGCGCCCATAGCCCGCCTATGTCTGGCGGCCAGAGGGCGGAAGCTGGCGGCTCCCACCAGGCATGCAGCTGCCGGTCCTGGCAGAGAGTGTGGGCTGTGTAGAACAGGGTCGGAGTGTGTGTGGGAGGGCATGAAGGAGGGGCTGGCCACCTGCAGTTCTGCAGTACTTTCCGAGGCAGCTGCTGCCTGCCATCGCCCATTTCCCGGCCTCTCCGGAAGCTCTCCCGGCCCCCAGCTCCTGCCCCACTCTGGCCGCCTCCCTGTCAGCCCCTGCCCTTCGCCCTGCATCCCCGCACTTAGGCGTCCCCTCCCTTCACGCAGCCTGCCCCTCCCATCCCCATTCCGTGGCCCGCCTCCCCACAGCGAGATCCCTCCCACAGAAGTTGGCCCGCAGACTCGGCCGTTCCTGTGCCTCAGCGGCCCTGCGCCACCACCACCCTCCTCACCCTCTCACTCTTTTTGAAACTTTTGGCTTCTTTCTGGCAGCGTATGCCACCGTGAAGCCCCTTAGGAGGCCTCCTGGGGCCCTGTTGCTGCGCCCCGGCCGACCACCGCAGCCTGCCTGCGGTCTCAGGAATGGGCGGTGTCACTCTCATCTCTTGGATCCTGGAGGATGCAGTAGTAAACCTGCGTGGATGCTGGAAATAACAAGCTTCTGAGCAGTAAAATCTGAAGACTGAACAGGGAATTGCACAACATTGGGTGAGTTGAACAGGGAACCAAGGGATTTTCTTCCAGTGGCGACTGAATGTAGACGATGTGAATTGTGCAGCCCTATCACATCAAGGCCTTTTGAATCCCATAGAGGAAAGCGATGGCTCAGTTCTGTCTTATTCTATCATCGGGAAGCTTTACAAACTAATTCAGGCATAAGGGAAAGTGTCTGGGCTGGTCTGCAACAACAGATTGTGGCGAAACTGGACTGTTCGAGTCTGCAGATGAAGGTCTAAACACAGCTCTGTGATAATCCCTGCAGATAAAACTCGTCCATCACAGAAAAGACTAGGCTAGACCTAGGGTTGCCAGCCTCCAGGTGGGACCTGGCGATCTCCTGCTATTACAACTTATTTCCAGACAACAGAGATCAGTTCCCTGGAGAAAATGGCTGCTTTGGAGGGTGGCCTCTATGGCATTGTACCTTGCTGAGGACCCTCCCATTCCCAAACCCTACCTTCCACCCCCAAATGTCCCAGTTCAGAGCTGGCAACTATACTGCTTCTTCTCAGCCTAACCAACCTCACAGGGTCACTGTGAAGGTAAAATGGAGGAAGGGAGGACTATGAATACTGCTCTGAGTTCCTTGGATGAAGGGCAGAACAAAACATACTTTTGGTGTATTAAATTAAATTGTCAACCATCTATTTCAAAATCAGTCCTTTCATCCAGAAGTGATGTCATTACATCGGTGGGTACATGGGGACACTCTGGTATTTGGGCAAAAGCTCTATGGTAGAAGCTGTTTTTGCCATAGAGTTTTACCCAAATACCACAGCATCTCCATGTCACCAGCAATGTAATGATGTCACTTCTGGTGAGCGTCAGAAATGATATTGATGCATTGCCAGCAACAGAGGCCTAGGCCTCAGTTTACTGCTGGTAAGTCCCCCCACATACCAGCCAGCTGAATGGTGCTGGGGGAGGAGACCCAAAGCAGGGGATCCCCCACCCCCTATCATGACAGATAGCTCCGGTGTGGTAACATAACCAAACTGACCTGGGTTAGATACCAGAAACTCCTGATCAACACATAGAGTGGCCTTTTATGCCTGGTCTGTTTCCACTGGATCTGCTGCTCTCTAATTGCACAGTATTTGCAGACAAATTCTCAAAACACTATGCATAGGAGCTTTTTGCCCCAAAGAAAATCCAGGAGTACCTGGTGATCCATTATGCATCTTCAGCGAAAATGTGGAGCTTCTGAACCATGGCTGAGTTTCTCCCCATGAAAATGCTGCTTTGTAATTGGCTATAGTGTATTTTTTAAAAATACATCACCAGCCCCTGCCAGCCCTGCAGCAGGATTCTTTCATTTGATCTGAACCAAGTGGCCATTTTACAGTCAAAGCAGAGAAGGGTTCAGGCAACCCCTCCCTGACCAATTTGTTTCTGCGTAACTCAATGAAAGGGTCACAAGAACGTAAAAACACCCAAACGGTCATTTGTGACATTCATCGTCCCATTGGTAGTGTTGCACTTGCAAAAAAAAAAAGGGAAAAAAGGCTTTCATGCCTATAAGAGGATGCATATAAGGGGAGGGTGGCAAATTAGGCTGGCTCTGTTCGATGCTGCCAAGAACTGCAACTGACCCACACTTGCTGTGAAACTGACCAAAAGCAGCCGCATAGGTTGTGATTATTTCAGCATGCTCTCAACTGTTTGATCTGAAACTGGCCCACATTTGCTGTGAAATTGACCAAATAAGCAGCCTCATGGTTTCTCTCACCAGTGCATTGGGTAATGGCTTCGAGGGGAGGGGTTGGATGAGGGGGACAGACACGTGGGAGGGAGAAGCAAGAATGAGTGTGGGGAGAAAAACCCGAAGTGACAAGTATGCACAGGGCCAGCTTTCGATTTGGGATCGAGGCAGACTTTAAACTCCAGGTAAAACAGCTTCCTGAAAAAAGTGGGGGAAATGTGAGGTGAGAGCAAGGCGACTTCTGAAGGTTGGAAAATACATGCATAATGAAAACAAAGCCCCAAAACAGTTGAGGGGTGACCGCGACGGGAACAACCCATGCATAAAAGGCCAGCAAAAAGCCAAATAGAGCTTTATTAAAGCTGGAAAAAAGATTTCAAAACAAAGCATACAGTTTGAGTGGTAGCAGGATGCAGGAAAAATAATAAAACTGACTGTCTGTCTATTTACTGGAGTTCAAATGCAGTGTAGTTGGTCCTTGAGGCAAAAAGTTTCCAGAGCTTGATACGAGCGTCTGTCTGGAAGTGAGGAGAGGTAAGGGGGAATAAGGAAGAATAAAATGTTCTCTGCAACAGCTACGCTTATGGAGAAAACTGGCCCCAACTTCCTGATCTTTACAACCAATCATAGGGCTATCTTCACAGCACTTTCCAGGGAGTGAGCTCCCTTACAGACATCTCAGCTGAGATGCATGATCTAATTACCCAGCTAACAAGCCGGTCCTTGAGAAAAGCTGGTGTGTGTGTGTGTGTGTGTGTGTGTGTGTGTACGCGCGCGGGGGGGGGGTCCCCTGCACCTGCAGAAGACAAAAAAAATTAGGCTGAAAAAATTCTCCAAGATGGATTCTCTCTTGAAACCCCCAGCAGGGGACTGGCAATCCTACACATGCACAACTACCCACTTAAGATATCGCGCACCTGTGCTCTCAAACAGCACTATTATACCGCAGCAGTAACATCATTCTCACAGCATCTCAGTTTCGTCTTGTCTGCACTATGGAATGAGCTCACTTGCTCCATGCTCAATTGGCAGTGTAGACCAGGGGTCCCCAACCTTTTTGAGCCTGTGGGCACCTTTGGAATTCAGACACAGTGTGGTAGGCCCAGCCACAAAATGACTACCAGAAAATGGCGGCTACAGAAGGTGGAGCCAGGCAGCCACAAAGTGGCTGCCACAGCTTACCTTCAGTCACACAGTGAAGATCCTTGTGCTGTGGTGGCAGCTGTTGCCAAATCAACGTTTTTAAATATCTGCACAGCCGATCAGAAGCCTTGCCGGAGAAAAGCCCTAGCTGGCCCCATCCACTTATTAAAACACTTCACAGTAGGGTTGCCAACCTCCAGGTGGTGGCTGGAAATTGCCTAGGATTACAACTGATCTCCAGGTGACAGAGATCAGTTCACCGGGAGGAAAATGGCCACTTTGGAAGGTGGGCTCTATGGCATTATACCACATTATACCTCACCTCCCCAAACCCCACCCTCCTCAGGCTCCACCCCAACATCTCCAGGTATTTCCCAACCTAGATCTGTCAATCCTACTTCACAAGGGCCAGGACAGGTGGCAGTGGGCATCATGGCGCCCACAAGCCCCACATAGGGGACCCCGGGTTTAGACAGTACCAAAGTGATTGCTGAAGGTAACCATGGCTATTTCAAAGCATTGATCAAGGACCACTTGGGGTATTTTCTTGTCCCAAGAAGGCACACCCATCACCCCAAGGCCTTTACCACAGACAGCCAGGTCTTTTCAAGGAATTGGTCTGGACAGGGGTGATGCTGGTTACCTTCAGTGCCACTGGGAGCCCCATGGTGGATCGGTACCCTCTTCATTGTGCCCCCGGCCAGTCACTTAGGTGGCTTGGCCAGAGAAACAGTCCTGGGCCAAAGAAAGAGACTTGTTTCCAAGTGGATGGGATGGTTTTATTTCCAACCAGCAGCTGTGCTCTGCAGATGGAAGGTCTGGCTTGGTAGCTGAGGCTCAAGCTGGCTGCAAACAGCTGCTAACCATCAGAGCCCTTCCCATTCGCCTCGCCTGCTTGTTCCAGCAGCTTGATCCTCGCGCTGACACTGATAGGAGGGTGTCTGTCAGAACCAATCAGCTCAGCCTCTCAGCCCCTCCTGAGCCGCGCAGAGTGACACACGAGCCAGGGGTCTGTTGTTGACTGACTGGGAAGGCTAACTGGGCTGCCCGTCTAATCCATAAAGTCCACCGAGTGCAAAACAGCTATCGCTAAATCTATATGTAGAACATTACAACTTTACGATATGAAAAATACACTGCACGTTAATCTGACCTGTTAAAGTTCTGCCATCTTTTCACATCCCAGATGGTGACTGACTGAGAGCCAGTATGGTGTAGTGGTTAAGAGCGGTGGTTTGGAGCAGTGGACTTTAATCTGGAAAACTGGGATTGATTCCCCCCCTCCTCCACATGAGTAGCAGACACTAATCTGGAGAACCGGGTTGGTTTCCTCAGTCCTCCATATGAAGCCTGCTGGGTGACCTTGGGCTAGTCACAGTTCTCTCCGAACTCTCTCAGCCCCACCTACCTCACAAGGTGCCTGTTGTGGGGAGAGGAAGGGAAGGAAATTGTAAGCCAGTTTGATTCTCCCTTAAGTGGTAGAGAAAGTCGGCATATAAAATCCAACTCTTCTTCTTCTTCCTTGGCTTTTGTTTAACCTGCCTGCAAAAACAGGAATGACTGAAAAGGGCTTATGATGTATGCAGATTGAAAAACAATCATAACCATTTTAGCAACTTAATCTTCAATGTATTCAATGACGTTGCTGAATCTTGCCCCAAACCACCCCTGAATCCCCAAATACACCTTCCAGGTATGCAACTTGGTTTCTTTCTAAGGTGGCTCAGTAAGGAATGTTCTAATGTGTGGCATTATCCTAATGTGCTAACACTAAAGACATCCCATTGTTTACATACAGAGTGGTGTCAGATCCTGTTGGGTAGAGGATTTTAAACAAGCAAGAACAACATTGCTGTGATTAATGGTTTTAATTCTCTATGTGGTGGCAACGGTGGGTTAAGCCCCTTTCCTTTTTCACTCATGATACTGTGAATCTGGAATATCAGTACATTGCTGTTTCAACTAAAGTCAACAGATATGGGTTCCTGATCCGCAGGAAGGCTCTGCCTTTCCATTTAAATACATTTATGTCTCCAGGGCAGAAGGTGGCCTTTTAGTTCCAATGTTATGTTATGGTGGATTTTCAGGCATAGGACTTCCTCCTAAGTAGAACTGCCATCTTTTTGAATCCTGTACCTTTAACAGCAGTCTAACACAGACATATTTAGCTGGCACCACCTTCTCTGAGGTGGAAACAGGTGATGAGGAAAATTTAATTGACGAAATTTCTGTCTTCCAGGTTGCCCCTGGAGAAGGGGCAGGGATTTGTCACCATCCTGGTTGAAAGGACTGTATAAAACATAGGGTCGCCAGCTCCAGGTTGGGAAATACTTGGAGATTTTGGGGGTGGAGCCTGAGGAGGGCAGAGTTTGAGGAGGGGAGGGACTTCAATGGGGTATAATGCCATAAAGCCCACCTTCCACAGCAGCCATTTTCTCCAGGGGAACTGGTCTCTATCGCCTGGAGATCAGATGTAATGGCGGGAGATCTCCAGCCACAACCTGTTTAAGCACAACCTGGAGGTTGGCAATCCTAATAAAGCACTGCCTCTAAGAAGTCAGGGTATAATGGTTAGTGTGTCCGAGTAAGCCCTCAGAGACCCAGTTTTCAATCCCCACTCAGCTACCAACTCACTGGATGACTTTGGGCCCATCATATTCTCTCTCTCTCTCATCTAAATTATTCAGAGAATTAAAAAATGGAAGCAGAGAGAACCATGTACAACAGACGCCCACACAACAGACTTTTTCTTGTCAGGCGTACTGATGAGGGTCGCTTTCTTCCTTTTGCTCTTTCTTATTTTGTTCCCTAACAAAGAGGGTCTCAACTAGAATTGTGTCACAATCCGGCATTTTCTGTTGAAGATACTCAATACCCACCCTTGGATGCCCTGATGTCATTTCTAATAACTTATTAATCTGAGCAAAAGGCAATAACCTTCCTCACTGAGTCACTTTATCATTCAAAGTTAGCAGGAGATGCTGGCCAAGAACAGGAATGGCAAAAAGACAGTTGGTATCTCTGCTTATTTCATCCCACATGGATGGAGGTTTTGACCATCATGATATTACTACATGGCAATTTTGATCTACTGCTTCTCCGTGAGGCAAGATTTTTCTTGAAGAGTTTGGGGGTTGTCTCTTTGTATTGAGATACTGGGATGATTGGATGTTTGCCAAATAAATATTCAAAAATGGAGCTTTCCTTGTTTACAATGGCCATTTGCTACTGCGTTGAGCACCTCATAAGATTGCCTCGATTATATGCTCAATTCAAACCAAGGAGCATTTCAAACAGTTTTGTACACAGTAGTTGATACAGCAAGTAGTGTGAGGACCGATGGATACAATTTATCGGGGTGCTTGGATTACTCATGCCTCGAGGGTGGGGAATTGCGCACGCACAGAGCATTTCTGGTCCCATTTCAAAAGTCAAAATGAGTGAAGTTTCTTGTGAGTACTCAAGGGTGCTGCTTGCAATCTGCAAACAAATCCAAACAGAAGAATCTGCCTGCAGAGAAAACTTCTGCTGGAGAAAAAGATAATAATACTGCATGGGTGCGGACTTGTGCTGAAGTGCTTGGGTAAATCTGACATGCAAAAGAGTTTAATATTGGACATCTGACATATAAAGGAGTTTAATATTGGAATGCATCTGATAGTTGTTGTGCCACAGAACCAAGTATTTGATTAAATTTGACAACTTAGCAGTACATTATAAGATTTCATACTGGATGACATGCAAAATTGAAACAGTCAAGCAATAACAATGCTATAAATTTTAAAACAATCAGGTTTGAAAACATAAGGTCGATTGTTTGCAAAGTTTGGGTTACTAACTGGAAATGCTACCTTTCTAAATTGGATTAGCAAAATGAGGGGGAAATGGCAAAATTCTGAATTCTTTCAATTATTTGTTCCATTTTACCTGGAAATCCTTTCTGTTTGTGTCCAGTGGCTTCATTTGTAAAATCAAATTAAGAGGAAAGGCAGCCTGAATGAGAGAGAGAGAGAAGAGTTGGTTTTTTATATGCTGACTTTCTCTACCACTTAAGGAAGAATCAAACCTGCTTACAATCACCTTCCTTTCCCCTCCCCACAACAGATACCCTGTGAGGCTGAGAGATAGTGACTAGCCCAAGGTCACCCAGCTGGCTTCGTGTGCAGAAGTAGGGAAACAAATCCAGTTCACCAGATTAGCGTCCACCGCTCATGTGGAGGAGTGGGGAATCAAACCCGGTTCTCCAGATCAGAATCCACCGCTCCAAGAGAATGGTTTCCTCCTGGAACTGAGTATCGGACAGCTGAGCCCCCCTCCCCAGTATTCTTCAGTGGTGAGTTCTTTCCCTTTGTTGGTGGAGCAAGAGATAGGTCGTGGGCCCAGGCCAACGGGGGGATCCGGAGGCCTGGCCTCTCCCATGGAGTCACCATCTCCCTTCCCATAACACCCAGCATTGCCTGGAAACACCGACCAAGTGCGAATGCAAGTTAAGCAGCAGCACAAATTACAAATACAAGCATGGTTGGATTGAAACAGGCCACGGCTTTTATTAGTTACAGCATTAGGCATTGGCAAGCATGGAGGCAGGATCCTGACATCAGGTGACCCGACTGCCAGCTGATGTATCCTGCGCCCAGCCACCTGCTGGGCGCAGCCTGAGATGGTAGTATCCAGGACCCACTTGGATGGCAGCCTGACTGGGCATGTCCAACTCCCCGCAAACCCCTTAATGGGGTCCCCAGCATGGGGAAAAGGGGCACGCAGGCTGGCTTTTCCCCCAACAGGATCCAGGCCCCATGCTCAAACCGCCACAAGAGGAGGCAGGAAGGGTGTTTGTTTCCGGACGACTCCCACCAACGCTGAAAGCTGTAACCAAAATCCATAGACCATGTCGGACGTCCTGCAACCAAATGTCCATGCCCCCACGAGGACAGATCCACACCGATTGGCTGAAACAAAGCCTCCAAGCGACTCGACAGGCTCGGGTGGTGAACAACATCACTGACAAGGGCTTTTGCTGCCCTACTGTTAGCCAACATTGCCTTCTGCCAGGCGCGTAGAACTCTTATCTGGGCCAAAAAATAATATAATAATTTCAACACACTGGTTGTCTGATTCAAGCTTTTAAATGTTTATTAAGTGCTGTCAAGTCCCCCTGGGCCACCAGCAGGGGATGAGGAGTAGGGTTGCCGGATCCAGGTGTGAAAACTCCTGGAGATTTAGGGATAGAGCCTGGGGAGGACAGGGACCTCAGTGGGGTACAATGCCATAGAGTCCACCCTCCAAATCAGCCATTTTCTCAAGGGGGAACTGATCTGGAGTCTGGAGATTGACTTCTATTCCAAGAGATTCCCATGTGTCACCTGGAGGCTGGCTTTCCTACTCTAGATCAAAATGTTCTGCTTAAAGACTTTTGTGTTTGCTGAGACAAAAACATAGAAATATGGAAAAATAGAGCTGGAAGGGACTCAAGGATCATCTAGTCCAACCCCCTGCATAATGCACAAAATTCACAGCTGCCTCCCCTCACACTCCCCCAGTGACCCCTGCTCTATCACCAGAGGTAGGCAAAAAACCTCCAGGATCTCTGGGCGAATCTGGCCTGGAGGAAAATTCCTTCCTGACCCCAAAATGGAGATTAGCATTACCCTTGGCATATAAGAATGGGCTACAAGAGCCAAGCACTTACTCATCCCTTCCTGCCCTCCCTCTCACAATCTACCAAAATTCATAGTGAGTCATGGCTAACTAGCCTCTAATTTAAAAAGTCCAAAGAAGGAGAGCCCACCATCTCCCGAGGAAGCCTGTTCCAGTGAACTGCTTGGTCAGGAAGTTCTTCTTAACATTTAGCAAAAAAAACCTTGATTTAATTTCAAATTGTTGGTTTTAGTCCGATCTCCTGGGGCAACAGAAAACAGCTGCATCCTCTATATGACAGCCCTTTAAATACTTGAAGATGGCTATCTTATCACTTCTCAGTCATCTCCTCTCCAGACTAAACATACCCAGCTCCTTCAACCTTTCCTTAGGATTTGCTCTCTAGTCCCTTCACCATCTTTGTTGCCCTCCTCTGGACATGTTCCACTTTGCTTTTTTTATTATTATTATTAAATTTTTATTATTTTTATAATAAAAAACAAAACAAATAAAAAAGAAAACAATAACATAAAAAATACAAAAATACAAAAAGAGCACTTATACATCATTCAAAATTACCCCATACCATATGAATTATAAAATACACAGTGCTCTAATGCCCACCACCCACCTTAACAGTGTGTCCCACCACCAATAGACTTCCGGAGAAGTGTTTTGACAGTATTTAAAATTATCTTATACTATTATGACTATAAAAAACATAACATTTTGCCTATAATTCATTAACTATACTTGTAAAATTCATTTTCGCCAGTTTATCCCGAAATGTGATGGCCTTTAGCCATGTGTTTTTAAACTCTTCCATATCTTTACCATGTAAAGTATCTGTAAGTTTGGCCATCCGCATATACATCCACATTTTCTCTCTCCAGTCCTTAATTGAAGGTTTATTTATTTGCTTCCAATTTTTTGCAATTATAATTCTTGCTGCCGCAAAGCTATATTGACATATAACTCTATCACATCTATCCATATTGTCTTTGGGAATTCCCAATAAACAAAAAGCAGGATCTTTTTTTACTTTTACATTAATCAAATTATTAGTTTCGTTTAATATTAATTTCCAAAATCTCTTAATTTTTTTACAAAACCACCATGCATGCATAAACGTGCCTTTTTCAGTTCCACACTTCCAACTTAAAGCCTTATCATCTTTCTTCATTTTGCTTAACAGTACCGGGCTTATATACCATCTATAAAACATATTGTATAAATTTTCTCTTATTTTATTAGTAATTGTAAATTTATATTCCCTCTTCCATAAATTTCCCCATATTTCCAAATCAATATTATAACCTAACTCCTTCATCCATTTCACCATCACTGGTTTTATCCTTTCTTGTTCTAAGTTCACTTCAATTAATAACTTATAAATTCTTCCTATCAATCCTTTGTTTCCCTTAATATAATTTCTAATTCAGATTTATTTTGATTAAATCCCCTCAAATTATCTTTGTTAAATATATCCCTTAATTTATAATACATAAACCAATCTTTAATTTTTAACTCTTCTCTGGTCTTCAGAGACCAAACCCCTTCCTTACATTCCGTAATTTCTCTATAAATATCAATATCCAAATTTAATTGTACCCCTCTTCATAAAAGCTTTGACAGGGTTAATCCAACCAGGGGTTTTACCTTCCAAAAATCCTTTATATTTCTTCCAAGTTTGAAGTAAACCGCCTCTAATAATATGGGAGTTAAATTCTTTATTTACTTTCTCTTTTTCATACCATAAATATGCATGCCAACCGAAACGTAAATTAAACCCTTCTAATTCTAATATTTTAGGATTCTCTAATAGAATCCAATTTTTTAGCCAGGTAAAACATGCTGCTTGATAGTACATTCTCAAATCTGGTAATCCTAAACCTCCTGTTTCTTTTAATTCAACTAAGTTATTATATGCTATCCTATGTCTTTCCTTACCCCATAAAAAATTTAAAATCTTTTCTCCAATTTTTAAATTCTTTAAGTTCTTCTTAACATTTAGCAAAAAACTCTTGATTTAATTTCAAACTGTTGGTTTTAGTCCGATCTCCTGGGGCAACAGAAAACAGCTGCATCCTCTATATGACAGCCCTTTAAATACTTGAAGATGGCTATCTTATCACTTCTCAGTCATCTCCTCTCCAGACTAAACATACCCAGCTCCTTCAACCTTTCCTTAGGATTTGCTCTCTAGTCCCCTCACCATCTTTGTTGCCCTCCTCTGGACATGTTCCACTTTGCCAACATCCTTCTTAAACTGTGGTGCCCAGAACTGAACACAGTACTCCAAGAGTAAAAGGTAAAGGTAGTCCCCTGTGCAAGCACCAAGTCATTACTGACCCATGGGATGATATCACATCCTGACGTTTACTAGGCAGCCTGTGTTTATGGGGTGGTTTGCCAGTGCCTTCCCCAGTCATCTTCCCTTTACCCCCAGCAAGCTGGGTACTCATTTGACCGACCTCGGAAGGATGGAAGGCTGAGTCAACCTTGAGCCGGCTACCTGAAACCAACTTCCGTTGGGATCGAACTCGGGTCGTGAGCAGAGCTTTTGTCTGTAGTACTGCAGCTTACCACTCTGCGCCACGGGGCTCCAAGTGAGGTCTAATAAGCAGAGTAAAGGGACACTATAGTGTGAACTGTGCTACTTGCTGGGGAGTGAAAGCCTGTGGAACGGAGAAAGCCATTGACCAGAAGATTTCCCTATTTTTGGTGTCAGTAGATGGCAGTAAATTCCTCCAAACTCCCCTCCAAGAGAGAGAGAGAGAGAGAGAGAGAGAGAAGTTGCAAGGAGCCCTTGGCTTGTAAGGGTCTATTGATAGGAGAAGCTCTCCTCACTTCTGCCTCGCTTAAAAAATGTAACGGGCAACAGTTTGAAGAACAGTCGTTCCATACAGCTGGTTGCCTGCTCCTTAAGAAAGCCTTCCAGCGCCAATATCTCTGCAAATTCAACATGACAGGAAATTTCTCAGTAGAAAAACATAGCCATTCCCACAGTGTAAGCCCTGTAGTGTTCGGCTTGTAGCACTGTCAAAAACATTCCTATCAGAGAGCCAGGAAAGAGGAAGAGAGTCCTCGCGCTGAAATGTGCCAGGCTAAAACTCGAGAGGTCTCGATTCATTTGCTTGTCTTGTCATCTGCTTCCTTACATAAATCACTTGCTATAAACTGGGCTGATGGCAAGGGAAACACAGTGCTGACAAAGGGCAGGGAACAACTGCATGCTTAATCTAAGTAGGGTTGTCAACCTTCCAGTGGAGCCTGATGATCCCCCCCCTGGAATTACAACTGATCTCCAGACTGCAGGGATCCATTCCCCTTTGGGAAAATGGGTGCTTTGGAGGGTAGATTCCATGGTTATACCTCGCTGACATCCAGGGTTCCACCTCCAGGTGGGGAAATTCCTGGAGGTTTGAGGGTGGAGGCTGGGGAAAGCAAAGATGCAGAGGGGATGGACCTCAGTGGAGTATAATGTCAGTCTACCCTCCAAATAAGCTCCCTCGGGTGTGGGGGCTGCCACTAGACCGCTACCCCTCCCCAAATACACATTTGTACCCATTAGCCCAAAAAGATTGGAAGGGGCCACTACAGGTCTTGATAATAGACATATCAGCATTTCATTTCCAAGGTAAATGATCTCTGTCATCTGGAGATCAGATGTAATTCCAGGAGATCTCCAAGTCCTACCTGAAGGACGACAACTCTATTGAGGTCCCTTCTTTCCCCAAACCTTGCCCCGAATCTCTAGGAATTTCCTAACCCAGAGTTGGCAACCCTTAGTCTAAGGCTAATTCTTGGTGACTATTCAGGGCTTGTAATTGACACCTGCCTAAAGATCACTTGAGGCCTCTTCAAACAATCTTGTGAGGGGGGGTTCATGAACACATGTACTGGGGAAAACAGGGTCCCAGTGATCAGCCCAACTCTCTACAAGGTCAGAACAGAAGGTCCCGCAGATAGGAACCTTGAAAAAAACAGGGTGCCCAATCCTATAGAGAGAACCTTGGCATAGAAAATTGTATCCACAGGGGCTCCTAGGGTGTGGGGGCTGCCACTAGACCACTACCCTTCCCCAAATACACATTTGCACTCATTAACCCAAAAAGATTGGAAGGGGTCACTACAGGAGTTGGCAATGGACATATCAGCATATCGATATAATGGTGTATCTCAATTACTGGTTTAAAAAATCCTCAAAAAAGGTGTTTGGTGATATGAGGGTGGGGTGGGGAAATTATGAAGAAACACAACATCTGAAAGCCCTGTTGTCTATGTCCTGCAACTGTTATTTCTGTGCTGCCACATCAATAACACGTAGGGTTGCCAGGTCCCTCTTTGCCACCAGCAGGAGGTTTTTGGGGAAGAGACTGAGGAGGGCGAGGTTTGGGGAGGGAAGGGACTTCAATGCCATAGAGTCCAATTGCCAAAGTGGCCATTTTCTCCAGGTGAGGTGATCTCTATCGGCTGGAGATCAGCTGTAACAGCAGGAGATCTCCAGCTAGTACCTGGAGGTACTAATAATAGTACCTGGAGGTACCCTAATAACAGGGCTTCCACAGGGCCATGTGGAAAAAACTAATTTGAATGGTTTGGAAGTCCTCCTGGGCACAGAGATTTAAGGATTGTGTTCTTTTCAGAAGCAGTAGAGTTGCCAGTCTGTGAGAGAGTAACCGTATGACTTTACATTTGCAATTATCAAAAAAGGGAGAAAAGATGTCCCAGGAAACTACAGGCCAGTCAGTTTGACCTCTATCCCTGGGAAGATACTGGGGCAGATATTAAAGAGATCAATAGGTGAGCATATGAAGGACAACTTGGTGATCCGGGGAAGTCAGCGTGGATTTGTCCCCAACAGGTCCTGCCAGACCAACCTCGTTTCCTTTGATCGAGTGACCAATTTACTGTATCGAGGGAATGCTGTTGATGTGTTTACCTGAATTTCAGTAAAGCTTTTGACAGGGTTCCCCATGATATTCTGATGGGTAAACTAGAGAACTGGGGATTGGACCCTGGGATAGTTAGGTGGATAGAGAACTGGTTGAAGAACTGCACTCAAAGAGTAGTTGTCAATGGCATTTCATATGAATGGAGAGAGGTGTCCAGTGGGGTGCCACAGGGTTTAGTTTTGGGCCTGGTACTTTTCAATATTTTTTATAAATGATCTGGATGAGGTAGGGTTGCCAGGTCCCTCTTTGCTATCAGCGGGAGATTTTTGGGGTGGAGCCTGAGGAGGGTGGGGTTTGGGAGGGGAGGGACTTCAATGCCATGGAGTCCAACGGCCAAAGTGGCCATTTTCTCCAGCTATTACCTGGAGGTTGGCAACCCTATCTAGGATTCAGTATAGTCTCTGCTGAATCCTAGAGCAGTGCGATGTCCGGGTTTGGCCCAGAAAAGGTGTCACACCATCAAGGCAATGGTGGTTTTGTCTTTGTTTTTCCCCCCTCCATGGGCCTATTGAGTGGCAGCAGGGGTCAGGGGCTGCCAGCAGGACATCTGCCACTGTAGCATCCCTACGAGCGACACAACCAGAGTCAGCCAGGTTGAGGGAACCCCTGCTCTCACTTGTGGACAAAGGTCTTGTCTAATTTGGCCCAAAGACAAGCCAGTGGCCCCTCTAGCCCTCTGTCCGGCCACAGGCTCTCGTCTGGAGTCAGCCTCCCCTACCGAGGCCCTTGAGGTACTTACTTGCCCTGAGTTTGCAGAAGGGAGGATGGGAGCCAGTGGGCCCGAAGGACGCAGCCCAGGATCCCAGACCACTGTCTCCCCTATCAAAGTGCAATAATGAGGATCAGCCTTGACAGCAACAGACAAGTGAAGTTGCCTCCCGGCCCCAGCTGACTGCATCATCAGCCAGGGTTGAGAAGCTAATAGTCTTTCTAAATCAAAATAATGAATCCCAGGCAGCCAACCAGAAGATGGCTAAAAAGAGGGACACCTGGGACAGGGGAACTGTAGGGTTGCCAGGTTGTCCTTCTTCGCCACCGGCGGGAGGTTTTTGGGGCAGAGCCTTAGGAGGGCAGGTGTGGAAAGGGGACTTCAATGCCATAGAGTCCAATTGCCAACGCGGCCATTTTCTCCAGGTGAGCTGAGCTCTATCAGCTGGAGATCAGTTGCAATAGCAGGAGATCTCCAGCTAGTACCTGGAGGTTACAATACAAAATAGGCACCTCCGTGCCAGTACCAATGGTTAGAAAATCTGCAACGGAGTCTTCAGTACAAAAGTAGCAAGAAATCTTATTGGTGCTTACACATATGACATCAACAATACAAGAGTGAAAGATACATACACTTTTGGGATAGTACCTACTATTGGACTTTTTGAAGAAAATACAACATTTACTTGAAAGAACAAGCAATTGATGCCGTCCACAGAATTTACAATGGTTTGGCCCTGAGGCAGCTTGCTGTATCCCTGGACAAGGAACGTGCATGTAGGCCATACATGAAGCTGTCTTCTACTGAGTGAGACCCTTGGTCTATCAAGGTCAGTAGTGGCAGCAACTCTCCAGCATCTCAGGTCTTTCACATAACTGCCTACCTAATCTTTTTCTATTCCTCATTTCAGAGTAAGTAACCTTAAGTAGGGAGACCAGCTCCTGGCTAAGAAATTCCTGGAGGTTTGGGGTGGGAGCCTGGAGAGGGACCTTGGTGGTGGGAAGTGCCATCAAGTCACAGCCGACTTATGGTTTTCAAGGCAAGAGATGTTCAGAGGTAGTTTGCCATTGCCTGCCTCTGTGCAACAACCCTGGTGCAACAACCCTTGGTCTCCCATCCAAACATAGAATCATAGAGCTGGAAGGGACACCAAGGGTCATCTAGTCCAACCCTCTGCACAAGGCAGGGAATGTACAACTACCTCCCCCCACACACACCCAGTGACCCCCACTCCATGCCCAGAAGATGGCAACAAAAACCCTCCAGGATCCCTGGCAAATCTGTCCTGGAGGAAAATTCCTTTTTGTCCCTAAAGTGGTGGTTGGCATTACCCTGGGCATGTAAGAAAGGGCCATGAGAGCAAGCATCGACTCATCCCTTCCTGCCCTCCCTCTCATGATGTGCCTAAATCCACAGAATCAGCATTGCTGTCAGATGGCCATCTAGCCTCTGCTCCAAATACTAACCAGAGCCAACACTGCTTAGCTTCTGAAGTCTGACCAGATCGGGCTAGTCTGGGCCATCCAGGTCAGGACAGAAAGGGACTTTAGTGGGTTATAATG
Organism: Euleptes europaea; assembly: GCF_029931775.1. Classification (NCBI taxonomy): domain Eukaryota; kingdom Metazoa; phylum Chordata; class Lepidosauria; order Squamata; family Sphaerodactylidae; genus Euleptes; species Euleptes europaea. The sequence continues at coordinate 9,639,381 of NC_079322.1, forward strand.
CCCTAGAGTCCACCCTCCAAAGCAGCCATTTCCCCAAGGGAACTAATCTCTGTAGTCTGGAGACCAATTGTAATTCTGAGAGATCTCCAGCCCCTACCCGGAAGTTGGTAATCCCATGTCAAGGATATTTTTCTATGCTGTTGGGGGAAATACCCAGCTTGCTAGGGGTAAAGGGAAGATGACTGGGGAAGGCACTGGCAAACCACCCCGCAAAACAAACTCTGCCTAGTAAACGTCGGGATATGATGTCGCCCCATGGGTCAGGAATGACCTGGTGCTTGCACAGGGGACCTTTACCTTTTTTTAGGTGCCTGCACCTTCTATGTTCTGCCCCACCTCAAGCCTCCCTTTTTCTGTTCTTCTCTTAGATAATCTGTGTATTTTCTTGAATAACTAATATATTTGCTGGAAAGCATTTCATAATGGGACTCATTCATTGTCTTTTTTGAAAAGAAACCCAAAGGCTTTCTTTCTTGCATCACTTCAATGAGCGTTTCAGAATGAAACGGCAGTCATAAGACCACCAGCCTACACACAGAGGAAGTGGTTTCCTCGGGCTTGCCAGATTAAAGAGTGACATCACACCGTCTTCGTCAGTCCTGGTTCCAGTTCTTCGATAACAAGCAGACACAAAGAACGACGTTCCGTTGTATGGTCGCTCCCCACTTTCCACTCATCCCCCCCACCCTTCAATATACCAAATCTAATCTCAAGACCCGGCTGGAAATATTGCAAGAAGCGACGTCCAAAGCCGAGATAGGAAAAGCAGTCAAACAATCTGCGTTCAGAATGCCACTTCACAGCTCGCTGGCAGTTGCCTTAGTTATGCCACAGCTCAGAGAAAAGAGAAGGAATTAGTTGTGGGTTTCCCCCCCACCCCTATTCTCTAAATAGAACATGTATGTTGTGCTCAAGACCTTTGGTCAGATGAGCCTGAAATAAAAGGAAAGGAAATAGAACAATGTGCGTTCGGGCCTTTTACTGGAATTTCAGGCTCGTAGCCATGGAAGAAGAGGAGGGAAGTGCGTGGGGATGGCATCGCCTTCTTGGAAATGGCTTACTTTCCTCCTAGAAATGAGAAGGGCATTTCATATAGATATTTTCCTATTTCTGAATTTTCATGTTACTGAGTGCATACATTTGTTAAAAGTCTTTAGAATCTCTCTCCTCTCCCCTTAAAATGTTTTAGAGTGAATCATTCCAAACTGAGAGAAAATTTGAAATGGTTTTGCACAGAGGGCCTTTAAACAGAGAGAGAGAGAGAGAGAGAGAGAGAGAGAGAGAGAGAGAGAGAGAGAGAGAGAGAGAGAGAGAGAGAATAACTGCACAGGGGGCACCCTTTAGGCAGTGCCAGGTAGGGTTGCCAACTTCCACTTGGTGCCTGGAGCTCTCCCAGAATTACAACTGATCTCCAGACAACAGCGATCCGTTCCCCTGAAGAAAACAGCTGCTTTGGGGGGTGGACTCTATGGCATTAGACCCCGCTGAGGTCCCTCCCAGGGCTCCACCCCCAAATCTCCAGGAATTTAACAAGTCCCCCATCCCATCTTTCAGACTACTTGCAACTATTCTGCAGAGCCATGGATACCTCTGGTCAACTCACTGGTTCTACATACAGTTGTTATTTCATACTCTGTTACAAAAGCAGTATAAGCTGGCAGCCTGGAATGGATCAGCACTAAAAAAAAAAAAAACCACCCATTGGGTGAGGTAGCCAACTCCCAAGTGGGAACTGGTGATCTCTTGAGATTACAACTGATCTCCAGACAACGGAGATCAATAAACCTGGTGAAAATGGCTGCCTTGGAATCTATGGCATTATACTCTGCTGAGGTCCTGAGGCAGCCAGAGTGGTGTGTTTGGAGAGAGCGGTGGTTTGGAGCGGTGGACTCTGATCTGGAGAACCGGGTTTGATTCTCCACTCCTCCACAAGAGCGGCGGAAGATAATCTGGTGAACTGGATTTGTTTCCCCACTCCTACACATGAAGCCCGCTGGGTGACCTTGGGCTAGTCACAGCTCTCAGCCCCACCTACCTCACAGGATGTCTGTTGTGGGGAGGGGAAGGTGATTGTAAGCCGGTGTGAATCTTCCTTGTTGAGAAAGTCGGCATATAAAAACCAACTCTTCTTCTTCTAGGACAGGAATGGGGAACCTCCGGCCCCCCGGCCATTAATGACCCGCGAGATCATCTGCAGCGGCCCACAAGCCAAGGCCGGGAGCTCCAGGGTGCCAATTCCTCCTCCTGCCTCTCCAGCTCTCACTAGGCCCTCCCCTTGGCACTTTGGGCCTCATTGGGAGGTGGGCACGCATGTGCATAAGACACCAGGCTGATTGGGTGAGTTCTGGCGGGAACTCACCTGGCCAGCCCAGGTCGGGGAGAAGAGGGGGAGAGCAGCTCGACACCTCACCCACACACTGAGCAGCGGTGAAGGGAGAGAGAGAGAGGAGGTCCTGCTGGGGCCTGGGCTGCCGGCAACGGGGCGATGCGGCCAGCGTGGGGACGGACGATGAGGAAGGCAGCTGCAGGGCCGGCAGCAGCAACTCGGGCCTCGGGCGCGTAGTGGCGCGCAACGCAGCCATCGTTGGAGAGACACGGCTGGGAACCCACCCACCCCAACTCAGAGGCAAGCCAAGGGGGAGAGCAGGAGACAGGGTGGGGACGGGCCTACCAGAGGGCAAAGCGGCAGCCGCAACCAGAAAGGCAAGGGGGTCTTGCCAGGGGAAGGTGGTTGGGAGGAAAGGGGCCATGGAATGGAGAGCGCAGCCTAGGTGTGTGCTGGAGGATCTCGGCTAGAGTGCTTGGCTCTGGCCGGGGAGGCTGGGAGTCATTCGCAGAGATGGGGGGGGGGCATGTGGCCGCGAAAAAAGAGAGACTCCTTCGTGCAGCCAGGGCTGCCTCTGGCCTCGCTGTCGCCTGGATGCACACTCTTTGGTGCGGGGAGGCGGCGTGGGATTGGTGTGGTTCTAGAGGCATTGGGATGTGAAGGGGAGTGGGCTTTTATTGGCGGGGAGAGGGACAGAAGGAGGCTGGGTGCGACTGCCCCTCCCCAATCTGGACCTTTGCTTCTCCTGTGGGCTCAGTGGTAGAGCATCTGCTTGGCATGCAGGTGCAGGATGCAAATGTGCGGCATCACTCTCTGTGTACTCTGTGCCCCTCCCCAATCTGAAGCCTTGCTGTGTGGCTCCCACTTCTCCTGTGGGCTCAGTGGTAAAGCATCTGCTTGCATGCAATAGGTTAAGATCCTAGACATCTACAGGACAAGCCTACTGACACTTTCCGAAGAGTAAGCCCCACTGACTGGACTTGAGTAGGATTTAAGTTGATAATTTTGTATGGCCCCAGAATGATGTTATAAATATCCAAATGTCCCTTGGCAGAAAAAAGGTTCCCCACCCCTGTTCTAGGATCTGGGAAACCCAGATTCGAATCCCCACTCATGCCACGGAAGCTCGCTGGGAGACCTTGGGTCAGTCACACACTCTCAGCCTAACCCACCTCATGGGGTCGTTGTGAGAATAAAAAGGAGCAGAGAAGAAGGATGCAAACTGCTTTGGGTCCCCATTGGGGAGAAAGGCAGGATATAAATGAAGTAAATAATAAAATAAATAAACCTTCCCCTGACACCAAACCAAATCAGGTCCCACAGATCTCCCATGTAATGTTGATTTTGGTGGTTAGAAGTCCATTTTTCCTCCGAGGAGCTCAGGCTGGTTGACACGGCTCTCCTTTCCCCCATTTGATCACCACAGCAACCCTGTGAGATAGTGACTGGCCCAAGGTCATCCAGCAAGCTTCATGGCAGAGTGAGTAGTTGGGAGTTCAGTTCCTCCAACCCCTTTCCTTCCTTCCTTCCTTCCTTCCTTCCTTCCTTCCTTCCTTCCGATTAAAAAAACCCCTACATATCATTTTTTGGCATACCTGGGGAGTTTCCTGAGTATGTAGAAATCTTACCTGGGCCTGTTTAACTTCCCTGCTGATAGGCATGGGGTTATCAAGTTTGCAATAAGAAGTCATGCTTGTGATGGAGTGATTGTTACTAAGAATGAAATAGATCGGCTTACCAGGCATTCACGCTGAAGGCTCAACTCCCTTGGCTAAAAATAACAAAGTGGCGGCTTGGACTTGCGTTGATAACATTGCTATAGTTATTATGAAGTATAAAAAGCAATCAAAACAAACACTCTTAAAAGACATGGTTGGGTTTTTTTTTTTTTAATGTTCTTTTGTAATTTATCCTTGAATATCTAGGAAGAAACCTTTTGAATCTGGCCCTCCCCCAGATGCATGGGCACTGAAATCTCATTGACATGTTCCCCACCCCCCACAGCGAAATCTGAAATGGTGCATTGGAAGCTGCACAGATATTGGGTTGCCAACCTCCAGGTGGTGGTTGGAGATGTCCCGCTATTACAACTGATCTCCAGGTGACAGTGATCAGTTCCCCTGGAGAAAATGGTCATTTTGGCAATTGGACTCTGGCATTGGAGTTCCTCCCCTCTCCAAACCGTGCCCTCCTCAGGCTCCACTCCCCAAATCTCCAGGTATTTCCCAACCCGGAGCTGGCAACCCAGTACACAAGATATGTGAGGGCCCAGTACAACCGATTTCCAGCCCCCTCAAACCACCCAGTAGGGATGCCAGGCCCACACTCCTCAGGAGCTGTTTGGGGGTGGGGCCAGGGATAGGGTTGCCAACTCCTGGTTGAGAAATACCTGGAGATTTTGGGGGGTGGAGCTTGGGGAGGGTGGAGTTTGGGGAGGGGAGGGACCTAAGCAGGGTATCATGCCTTAGAGTCTACCCTCCTCAATAGACATTTTCTGTAGGTGAACAAATCTCCACCATCTGGAGATCAGTTGTAGTTGTGGGAGTACTCCAGGCCCCACCAGGAGGTTAGGAACCCTAGCTTGGTATTTGGTCATTTCCTAGAGTGTCACAGGAGCAATGACGTCCAGATGAAGAACCAGAAGTGACATCAAAACTTTAGTGCTGTTGTCTCCCCCCCCACCCGCATTTTCCTCCTGCTTCTCAGCAGAGTGAGGGCAGGCAACTGAGGGTCCCTCCACCCTCAGGTGGCACCTACCTACCACCCAAACACGCACAGATAGATTGCCCCAACTCTTTTCATTCTCATTCTAGATCTCTGCCGTTTGTTATCGTAACATGACTTGCAGCATTGGTCTATCTATCCATTTTTATCATGCTCATCCTCCAAGGAGCTCAGAGTGGCATAGGTGGTTTTCCACACCCCATTTCACCCTCACGACAACCCTGTGAGGAAGACTAGGCTGAGAGAGAGGTCTCCCAGTAAGCTTCCATGGGTGAGTGGAGATTTGAACCGTGTCTCCCAGGCCCTAATTCAACACTCTAACCACTACACTACACCACACTGATGAGAGGCCTGCTTGCTTCTCGGGATTTGAGGGGGGAGGTCAAGCTTTCCATGAAACTATGGAAACAGGTGAGTGTCGCAGGGTTTACTTAGCAAGAATCCACTGGTGTCATTTGTCAGAAATATGGGCAGTGCTCAGCATTGTGTCAAACATCATGTAGCAAGATCTTTCTTGAGTGTGGCAGAAACTCTGGTCTTCCTATTATGTTTCCACAGCCGGCTCCAAAGACCACACAGCTGTGAGAGACAGCTTGGATTTATTGGGATCAGACAAACGAGGGAGCTTGCTTTCGGAAGCCAAATGATACACCACGTCTCGGAGATATTAACAGCCTGCGAGAGCCTCCTTTGACATTGTAAGACACGAAGGTGTAGCTTCGACTCAGTGGCCTTTTTTGAGATCTCTACCTCTGCCGCTTAATCTTCAGAAACGTTCTTTTCTTCGCCAGCTTTTTTTTTTGTACGTACAGTTACACGCTGTGCTAAGAACCGAGGGCATTGTCATTCCAAATTCCTTTCTACGACACGGAGCTGAGCAGAGACTCGCACCAACACCCCTCATTGGGCCGGTCTCCAGAACGCATGCCAGACGCATTAAAAGAAAGGAAACAAACAAGGGCGCTGTTCCGCCTGCCAAACTAGTCAGTGGTACCAGGGCTTCCTTTTCTCTAGAGGAGTGGCTCTCAGACTGGGAGCTGGGCCCCCAGAGTGGATCGGGACTTTCTCGCAGGTGGGTTGTGAGGCCAGGAAGGAATGGGAACGGGAATGAAGACTCCGGGAGGGTGAGCAGCAAATTTAGGTTTGCCTCTGCGAAATGTGTGAAATGGCCACAAAATAAACAGCCAGTCCCTCAATAATGTTCTATATATTTCACATACCAAACATGAAAAATATAATTTAAACAGTGTTCACTGATTCCTGTATATTATGTTGGGGAGGAGGGAATTAGCTTAGTGCTACTTTGCAAGTTTAGAAGTGGTTTTCCACTTCAACAAAGTTTGCGAACCACTACTGTATTTTGTGCCCTGTGACCTGGATGGCTCAGGCTAGCCCGATCTACAAGCTAACAAATACAAAGGGGGATATGATAGAGATTGAGGTCTGTTATGCATGGCGGTTTCGCTCGCTGTCACTCTTCCGGCAACTTCAGGTCTTTGTTTTGATTATGTGCGCCACTTTGGACCATCAGAGTCGCTTTGCTCTCCCCCTGCATTTCCCCGTGTTTTGCTCATGTTTTGAGGGACCTGTTTTATCTCAAATTTGAAAACAGGACAAAATGCAGAAAAATGCAGGGGGAGAGCGAGGTGACCTCTGAAACGGCATGCATAATCAAAACAATCATAGAATAGAATCGTAGAGTTAAAAGGGACCACCAGGGTCATCTAGTCCAACCCCCTGCACAATGCAGGAAATTCACAACTACCTCTCCCCCCTCCCACACCCCAAGTGACCCCTACTCTATGCCCAGAAGATGGCCAAGATGCCCTCCCTCTCATGATCTGCCTAAAGTCACAAAATCAGCATTGCTGACAGATGGCCATCTAACCTCTGTTTAAAAACCTCCAGGGAAGGAGAGCTCACCACCTCCCGAGGAAGCCTGTTCCACTGAAGAACCGCTCTAACTAAAACAAAGACCAGAAGTCATCAGAGGGATGACCGTGAGGGAAACAGCCATGCATAAAAGGCCTTAGCTATCATGACTGACAGACAGATAGACTTACCCTTCAAAATCACTGCTGTGTAGAGGCTGGAGTGCTGGACTTGCACCAGGGAGACCGGGGTCGGAATCTTTAGTGTGCCATGAAGATCACCACGTCCCAGTGAGCTTGGGTTGCCAGCTCCAGGTTGAGAAATTCCTGGAGATTTGGGGGTTGAGCCTTGGGGAGGATGGGGTTTGGAGTGGGGAGGGACCTCAGAGGGATATAGTGTTGTAGTGTCCACCCGTCAAAACAGCCATTTTCTCCAGGGGACTGGTGTCTGTTGCCTAGAGAGCAGTTATTATTCCAAGAGATCTTCAGGCCCCAAATGGAGGTAGCAGCCCTATGCCAGGCCATCGCTCTCAGCCTCACCTACCTCACAAAGTTGTGAGGGAAAATGTGGAATAACTCCATCCATCTATTCCATGTGCAGTAATGTAAATCTGAGGAACAGTAGCATGCTCCGATAAGTGTGGCTTCCTACAACAAACATAGGGTTGCCAGCTCTGGGTTGGGAAAAACTTGAAGATTTTGGAAGTGGAACCTGAGGAGGGCAGGGTTTGGGGGGGGGGACTTCAATGTCATGGAGTCCACCTTCCAAAGCAGCCATTTTCTCCAGGCGAACTGATCACTGTCGCCTGGAGATCAGTTGTAATACTGGATCTCCAGCCACCACCTGGAGGTTGGCAACCTTAAGCAAACACCAGTACTGGAAGACTCCCTTTTTCATGGCCGCATCCCACCATGTTGCTTAAAAAGGTCAGGTTTTTACATTGCCAACCTCTCTCTTTTCATTTCCTTCTCTTTTGATGAGATCATATCAGATATAAAAAACACCCTTCATTAGGCTACATTTTAAAAATTTACTAGGTGTGTTAGACCTTTCAAACATGCTGCCATTGTTATAGGTATCCATCTTTCAGGAACATATGGAGTAGCGGGCTGGGAATATATATATATGGCACCGACAGATGGTGAGTCTATGTGCAATTAACATGTTCTCATAAGATTTCATTGTGTTTCATTTTTCTTTTGGGTAACATGTTCCTCTTCTAAAGTATCATTACTTAGCTTAGGACAAGCTTGCTATTTCATGGCTCTTGCTCACAAGTTAAAATACAATAAAAAATTATCAGGCTTTGGGTTTTGTGGTTCTCTTTAAGGCATGCCAAATCCTAGCTTTCATCACAAAAATATGTGTAGGCTTTCCCCTGAAAAGCAATTACTGCAGAACAAAACAAATTCATTTCTGTCTCCTTAAAATACTTTGCCTCTTTCTTCATTCCAGATCCCCCACTGGCCCTGTGCACTGCAGACAGGGCAGGTGCTTCAAACAAGGGTTGCCAACCTCTGGGGGCGGTGCGAAGATCTCTCAGAATTACAACTGATCTCCAGGCTTGAGAGACCAGTTCTGAAGAAAGTCAGGAAGGAGATCTTTGGGTCCCGGCCAATGGCTCAATGAAAATATCTGTTTGGTAGAGTTGCCAACCTCCAGGTGGAGCTTGAAGATCTCCCAGAATTACAACTGGTCTCCTGTCTTCAGAGATCGATTCTCCTAGAGAAAATGTCTACTTGGGAGGGTGGAGAATACAGTATTATACCCCACTGAGATCCCCCCTCCCCAAACCCCACCATCCCAGGCTGTACCCCCAAATCTCCAGTAATTTCCCAACCCAAAGCTGGCAACCCTACTTCAAATTGATCATGGAACTCCTAAGGAGGAACAAGAAGAGCACATAGAACCATAGAGTTGTAAGGGGCCACACAGGCCATCTAGTCCAACACACTGCTCAATGCAGGATCAGCCTAGAGCAGTGATGTCGAACCTTTTAGAGACCGAGTGCCCAAACTGCAACCCAAAACCCACTTATTTATCGCCAAGTGCCAATACGGCAATTTAACCTGAATACTGAGGTTTTAGTTTAGAAAAAAACAACTCATACATTCACATATTTTGCGTTAAAAGAAAAACACAATAACAGAGCTTTTAATGATACAAACAACTTTTTATTGAAAGGTAAAAGTTTGCATTTGGCATGCATCTCTCCAGGACTCGTCCTCTGCTCAGCCACCGGACATTATTGTACATAAGTAAACAATTATACTGTGCCTGAACCTCCTCAAGAAGTGCTTGAAACTGTCGACAATTCAGAGCACGAGCCATGATGTAATTCACCATTTTCGTGACATCTTTGAGGACATCGTCAAATTTTTTGAACAATTAATGTGATTTTTGCTGTTGTGTGCATGCTGATAATTTGTCTACCCTTGGCTCATACTTTGTAACTTTGAGAGCAACACATGCAACACTCAGGTCATCTGTTAGCCTGTTTCTGGTGTCAGATTTGATATAATTCAAAGCTGAAAACAGCTGCTCACAAGCATAAGATGATCCAAACAAAGTAAGGAAAGCAATCCCAAATGCTTTCATTGACTTAAAATTATTTGGCAGAGAATTCCACACTTTAAGAACTAACTGTGCTGTCCTTTGGCATCCCTTCTATCTTCTCAAGTGTTTCACGCAGGTCATAGAATTTATTTTTCCAGATAGAGCTTTCTTAAAATTCTATTAGCTCCATTTCCAGATTTCCTAAATCTAACCAGTGTAGGCAGGAAAGATCAAGTTCTTCAAATTTGGCTTTATCTGGAGAAGTAAGAAAACACAGGGTTGTCTCCATCTTACGGAACTGTAAAAATCTGTTACTAAAATTCACCTTTGCAGCTGCTACAATGCTAGAAAATTCCTTGTAGATTTCCCGATGGCTTGTAGGATTGTCTGCAAATGTAGAATTTTCTAAATGCTTTTTTAGACGGGCGGGGCCCCAGACAAACTGAAGACAGGCGGGGCCCAACAAACAGCTGAGCTGCCCCACAGCTCAGCTGAGGGGGGGCATGGCAAGGTGCTCGGCCACAGCCTCCCTGGTCCAAACTGAAGACGGGCGGGGCCCCCGACAAACAGCTGAGCTGCGGCTGCAGCTCAGCTGAGAGAGAGGGAGGGGCTTGCCCCGGATGCAAGGAGAGGGAGGGCACCAGCGCAGGCTTGGGGAGCATGGGCTTGGGGAGAAGGAGCACTGCCCTCAGCGCCCTCACCACGGCAACACGGCACAGCCCTAGGCAGACGCGACGGGTCCGCGCATGCCCACAGAGAGGGCTCGGTGTGCTGGCTGCGGCATGCGTGCTATAGGTTCGCCAACACGGGCCGAGAGCATCCCTGACAAGTGCTTGTCCAGCCTCTGCTTAAAGACTGCCAGTGAGGGGGGAGCTCACTACCTCCATAGGTAGCTGATTTTACTGTTGAACAACTCTTACTGCAAAAAAAAAAAAGAAATCCTAATATCCAGCCGGTACTTTTCCGCCCACAATTTAAATCCATTATTGCAAGTCCTATACTCTGCTGCCAACAGGAACAGCTCCCTGCCCTCCTATAGGTGACAGCCCTTCAAATACATAAAGAGAGCAATCATGTCCCCCCTCAACCTCCTCTTTTTCAGACTAAACATTTCCAACTCCCTCAGCCTTTCCTCATAGGGCTTGGTCTTTTCTTTTCTTTTTAATAATTTTTATTGTTTTTTCAATTGTATAATGATAGTAAAAAAAACATATATTAATACAATTCATCAATAATATGACTTCCCCCTCACCCTCTTCCATCATAAATTAAATTATGTAATCTTTTGCTAACGGAACTAATCCCAATAGTATTTTAATAAACATATTCTTATCCTATCTAAAGTTATCAAATCAGTACTAATCAAAATTTAAAAAGTAAAAATAAGGGATTAGATTAAACAGTATTCTTTAAATGGTCCCTTTAAGAATTAAATATTTACAAAATAAAAACAAAGGGGCCATTAGATATTTGTATATACTCAAAAAAATGTAAAATTAAAAAAATGTTAAGTTCTCCTACATCTCCCTCCTTTTCTGTTAAGAATTAAATGTTTTATAAATCTTTCATATATCCCTAGCATTCATTTCAGACATGTTTTAATTCTAGTATCATATATAGTCTCAAAAATATTATAATTCAATTAATATATGATTCTATTTCCATTGAGGCCAGTCCTTTTAATCAGTTCCTTTTAATCATATCACCAAAAAAGACCATGAAGACCACATTTATCCCTTTGCCTGGAATTTCCAGCGTTTCCTTCCCCTCCCCATCAACAGTAAGAGTCGTAAAACATCCTTGGAGGTTGTTAGTGAAGCTGTTCAACAAATCGATGGTCTTCATTGTAAATCCACGTTGCATTCTGTTCCATCCCAAATTCAAAGAAAAAGATTCTGGCAACTACGATTTTTCTACTCGTTGAATCCTCCAAGCAGATATTGAACAGTTCATCAAACAGGTTAAAAAAATCAAACTCAAATTGAGACACATTCAATTCCATTGTTATCAGCCAGATTTGTTTTTTGAGGTTTTCCACTTCCTCTGATGAGTTCTTCTGTTCCTGGGCACTCTCGACAAGGAAAGGTTCTTCTTTAAGGACTTCAAGGTCTTTCTCATTCATTTTTGGAGTAGTTGACTGGATAGAAGCAATGAAGGTATTCATCATAATGGTCATTTGATCCATCTGCTCTGACATCTGTTTTGACAACTGTCCATACTGTTCTGTAATTATCTCATTTTGATTAGCGAACATGTCTTGAATTCTTTTCTCCATATCTACTTCTTGGCAGGGTTCTTAAAATTTAGATGTTGCAGGTATTACAGTATACTTTGATGGTTGGTTTTTTATTTCACTAATTTTGGCAAGTCTTAAAAGTTGATTTTCCAGAATATGGGTAGATTAATAGTTCATGTTAAGTCCAATCGCTGAAAATTTCCACAAGAAGTCTTCAAAAGAAAGCTAAAAAGTGCATTTTAAAGTTTGAAGTACCATCAAGTTTGTTTTGGACACTCTATGTCGATATGCAAACAGGAAGTAGGAAGTCAGCAGGAAACTGTGCAGCCACAGACCTTCCGTCGTCCCCTTTCTGTAGTTTTTTTTAATGGGAAACCTTTTAGATGATGTACCAGGGGGATTCACTTCCGGTCTTATGAGCTTCTACACTTCCCATCTCCCTGCTGTCAGCAGGCATCTTGCAATAGAGTAGTATTACTGCCTAGAGGTCTTCCGGCACTTCAAAATAAATCTTGGAGATGTGGCAGGAAGCCTTTCCCGGCCGGGAAAAGGTAACGTGACCAAGGGGGTGAGTGGGGTTTTTTTCTCCTTTCCCCTCAGACATCACAGACTCTGATTGATACTTGCCACGTCTATCAAATAGTTCTGTTGTTTAGTCTACCCCCAGATCGGCTTGATAGAGTCTTTGCCACTTTATCTGATTTCTTATCTAAGCAGAAAAGTTTTTAAACGGTAGGGGGGGGAGAGAATGCGGAGTTCCCAGTTAGATCTGCCAATCAATTCAGCCTTCTATTCCCGGTAAGATCAAAAGAGTTCTTGTTACTCACTTAGATTTCGGAGGGTGAGGTTTTTCTTCAGTAAAATAGTTCTTAAGATGGTTATAGGTGATGGTGGTCCAAGCCTAATGCCAAAGAGAACGCTTGTGCCGATTCTATCTCCTCTCTTGCCAGCGGGGACAAACATCCACACCTCCGGGGGGCTTAAAAAAGCTACCTCAGAGAGTATGGGAGTCACACCGCTTTCTTGGGGCTTCAGAGGAATTCCTGCATCTTGGTCCACTGTTTAGAACCGGGTTGGTGTGCAAAAAACACACCAATTCAAAGCGTTTCTTGGATTCCCTAGGGAGCTCTTCCCAGAGACGACTGCTTGGATCCAGCTCGTCACCGGAAGTCATAGGGCTTGGTCTTTAGGCCCCTGATCATCCTTGTCACTCTTCTCTGCACCCCCTCGATTCTGTCCACATCCTTTTTGAAGGGAGGCCTCCAGAACTGCACACAGTACTCCAGGTGCAGCCTGACCAATGCAGTGTACAGTGGAACTGTGACATCTTGCGATTTGGATGTTATGCCTCTGTTGATGCACCTCAAGATTGCATTAGCCTTTTTTGTCGCTGCATCACACTGGCTGCTCATATTGAACTTACGGTCCACCCTTACCCCAAGGTCTTGTTCACACACACTGCTGTCCAGAAATGTATCCCCCATCCAGTATGCATGCCCCTCATTTCTGTTACCCAGATGTAGAACTCAGCACCTACCCTTGTTGAATTGCATCCTGTTCACATCCGCCCACTTTTCCAGTGTGGATTTCATTGAATTCTATATCTTCTGGTGTGTTTGCTGCTCCTCCCAATTTTGTGTCATCTGCAAATTTAATGAGCAGACCCTCCACACCCTCATCCAGATAATTTATAAAAATATTGAAAAGTATTGAAAAAATATTGAGGGGGGGTAGTTGTGAATTTCCTGCATTGTGCAGGGGGTTGGACTAGATGACCCTGGTGGTCCCTTCCAACTCTATGATTCTATATCAGGTCCAAGAGCACTTCAAGTTTCATTTACCTCACCTCAGTTTAAAGAGTGATATTGCAGATTTCCCTACACACACTCACACACTATTCCAAAACATATATATGTTGGAAAGTGCCATCAAGTCGCAACCAACTTATTGTGACCTTGTGGAGTTTTCACAGCAGGAGACAATATTTGCCATTGCTGGCCTAGTCAGAGTAGTAACCCTGGACTTCCTTGGTGGTCTCCCATCCAAGTACTAACCAGGGCTGACATCGCTGAAGCTTCCGAGATCTGATAAGCCTCAGCTAGCCTGGCCCATCCAGCTCAGATCAAAACAGAAACTCCCTTTATATATGACATCTGCTGTAAGGAATTCTTTTTCCATGGCTCCAATCCACGCCATAGCTGAAATGTTCAGAAGCTTGGTAACATAGGTGGGTCCCTAGGGCTGTTGAAAAAAATAATCAGGTATAATTCAGATTTGGGTTTAAATGGCCTTTTTATATTCGAGAAACCCGAATGCCAGATTTCCCTATACCGGCATAGGTGGGAATTTGGCTTTAAATTCGGGATTCCCAAATAATTCAGCTATTTAAAGCCATTTAAACACATTCACGGCTTTCCGTGGCTCTGGGGGGGAGGCCCTTTTTTGAGGTAGAGGTCCCAAATTTTCATGGTAGCTTGGAGGGACTCTCCTTGCAAGAACCTCCAGGTTTGGTGAAGATTGGGTCAGGGGGTCCAGAGTTATAGAGTCTGGAAGGGGTCGCCCCATCCCCCCCATTAGAAAGCATTGGAGCTGGCGCCTATTCATTTTTATAGGCCACTGGTTCCCAACCAGGGGTCCATGGACCCCCAGGGTTCCGCGAGAACTAAATTAAGGTCCGCGAAACAAAGTTATAAACCCATAATAAATTTAATATTTTCAATTAAAAGTTCTCTATTATAAAATATATATATTCAAATATAATTCTAAGTTTAATGTTTAACTAACCGTTATAATTAAAGTTTATTTTCAAATTCCCGGAATTTTTATTTTGAACCTTGGGGTCCCTGCGCCGAACAAAAAAGTCCTAGTGGTCCCTGGTCAAAAAAAGGTTGGGAACCACTGTTATAAGCGAATGGGGGCAACTCCTTCAGACCCCAGAACTTTGGACCCCCTGATCCAATCTTCACGAAACTTGGGGGTTCTTGCAAGGAGAGTCCCTTCAAGCCACCCTGAAAATTTGGGACCTCTACCTGCAAAAATGCCCCCCCCCCGGAGCTGTGCAAAGAAATTTTCTATTCTTCCCAATCATGAGAAAAAGCTTGTTAAACACTTCCTCCTTTGTGGTTTCACACTTTAGGCATGGGAAGAGCCTATGTTATCCAATGGTTTTTTTTTTTTGCACAGCTCCTGGGGGGGGCATTTTTGCAGGTAGAGGTCCCACATTTTCCGGGTAGCAGGAAGGGACTCTCCTTGCAAGAACCCCCAGGTTTGGTGAAGATTGGGTCAGGGGGTCCGAAGTTCTGGGGTCCGAAGGGGGTGCCCTTCCAGACATGCTCAGCTCACCCCATACCCAGGAATGTAACTGTTCCCTCAGGGTGGCAGCGATGTTGGCCGCCATGTGCGCCTCCTCAAACAACTGCGCATGGAGCATAGCCCGGCGATAGCCGACCCAGTGGCACTCACCCTGCCTAGTGCTGCTCTCCCCCCCCCCCACCCACAAGGTAGTCGGATTGCCACCAGTGCATGGTTAGGGAGAGGAACCCATGTTGCGCATGCTGGCTTGTCCACAGGTCAGATGTGAAGTGCACAGTTCTCCCAGCAGCACGGGACAGCTGTGCCTTCACATACGCTCTGTCGGCCCTGTACAATGAGGGCACAACGAACTTTGCCATCGTAGAGCGAGCTGGGAATTTGTACTGGGGCGCCAGGTAGTGGATCAGCCTTCAGAAGGCAACCTTCTCCACTAGACGATAGGAGATGAGTGAGCGTTCTCGTTGCTGCCCTAACCCCACCTCTTGGGGCCCTACTGATGCCACCCTTGCCAAGCAACTCAGAAAGAGTTGCTTGGCGTTCCTTCCCTACCGGAGCCGCTGCACGGTGTGCAGCAGGGAGAGCACGAGGCAAGGGGGGTGATTGCCTCTCCCCTGGGCTGGCTCCTGGCCCTTTGGCCACCGGAGCACCAGCCTCTCTCTCCCCCTGAAGAAGCACCGCCTTATGGTGCTTCTTCAGATGGTTCCAGAGTGCGGTGGTCGAGAGATGATGGACGTCTCTTCCTCAACTTACCCGCGCCCTATAGAGCTGGTACTCAGTGAACAGTGGATCCTCAGTCACCTGGAAGTACTTCCAGGCCGAGGGTGAGAAGGGGCACCCATACGGACGGGCCGCTGCGGGTGACTCGGGAGCAACCTGCCTAGAGGTGCTCGGGGCAGACATGTCATGTCTAGGGACCGCGGGGGGAGATGGTTTCACCTCTGGGTGCACCTCCATCTCTTCCTCTTGCACCTCCTCCACCCTCTCCTCCTGTCTCCCCATGGAAGGACTGCTGGGGTGTGAAGGAGAAGGCAAAGTCAATGAGGCGTCCAGCGTCCGTGCAAGTTCCTCCACCACCTTCTTGGAAGTGGGGGTGAGTTCCAAGAAGCTCAGCCCCAGTTCCTCCTCAGACTGCTCCTCCTCCTCCACCTGCTGCTGCTGGAAAGGCTCAACAACAGCAGGAGGAGGAGGGACAGCCTGAGCAGCAGACCCCCGCCCAGTGCCAGCACCTGCCGTCACCTGTGCAGTTGTGGCAGTTCCAGAGGCCCCCTTGTCAAAGAGAATCCGTCGCTGAATCTTGGAGGGCACCTGTGGAGCTGCTCCCTGCGCAGGTCGGGGGGCGAGCTGCAGCCGTCCCCCTCCCCTCCACCCCTCTAGTCTTCTCCTTCACTTTCCCCCCGGGGGCCCTGTTACCTGCACCCCTGCCACTCATTGTTCCCCTGGGCCAAACTCTGGCTACCTGTAATGCAGGGAAGTTTAACAGCCTAGCTAGCTGTCCTGGACTATGATCAGTCCCTGCCCTGAGAACATTTTAAGAACCCACCCCCAAAGATAAGGAGGTTTTTTTGCAAACAATAAGAGGCCCTAACCTAACCTCTACTTAACAATTTCTGGTTTGTTTGTTTGGTTTTATTTAAAAACTACCTGGTGAACCTGGTCTAGAGACCAGTTTAAGTTTAACCTCTCACACTGCCCTGGAGATGGATTTCTGAACCTTTTTAAAAGGGGGAAGGAATGCCTAGTCCAGAGGATATTTTAAACCCTGTCTAATTCTGTGCTCCAACAATAGATCCTCAAGGAACCAGGAGGAGTAAGTTTTCTCTGCAAGGACACACTTCCTTCACCTTTGAACCATTAATCTAATGGCAGCCGTCCCGGCCACAAGACAGGCCAGGAGGCTTCCCAGTACTGTTTGACCTTTTAATCTATTTAAAAATCAATATCCCTTGCCCTTTTAAAGACCTAGCTGAGCCTAGTTGGTTAGAAGCTGAGGCCCTACAGCTAGGGTTTAAATGTGAGGGGCCAATGTAGCCCACACACTCCCTAACAGATCTTATTAATGCTGGTCAGTGAAGCCAGTCACCCAACAACGCCAAACCTCTTGGAGCTTAAAGCAGTTAATCCAAGCAGTTAATCAACCTCCCACACACAAGGCCAGCCCAGAGTCCACCCCAACCAGAACACCAAATTGCAAAGGAGAAAATAAACCAGGCCAGGTGGCAGAGTCTGGCTGGCTCACTTCAGAGTCCAGCCAAAGTTGGCAACAGGGGGAGAGAACAGAACTCAATCTCCCACATACTCAAGCCAGGCCAGCCCAGTCCAACAGAACACCAAAATTGCAAAGGAGAACATAAACCAGAAATCAAGCTCCCACACAAAAGGAGAAAATAAACCAGGCCAGGTGGCAGAGTCTGGCTCGTTTCAGAGTCCAGCCAAAGTTGGAAACGGGGAGAGAACAGAAATCAATCTCCCACACACCCGAGCCAGGCCAGCCCAGTCCACTAGAACACCAAATTGCAAAGGAGAAAATAAACCAGAAATCAAGCTCCCAAACAGGCAAGCCGACCCCAACCCAAAGAAAATATACATAGCAGAATCTGCTTCCCCACCTCAATCCCACACACAGAAAAAAGTTATAAAGAAAACCCCCCAAAATTAAGTAAAACGATAGGGTCAAACTGTGGATGTCTTCTCCTCTTCTCTTCCACATCCAGGGACCCCCAAGGAGCAGGGAGGCACAGTCAGGGAATTATAATCCAGTTAGATAGATTCAATTCCAACAGGCAGGTCAGCAATCAGGATCCCAAGAGGAGCACACAGCACAGCAGCCAGCACCAGCAAAATGCAAGGAGCAGAGTGGCAGGGGGATAGTATATATTCTTCTGGCCAATTCAGAGAAGTTCAAATTGGAGATTCCCTTCTCTGACTGGCCAGAAGACCCAGCTCTGGCCACCTGTTGGCCACTGCTGGTGGGTTGTCTCTCCTCGAAGGCAAGTTAGGCTGCCCTCAAGGAGAGCTTTCTTTGTTTCCTCAGGAAACAAAGGCAGGAGAATGCCGAAGCCGCTGAGTTCGGCTTCAGCATTTCCCCGGGGGTTTTGGCTTCAGCTATTTCCAAACTGGAAAAAGACGCATCAACGTTGATTCGGCTGATTTCCAGTTCGGAAATAGCCGACTCGACAGCCCTATGGGTCCCTCCTCCACAGTCATTAGAACGGGCCTGTGTGATTAGCCCCCATGCCAAAAGTTGCCAGCTCCGGGTTGGGAAATACCTGGATCATTTTGGGGGGTGGAGCCTGAGGAGGAGGGCAGGGTTTGGGGAAGGGAGGGTCTTCAGTGGGGTATAATGCCACAGAGTCTACCTTCCAAAACAACCATTTTCTCCAGGTGAACTGATCTCTGTTGCCTGGAGATCAGTTGTAATAGCAGATCTCCAGCCACCATCTAGAGCAGTGGTTCCCAAAGTGAGCAGTACCACCTCCTGGGGGGAAGGTGGGATTACCTAGGGGGCACTAAGAGGCAAGGGGCAGCAGGGGGTGCTAGAGGTGGGCCCCTTCAACTGTGTTGTTCACTAATTTGCAATAGATCAAGCTATGGCCATTCTGGCAAATTTGATGGAAACTATCTGAATTTTTTTTCCAGACTTGGAAGAGCTGGTACCACTGGATCAAGTTCTTCAGTTTTGTTGAATAAATTTCAACTAAAAAGTTTTAATTTGACTTTGAATAGATGTGCAATTAATTGTCACTGTTTTCAAATCTTATTGTTCTTATCTTTTTTAGTGAGTCATGCAAACCCCTATTTTGAATAATGCTTTTTATAGGATAGGTTAGGGGGCGCTGGGGTTGAGTTTGTGGAACCAAGGAGGTGGTGGCCCGAAAGGTTTGGGAACCACTGATCTAGAGAATGGCAACCAATCTAGAGAATGGCAACCCCATCTGTGTGATGCCAAGTTTTCAAATGGAGCCAAGAAAAGTGGTTTGTATACTGCTTCCGTTTATGTAGAAAGATCACCATTTTATGAGCTGTGAGGCATCATCATTTTCATCAGAGAGATAGAATCATTGAATCATAGAGTTGGAAGGGACCACCAGGGTCATCTAGTCCAACCCCTGCACAATGCAGGAAATTCACAACTACCTCCAACTCCATATACACACTCCCAGTGACTCCTGCTCCATGCTCAGAAGATGGCCAAAAAAACCTCTCCAGGATCCCTGGTCATTCTGGCCTGGAGGGAAATTCCTTCCTGACCCCAAAGTGGCAATCAGCATTGCCCTGGGTATGTAAGAAAGGGCCACGAGAGCCAAACGCTGATGCAACCCTTCCTGCCCTCCCTCTCATGATCTGCCTCAGTTCACAGAATCAGCATTGCTGACAGATGGCCATCAAGCCTCTGCTTAAAAACCTCCAAAGAAGAGCCCACCAGCTCCTGAGGAAGCTGTCTGGATCACAAGCCCATCTCTGGCTCTTTCCCAAGGATTCACTCAGATAGCTCGAAGTCTGAAGTAAAACTCTTTATTAGAAATGCTAGCAGATACAGACTAAAGGCATGACAGCTCAAAGGCTTGGAAAGTTGGCAATGTCCCTCAAGGGGAGCTGTAGAGTTTAAAAGCATAAGTCCAGGATACTCGCCTGACGTTGCCAGGCAACTCTGATAAGGTTCTCATGGGCAAAGACATGGGCAAAGACACAACAACTACCAGGTGCTGAAACAGCATAACACTCTGGGGAAACACTCTGGGAAACGGAATTAGGCCAACCTGACATTCTGCTCCCCTTAAGGCCCCCCTCCCCCTGACGAAGGTCGAGGTTTGTCGGGATAGGTCTCATGGAATAACCGCACCAGGCGAGGGGTGGCAACATGATGATCAGCGACCCACTCGTCCTGCCCAGGGCCCAAATGCTTCCATCGGACCAGGTAGTGCAACACCCCTTGCAAACGCGAGAGTCCAGGACCTTAGAAATTTCAAAGTGTTCCTCCCCCTGGACCAGGACAGGAGACCCCGAAGTGGGTTCCGGGTGCCAATCAGGAGCCTCCACATATCTTTTTAGCAGAAACACTGGGTGGATCCCTTTCAGAGACTTTGGGAGATCCAATTCCACCGTGACATCATTGATTAGATGTGAAATAGTAAATGGTCCCACATTTGTCACTGAGTTTTTTACAAGGACGAGGCGAACGAAGATTTTTAGTAGACAGATAGATCTTGTCCCCCACCTTTAAATCCCATCTCAGGGAACGATGCTTGTCTGCCTGTTTTTGTAGTTCTGTTTAGCTCGCTTCAAGTTCTTGAGCAACCAAGGCCAAGTGCTTTGTACAACCTCCACCCAGTCTGCAATCTCCGCACTGGCCTCCCCTCCCGAGAAATCCACATTACCCAATGGCCCAAAGTCCTTGCCATATATCATGTGAAAAGGGCTGAAACCTGTGGACTGGTGAGTGGCATTATTATAGGCATATTCCGCGAAAGGGAGGAGGTCCACCCAATCATCCTGATGGTAATTGACATAACAGCGTAAGTAGCATTCCAGAACTGAGTTGAAGCGTTCTGTTTGTCCATCTGTCTGGGGGTGGTACGCACTGGACAATCCCTGTTCCACCCCCACCAATTTTAAGAAAGCTTTCCAAAACTTGGCAATAAACTGGCTCCCCCTGTCAGAGATTATCTTGTGCGGGAAGGAATGTAGTCTAAATATATGCAGCACAAATAAGTGAGCCAGTTTTTGTGCTGTGGGAAGTCCAGCGCAGGGGACTAAGTGGACCTGTTCAGAAAATAAGTCAGTAACGACCCAGAGAACACTTTTGCCATGGCTCGGTGGGAGGTCCATGATGAAGTCCATGGCAATAACCTCTCATGGTGCTGAAGGGGTATCCAGAGGCTTTAGCAGTCCAGATGGTTTCCCCCTCATTCTCTTGGCCATGGCACACGTGGGACAGCTCTTAATATATAGGTCCAAATCCTGCTTCATTCCAGGCCACCAAAACTGCCTGCGCAATAGATGCAAAATATTGTCGAAGGCTTTCACGGTCAGAGTTCATTGGTTCTTGTAGGTTATCCGGGCTGTGTAACCGTGGTCTTGGTATTTTCTTTCCTGACGTTTCGCCAGCAGCTGTGGCAAGCATCTTCAGAGGAGTAACACTGGAGAGACACTGTCCTTCAGTGTTACTCCTCTGAAGATGCCTGCCACAGCTGCTGGCGAAACGTCAGGAAAGAAAATACCAAGACCACGGTTACACAGCCCGGATAACCTACAAGAACCAATAGATGCAAAGTTTTTACAAAGCCAAAATGCCTGGCCACTTTGGCCCCATGGCAACATTCCAGTGCCTCCCTCCGTAGAGGCTCAGGGATGTACAGTTTGGTACCACTGAACCATTATCCGTTTTGAGAGTTCAAAGTGTCAGGCAAGGTGCCTGCCAGCTCCTCCTCCCAAGTTGCCTTACACAAAGAGTCTTTAAAAGATTCCGGGAGTCCCTCCACCAGATCGGGTCCCACCCTCTGTGATTGAGTGAGCACAGTCAGCCCCATCAAAACCTCCCTTTGCTCTGGGGTAAACAACGAGTCGATTGGGCGATCAAACTTACTCCGATACTGAGGAAATCTGGAGAGGTCATCCGCTAGCGAATTCTGGTTGCCCAGGACATGCTTCAATATGAAATGGAATTTCGAAAAGAACTCAGCCCAGCGCATCTGTTTGGCGTTGAGTTTGCGATTTCCCTGTAGAGCTTCAAGGTTTTTTATGGTCTGTCCACACCTCAAAAGGGACGTCAGCTCCCTCCAAAAAATGTCTCCGTACAGTTAATGGCAGCCGCCTCTTTCTCCCATATGGGCCAATTGAGTTCCGACTGAGAAAACCTTTTGGAAAAATAAGCGCAGGGTTGAAGCTGTCCCTCTGCTCCCCTTCGAAGCAGAGCCCTGCCCATTTCCACATTGGAAGCATCTACTTGAACTATGAAAGGCTGTTCACAGTCGGGGTGTTTGAGAATTGGTTCTGAAGTAAAAAGGACCTTTAACGTCTGAAAAGCCTTTTCACAATCGGGGGACCAGTCCAACCGGGAGGAGGGTTGGGTTGCTGCGGTGCCCTTCCCCTTAGTTTTCAACAGGTCTGTGATAGGCAGAACCACTTGGGCAAAGTCCTTGATGAACCCTCTATAAAAATTCACGAACCCCAGGAACTGCTGTAACTGTTTACGGGTGGTGGGTGCTTCCCATTCTATTTTTTTTCATAAAATTTTTATTATTTTTAAAATATTTTACTGTCTGGTACTTTTCAACAACACATTCATTTCATAAATCATACAATAAAAAACTTTAACAGCGTCATCGAAAAGCATATTCATCTATTAATGAAAAGATATTCAAATAAGAGACTTCCCTCTCACCTTCCTCCATCTTGCTATAAATTTATCTGTTCTTTTGCAAAGAAGTTCTAATCCAGAAAAATACATCAAACTTGATTACTAAGTTAATTCTAAATTATTCAATTCATTTACAATTAGTACGTGTTTATTATTGATTTCATATATAGTAACAGATTTTATTTCAAAACCGTTCTTAAAAGGATTAGATCAGTAAATACAAAATTCCCTAGTCATCATTTAAATCCCTGTTTAGCCCTCTGTTTCTCTCTATCACCCATAAACTGCATGTTTCCTTTTAGTTTTGTTCTTGCTGTGAATTTTTGTTTTTCCAACACCTGTTATTTTTGATGTCCTGTCTTTTTTGTCCAGATGTCAAGGCCAACTCCTTTTTCTCCTCTTCTTGTTGATGTTGTGGCTCCTGGTTAAGGCCAGCTAGATCTTTTTCATAATTCTTCAAAAAGTTTTTTACCTCCTCCTGTGAAGAGATAGTAAATCTGACCTCTTTGTAGGTAAAAGTGAGTCCCTGTGGGAAGATCCAGCAGAATCTTATTCCATTCTTCTTCAATGTCCCAGTAAATTCTTTGTACATATTTCTCTTCATCATCAAATGTCGTGGGATATCCTTAAGAATGATAAGAGGATTTCCATTCACAGACAAAGGATTATCATAGAGGGTTTGCATAATATAATCTTTCATCCTTATATCATAAAAGGAAATCATAATATCTCTTGCCTTTGTCTTCTCCAAACTGGTGGGTAAAGGAATTCTATATACTTTGTTTATTGCATAATCCAGATCTTGTTCACTTATATGAATCAGGTCAGCCAATGATTTTATGATAGTTATTCTGGTACATCCCATTGCTTCTGGAAAATTGCGAAGACGTACGTTCGATTGTCTTAATTTTAACTCCATAGTAGCCAGTTGGTCTATAACATTTTCTTGTTGGAAATGTATAGCTTGAATTTGATTACCTTGAAGTATCTGTTTATTTTTAATATCTTTCTGTTCTTCAATTGCCTTTTTAATTGAAGTATCCATTTTTCCCATATCAGTTTTCATTGTAGATATTTGAGATTTCATATTTGTAATTTCGCTTGCCAAAATGTCCAATTTCTGACTAGTCTGGTTGATAGTTTGAGTTAGACTAGTCAATATGTTGGTTAACTGAGCCAGACGTTGAGATTGTTGCTCATATTGTTTAGTAAAGGCATCCATGTGTTTTGTTAACATTTCCTGTATTTTCTCGTCGGCCTTTCCCATGTTTATTTCTGAAAACAGTTCTGATAATTCACCAATACCAAGAAATGCTGTTTTAAATATGTTGGCAGGGTCCAAGACCTTGTAGTGGTTCTATTCATCAATTATACAGGTCCCAGGATTAAATGGCTGCAAATTCTTCTCTCCGCTATAAAACAATTAGTGTTGTTGTAAAGGGCCATCAAGTTTTATTGACACTCTGCTCGATTGTAAAAGAAGGGGGTGAGCTGGGCATTATTTAAATCGCGGACCTTCGGCTGTCTTGTTTTCCAGTAGTAGGAATATGTTGCATGTTGCACAATAAAGACGCACTTCAAGCCCTGCGATTTGGTTTCCTGTATGATCTTTCCCTTTCAGTCTCGATGGTTTTCTTTGATGAATCGGAAAGACGTCATCTCCAGAGGAATTTAGCCCATTCGCTCCCACCCCTTTTAACACCTCGGCTTCTAATTGGTAGCTAGAGTGTCTGTCAGCCGTCCCGTTTGTTATGCCAAAGTGGAGATCGAATAGATAAGGCTCCTGCCGTTCAACTATAGTCTTTTTAAACAAACAAAGTCACTTATATTCTGGACAGAGAGATGCAGATTGCATTGATGATTATTACGATCTTCCAGAGCTTCAATTTCAAGGTAAAGACAAAAGAATTCTTGCAACTTACTCAGATGTTGGATGATAAGGTTACGGTGATGATAATTTTCTTAGATGGTGATTGAAGGGGGAGGACTGAACCTTGATTACCCATGAAATGTTCCGGCGATGACTTTCCCTCTTGCCCGCAGGACCGGCATCAAAACCTCCGAGGGGCTTAAAAGCCTCCCTCGGAGAGTTCTGGAGGTCAAACCGCATAAGTGGCTGCAGGGAATTCCTGCTTCCCAAGTCCACTGTTTAGGACCGGGTTGAGGTGCTGTTTAGCACCCCAATTTGAACATTTCTTGGATTTTTCCTGGAGAGTCCAGGAAACATGGCGCTCAGCCCAGCTGCCCCAGCAGGAAGTCTTGGGTGCTTCCCATTCTAGAACCACTTGCACCTTGGTGGGGTCCATAGCCAGCCCATCGTGTGAGATGATGTATCCCAAAAAACTCAATTTATCCTGGTGAAATTCACACTTAGCCAGTTAGGCAAACAAATTATTGTCCCGCAGCCGTTTCAACACCTCCTTCACCAGTTTAACATGTTAATCATAGGTTTTGGTATAAATGAGAATGTCATCTAAATAAACGACCACCCCTTTGAACAGCAGGTCATGTAACACTTCATTTATCATTTGCATAAAGACACTAGGAGCCCCCGAAAGACCGAACGGCATGACTAAATATTCAAACATTCCAAAACTGCTGGAAAAGGCCATCTTCCATTCATCACCATCCCAAATCCGTACTCGATAATAAGCCTCGACCAGGTCCAGTTTAGTGAAGACCCATCCCTCCTTCAGTTGGCTTAAGAGGTCTGGAATCAATGGAAGGGGGTAGGCATTAGTCTGAGTCACTGCATTGAGTCTGCGAAAGTCAATACAAAGTCGGAGGTCACCCGTCTTTTTCTGCACAAAGAAAGAGGGGGCCGAACAAGGCGCCGTGGAGGGTTGGATGAAACCCCACACTAAGTTCTTATCCAAAAACGAGGATACGAGGGCTCCTCTCGATCCCCCAGCCAGGGGATCGAAACGAGAGTCCATAAACGGGAGGGACCCCCAGTCCCCTTCCGGCAGCACAGACCCCGCTCCATACCGGCGTCAGGTGGTCACCTGCGAAGTTCTCCACGGTGCGGGAGATCCAAGGAGGATCCGGGAGCAAACATCAGGCTGGCCGGGTAGCGGCTCCTCGGGCAGCCTTTGTGAGACCGTTCCCTTCTCCACAGGTTCTTTCGGATCCAGCAGGGTAACCTTTCCACTGAGCCACGTGAAAACTGTAGAGGATTGCCAACTTAATGTCCGGATCACAAGCCCATCTCTGGTTCTTTCCCAAGGATTCACTCAAACAGCTCGAAGTCTGAAGTAAAACTCTTTATTAGAAAGGCTAGCAGATACAGACTAAAGGCATGACAGCTCAAAGGCTTGGAAAGTTGGCAATGTCCCTCAAGGGGAGCTGTAGGGTTTAAAAGCATAAGTCCAGGATACTCGCCTGACGTTGCCAGGCAACTCTGATTTCTTACGGGCTAAGACATGGGCAAAGACACAACTACCAGGTGCTGAAACAGCATAACACTCTGGGAAAACACTCTGGGAAATGGAATCAGGCCAAGACCTGACAGAAGCCTGCTCCACATGTTGTGGCATAACTGCTAAATGCATCAGCCAGGAAGTCCTTTCAGATTTTAGCTCACTCAGCTATTCTCACCCATGGATCAGGACCCTTGAGTGAGTCACAAAGCACCACCTACTGGGCTGCAAGCTCCCATCGAGCCACCATTTTTGGGGGAAAGGACTTGCTGCTGGCGTGCAAGAATAGAGAGAAATGACGCTTTGCCTCCTGCCTCCCTCTGTGCACATGCTGAGAGAAGCAGCAATGGGGCGAGGTGAGGTCATTCTGTGAGGCAGAATATTTCTCTACGGCTCTGTCCCTTGGCTTGTTCCTCACTACACAACTCACGGTCCTTGACATGTGTTTACTACCCCTTAGCTTTCTCAGTCCATTGCCCACAGTCCTAGCCTTAGTACCAAGAAGGCAATAACCCCAGCTCCTCCTTTTCCTGTTATGTTACTCTGATGTCACATGACTGTGGTGTCACATGATTTCCTGTCATGTCCTTACAGCTCATTTTGCTCCACCCCACCACCTGGAGGTTAAAGGTGGGTCTCAGATCTGGAAAGGTGGAAGACCACTGGTCTCAGTGACTTTAGGCAAACCACTGTTCCACGTTTTCAGAATAGTATTGATCTACCTTATAGAGATATTTGTAATGATCGATAAGATCACTGTGTATCAGTGTCTCAGTGCAATCCTATGCAAAATTTCTTTAGCCTCTTATTGATTTCAGTGGGTTTAGACAGGAGTAACCCTACATAGGATTGGTAGGGTTGCCAGCCTCCAGGTGGTGGCTGGAGATCTCCTGCTATTACAACTGATCTCCAGCCGATAGAGATCAGTTCACCTGGAGAAAATAGCTGCTTTGGCAATTGGACTCTATGGCACTGAAGTCCCTCCCCTCTCCAAACCCCACCCTCCTCAGACTCCTCCCCAAAATCTTCAGGTATTTCAAAAGCCAGAGCTTGCAACCCTAAGGATCGGCCAGGTATCTGTAGCTGTTAAATATTAGTGTTTTTACAATCCTGTTTTGTGTAGCTATTTTGAGTATTCTAATAAACAGAAAAGCAACTCATGGTAACTTTAAAAGAAGGAAAGAACCTTCCCTGGAGGTTTTTAAGCAGAGGCTAGATGGCCATCTGTCAGCAATGCTGATTATATGACCTTAGGCAGTTCATGAGAGGGAGGGCACCTTGGCCATCTTCTGGGCATGGAGTAGGGGTCACTGTGTGTGTGTGGGGAAAGGTAGTTGTGAATTTCCTGCATATGATTCTATAAAAGAACTCACATCCCATCCTCAGCCAGGACCTTGTCAGACAGATGTATTAATACTAGGGTTGCCAACCTCCAGGTGGTGGCTGGAGGTCTCTTGGGATTACAACTGATCTCCAGGCAACAGAAATCAGTTCACCTGGAGAAAATGGGTGCTTTGGAAGGTGGATTGCACTCCACGGAAGAGCCCCCCAACCCCTTCTCTAAAAGGGTGTGTCATCACTCTGATCAATGTATAAACACATCATCATCATCATCATCATCATCATTATTGATTGTGAATACAAACTAAAGAGATTTAATCCAGATTAAGGCATAAAGAGAGTATGGTCTCGTAAATGTAGCATGAGATGATAAGCCAGCTCTGGTTTTCACAGTGACTCACAGCAGGCTTTGATTCATCCCTCTTCAGAACTACATTTCCCTTTCCAAGCTGCTGTTCTTTCTCCCCCAGAGACCTTGGCAGAATTTACTGTGTCCATAGCTTCTGGCTTCTTAACTCTTTACAATCTCTTCCTTTAGACTTGTTCATTGGCACCCAGAGCTCCAGTCAAGATGCTTGTAACGCCTTTTTTCCTAGACGAAAGATATGGGAGAGAATTTGCCGAGGAGGCGGAACACCAGACAAACCCCTCATCTACATTCTTTCATTACGCTGGCTACTTTGTATGGATAGGGTTGCCAACCTCCAGGTGGTAGCTGGCGATCTCCTGCTATTACAATTGATCTCCAGCCAACAGAGATCAGTTCCTCTGGAGAAAATGGCCACTTTTAGCAATTGGGCTCTATGGCATTGAAGTCCCTCCCCAAACCCCACCCTCCTCAGGCTCTGCCCCCAAAATCTCCAGGTATTTCCCAACCCGGAGCTGGCAACCCTATGTATGGAATATACATGGAGGAATGGAATTTTGGCCCCAGGCTGTAAATCAGTGGCACAGTGGGGTAATATGGACGGTACTTCTACATGGGAGGTGGGGTTGCTGTAGCTTGGGCTCCTATCTGCAACTATTTTCTCCCAAGGTCACCACAAATTTGTTTGCCAATCATTGTTCACCAGAAGTTTGATCTACGTTTTTCCATTCTTTCTCAGGCCTGCTTTGCAACAAGGTTTTTCTTGGGAATGCCCCAAGTTGCTTGGGTGGGGGTGTACATAAAGTGTAATTCATGCTCAATGGTGCTACCAGTTCTCCACCCGTTTCACTACCATTTTAGTGTTTCTTGCAGTGCTGCCATTTTTCCTGTGGGTCTTAATTTTTCTAGATGATGATGGTGATGATGATGATGATGATGATAGACAGATAGATGGGTGGATGGGTGGATGGATGGGGAGAGGAGGGGCTGTGGTTCAGTGGCAGAGCATCTGCTTGGCCTGCAGAAGGTTCCAGGTTCAATCCCCAGCAATTCTACTTAAAAGGAACAAGTAGCAGGTGGTATGAAATTCCTCTCCCCGAGGCCCTGGAGAGTTGCTGTCAGTCTGAGGAGGCAATACTGACTTTGCTGGACGAAGGGCCTGATTCAGTATAAGGCAGCTTCATGTATTGAAGAGAGATAGATAGCAATTATCACTATGCCAGAATTCCCATTCAAAATATGTCAGTTTCACTTTTGCTGTATTTGTGGGTTATTTATTCTGAGAAGGTACTGAAACTGAAAGGTTCGTGTCAACCAGCCAACTACAGAACTGCAGGGAGAAAAGTTCCTGCCACCAACCAAAGGTGCATTTTTCAGGTCAACACACCATGGCACCTCTCCAGCCAATCATAGGTGCCCCTATTCACCACATCAATGGTGATGACATCACCGCCTCAGCAAAAATGTGTGGTCCATTTGAGGCCCCGCAGAAGGCAAAGAATGAGACAGTAGTGGGGGGCGGAGAGTGTAGTAATGATGGCCATGCAGAAGTTCCAAGGCCAATGCACATCTGTGGGAAATGCATCAGCAACTCAAAAAGCACTGGCATATATCACTGTACAGAAATACCAGGAGGCAATTTATCTGCATTTCCCCCCACCCCCAAAGACATCTTCGTGGTCTGGGTATTTGGCTCACAGCTGTGGTTCTATGGTCATTACAAGAACAGAGGCTAACCCTATCCTGGGGCAGGAGGGAATGACTCCTATTCCCGTTTCATCACTGCTTCCTGTTGGGAACTAGGATCTGCAGGAAGCATAGGGAAACTTGATTTAATGCCGGGACCACAGGATGCAGAGGTCTTCATAGGCAAAGTCAGTGGCGGATCTACTATGAAACTAATGAAGCTTAAGCTTCAGGGCCCCTAATCCCGGAGGGGTCCTGAAGCAACTTTTTTTTTTAATGAGTGAATTTTTCAACATAATTGCTGGAGTTTTTTTTTTAAGTGTTTGTTATTAAAATAAGGCTATTTTAGTGATAGAATCATAAGCAAATGGGTAGAAGTAAATATTGACCTTAGAATATGCTGTAATACCCTTTTCATATGGCCTCAAAATGTCCTTGTAATTTCTCAAATTTCAAAATTGCTTGGGGGCTTTCAGCGCCTGAACCCCCAGCTGTATGGGTTTGCTGAGCTCTCCAGAATCTATTCATAGCCTACATTTTGGCAGCTGGATCCTCAAACCCTTTGTTGGTGCATGGCTTAATAGTTCTATAGCTCAGCCCTTAGGCTAGAGCCAATCAGAACCATAAAAAGACATTTGAATTCTCAATTCAGGCTGCACTCTTCTCGCTTGTGCATTTTAACACCAAAAATCAGATTTTCACCTCTTTATCCTAAGGAGCCCCCTCTGATGACCTTCTACCTCTCTATTAGAGAATGAACCAGTGCATCTGCCACAGAACCATCCCACTGAAGAAGATAACAATGGTTACCCAGACCTCGTCACTGGTGGGAAGGGGCTCACTGTATGGCCCATTTTCAAGGACTCCACCCCACCAGCCTGTTCTCTGCCATTTGGGCCCCGAGGTCCTTGCAAGGGCAGCAAGGCCCTTTGGAACTTGTTGGATGTTGCCCTATTGTTGCTGGTTGTGAAGGGGCCCCCATAACAGTTCAAGCTTCAGGGTCCCAAAAATGTAGGTCCACCATTGGGCAAAGTACAGCATACCTACAGTATGTTTAGGGGGTTATGGAGCAATGAATCAGAATAAATTGGAGCTCCTCCTTGACTTCTCTGATACAGTCTTCTGGCCGTATGGTCTCACATTGCACCAGTGGGGAACTGTCTGAGGCTTCCGCAATATTGGTCTAGCTGTTACCAGAAGCCCTGGAGTGTAGGCAATGGCATGCTCCATGAAATTATCCCCAGCCCAAGAGTACCGCAGAGTATATTTGGTGAGTAGGTAACATGAGCATTGGGGATGCATAGCCATGTAGGTAATGTAAATCGGGCCAACAAAAGGGTTCCCATGTAAATGGGAAGTGTCATGGCAGCCCAGGTTAACCCATTCTCATCACATCTTAGAAGCTAAGGGTCCGCCCTGGTTTGTACTTGGATAGGAGGCCACCAAGGAAGTCCGGGGTTGTTACACAGAGGCAGGCAATGGCAAACCACCTCTGCTCAACTCTTGCCTTCGAAACACTACAGGGTTGCAACTTGATGTCACTTTTCACCACCATCACTGGAACAGGGCACCTCATTCAAGGCCAGGTCCAAACAAGTCATCCAGACTGAAGAGACACTTTACATGCCCCAACTTTACGGGGCCTGAAGCTCTGTGATTGGTTCATTGAGTCATGTGCTGGAAACCAGTCAGCTGATCTCAGCCCAGGAAGGAATTGCAGCCCAGGAGGTCCTGTTGTGTTAGGCTGGCTGGAATTTCTAGCTCTGTGGCACAGGCTGTAAGGTGCTGAGCCCAGATGGGTAGTAGTCGCAGTTCGAGTCCTGCTCTGGCACTTTACATTAGGCCTTGTGTGGTGGGCCTGGAATGTACTAAATCGGTGTCCATTGGTGAAGAAAGGCTGAATGAGGGTGAAATCAAAATTTAAATTTAAACCAGATATAATTGAAGCCCCGGGGATTGGGTATATTTGGGAATGTGTACAGTTTGTTATGGGCAGGTCTGTGTTCTGACTGAAGGAGCAGGTTAACAATCTGGGAATGATCCTAGACACATCTTTGTCCTGAATATATAAGTGGTGAGGAATACTTTTTAGTATTCTAGCATAGGCTGGTTCACCAACTGCAGCTCTCTGTGTGTGTTTGTATGTATGCTGTCAATTCATAGAAGAAGAAGAGTTGGTTTTTATATGCCAAGTTATGGTGACCCTGTAGGGTTTTCAAGGCAAGAGCCAGCATAGTGTAGTGGTTAGGATCGGCGGACTCTAATCTGGAGAACCGGGCTGGTTTCCCCATTCCTCCACATGAGCATCTGACTCTAATCTGGTGAACCAGGTTGGTTTCCCCACTCCTACACATGAAGCCAGCTGGGTGACCTTGGGCCAGTCACAGTTCTCTCCGAACTCTCTCAACCCCATCTACCTCACAAGGTGTCTGTTGTGGGGAGAGGAAGGGAAGGCAACTGCAAGCAGGTTTGATTCTCCTTAAAAGGTAGAGAAAGTCGGCATATAAAAAACAACTGCTCTTCTTCTTCAAAGGTGGTTTGCCATTGCTTGCCTCTGTGTAGGCTGAGAGAGTTCTGTTCTGAGAGAACTGTGACTCACCCAAGGTCACCCAGCAGGCTTCATGTAGACGAATGTGGAATTGCCCCGTTCTCCAGATTAGAGTCTGCCGCTTTTAACCACTACACCATGCTGGCTCTCAACTGCAGCTAGTGCTGGAGAAAACTCACCTGGCCACTGTTACGTATCTGTTGGTAACATCCAGATTACAGTACCATAATGTATGCTCGATGTGGGGTTGCCTTAAAAGATCATCCCAAAACTTCAACTGATTCAAAATGGGGCACCCAGAACATTTACTGATGACTGCCACAATGACTGCATTAAAGCAATTTTACACTATCTACATTGGCCTTAGTGGTTTTCCAAGCCCAATTCAAAGTACTAGTTTTGACTGTTTGGCCATAAAATACCAGAAGGACCACCTCCATCCATACATTCCTGTCTCTCTCCCGATGTTAGCAAAGGGCTTTTGCTAGAGAAACTGACATTAACACAGGTATTTGTATTCATCCATGCAAATACCTTTTCAATAGCTGAACTGTGAAACTTCTTCCCCAGAACTGAGATGCCCCTTATTACAGGTTTTCTGGCAGCTTTTAAAAACATATCTGTCCCAGAAGTCTATTTGACAGGATTTTATGTCACCCCTGGGATTTTATTCTGCATTAGTCTGTACATAATGATTTTATATGATTTTACAGATTATATTGCATTTTATGTGTATTTAGCCTCCTTGAATGTGTTTGAAGATGGGCTGTAAATTACTTAAATAAATAAATGTGTCACTTAACAGTTTTGTTGTTACTGCAGTGCAAAATGGGGGGGCAGACATCCACTTTTTAAAATTAAATGTACATTTTATCCAATGCATGATTTATCTTCTGCCTACAGATGCAGGGGATGCAATGTTTTTCAAAGCATCATTTGTGAAAAGTGCCTAAGGGTAGAACTACACATTATGTTTAGTTCCATGATTATTTTCCTTGAGGGTTTTTTAAAAAAACAGAATGCACCCGAAGCAGTTGCAGACCATTCGCAGGGGAGAAAGTCTATTTAACTAGTTCCTCTCACACCTTTTTCTTGCTGCAAAGGCTAATTTTATCTAACTTGAGAATTTTTTAAAATTAAAAACCTCCAGGAAAATAATATCAGAACTGCAAGAAAGGTGTGGTACGGTCTTAAGAGGAAGCCTTTAACATTGTTTAGGACCTTTGTCAGCAACTAGTTTTAGAGGAAGTCCATTGTGGGCCACTGTACAGTCCGCCCATCAGAATCAAAATGGACTGATGCCAAAATTACTATTTCTTACCTGGCCCGAGGTTCCTTTTATACAATTCTTTGTTCTAAATATACAAGTACAGTTTCCCTTATCCAGACTTCCGATATCCGGACTGATCTGAAAACCAGACCCTTCGAGCAGGCATGCAGGCAGATCCATGCTGCCTGCTTTCAATGTTTCCTCTCACCTAAATGTGTGTGTGTGTGTGTGTGTGTGTGTGTGTGTGTGTGTGTGTGTGTAGTACACCGCATCATAGATGGAGACTGAAAGCCTGCCATTGTTAGTTTGTTTGTAATTGCTCTGGGTCATGTCCGCACTTGCCATTTGCGGCGCTGACTTCCGCGGGCTTTCCTTGCATGTTCGCACTTCAACTCACCCAAAGGATGCTGGACACGGCTTCAGTACACAGTTTCTCCGCGGTAAGAGGATCCACTTATACGGCGAAGTATTAAAATGAAACGTGTTCCTCACGCGGAGCTGTGAAGTGCGATCATGCAACCCCGCTGAAAGTCCACCGCCCCGCCCCCATCCTTTCTAACCGCCCTCACTCGTTCCTCCCCCCTTTTCGGCTTTGCAGTGCTTAGATGCGAGAGGGTGGGATGGCGGCAAGTCACTTTCGCTTTCCCCTCGAACTCCCGCCACGCAGTCCAATTCTTGGGTTCCCCCCCTTTTTTTCCCTTTTTTGCCGCCATTTTTTAAACAGCCTTCCCCTTCCTTTGACCTCAGTACAGCGGAGAAAGGCGGCGCAGTGGGGCCAGAAATCTTGCGGATTTTATAAAAAAACAGAGAAATGCGGCGCGGTGGGAACAGAAATTTTATTTCGCTTTGGATCCTTTTGTACTCAACATGTATAAATAGCGAGGTCAGTTGCTGGTGCGTTCACGGGCCTTGTTTAACAGCTGATGCAGGTATTCTGATGAGATCGTTACACCTTTGATGGTTCAATGTACACAAAATTATTAAAAATATTGTTTTAAATTACATTCAGGCTATGTGTATAAAGAATATATATATAACATGAATGTTAACCATCACTGAGCTGGTGTGTTTCGGGGGGATGAATTTGGGACCACCAGTTGCTGATCCTTAGTTTAATGCTTCATATTCCTTATCTGCCCATGTGGGGTAGTTATCTGCATGGAACAAATGCCTTAGGGAAATGAAGGCAGTGGTCAGAACGTTGTTTCTACCTTGATTCCCACAGCAAGCAGGTTAGAACATATGCCCAAATATTATCCCTGGGTAAGTATATAAACCCAAATGTCATTCAGACTTCAGTCTTTATCAGCAACTTGAAAATCTCACACTCCTAGTAAGGCTCACAAGCAACAATTTGGACAAAATTTTCAATCAGCTATTGGAAATATTTACACTTATCAAACAGCTAGATTGTTGATTAACGGTAGTTTGACATCACAATTTGAAATTCAAAAGGGTACAAGACAAGGTTGTCCTCTCTCACCTTTATTGTTTATTTTAATGTTAGAAACTTCACTGAGGAAAATTAGAAATAATACAGATATCATAGGTTGTCAAATTGGGAGAAATCATTTTAAGGTTAAAGCTTATGCTGATGATTTAGTATGTTTTTTTAACTAATCCGATTAGTCAAATTGGAGTATGGAAGAAAACGGTTGAGGTTTATGGAAAGCTTGCAGGTTTTAAAATAAATAAAAATAAAACTAAAATATTGGTTAAGAATATGACATTATTGCTGCAGCAAGAACTATCACAACGTTTAGGCTTCTCTATTGAACATAAAATAAGATATCTAGGTATTTGGTTAACCTCAAATAACCTAAATTTATTTAAAAATAATTATATTAAGATACGGCAGCAAATTACTACAGATTTGAAGAATTGGGAAAAAAATCCTCTATCATTATGGGGTAGAATTTCAGTAATTAAAATGATGGTTTTACCCAAAATGCTTTTTTTATTTCAAAACTTACCAATTATAAAATGGGTTAAAATATTTAAAACTTGGAAAAGAGATATTTTAAACTTCCTATGGGGAAAGGAAAGACACAGAATAGCATATAATAATTTAATTGAATTAAAGGAAACATGAGGTTTAGGATTACCAGATTTAAGAATGTACTATGAGGCATCCTGTTTCGTTTGGTTAAAGACCTGGATTTTGTTAGAGAATACTAAATTATTAGAATTAGAAGGTTTTAACCTACGTTTTGGATGGCATGCATATTTATGGTATGATAAGGAGAAAGTAAATAAAGATTATAATATTCATATTATTAGAGTTGGGTTATTTCAAATTTGGAAAAAATATAGAAGGATTTTGGATCAATCCAGTAGAAGCGTATATGAAGAGAGGGATACATTTAAATTTAGAAATGGGGATATATAGAGAAATTATTGAATGTAAAGAGGGAGAAGGGGTTTTAAAAAGAGAAGAACTTAATATTAAAGATTGGTTTTTGTATTATAAATTAAAAGACATATTTAATAAAGATAATCAGCTTGGATTTAATGAAAATAAATCCAAACTGGAAAAAATATTATTAAAGGGAAATAAAGGATTGATAGGAAGAATATATAAATTATTAATTGAAATTAATTTAGAACAAGAAAGAATTAAACCAATAATGGTGAAGTGGATGAAAGAGTTAGAATTTAATATTGACCTGGAAATATGGGAAAATTTATGGAAGAGAGAATTTAAATTTACAATAACTAATGAAATCAGAGAAAACTTATATAAAATGTTTTATAGATGGGTACATTACACCTGTGCTGATAGCTAAAATGAAAAAAGGAGATACGGATTTATGTTGGAAATGCGGAACGGAAAGAGGCACTTTTATGCATGTATGGTGGATATGTAATTTAAAAAAAAATTGGAAAAAAGTTATTAGGGAAACTAATAATTTGATTAATGGTACAGTAAAAAGAAAATCTGCTTTTTGTCTATTAAGAATTCCACAAAAAATATGTGTAATAATGATAGGGTTATTTGTCAATATAGTTTTGCTGCTGCAAGAATTGTAATAGCTAAAGTTTGGAAGCAAGTGAATAAACCTTCAATTTGTGACTGGAGAGAGAAATTATGGATGTATATGAGGATGGCCAAATTAACCGAATTCCTACACGGAAAAGATATGGAAGAATTTTTAAAAAACATGGGCAAAGGCCATCACATATTGGGATAAACTGGCAAAAATTGATTTTACTACTTTAATTAGTGAGTTATAGAAACTAGTCTTAATATCTTTATATTTTATTGTTGATAGATATTTTTAAAACTGTTAGGACACTTCTTCGGAAGTCGGGTGATGGGTCACATTTTTAAGGTGGGTGGAGAGTCAAAGGGGTATCTTTTTGATCTTAATAACTTTGTAACTACGAATTTATTAATAAGTATATATAGATACCCTTTTGTATTATCTTTTGTTATATTTTTGTATTATTTTTATTGTATCTGTTTGTTTTTTGTTTTTTTGTTTTACGTTATAAAAATTAATAAAATTAATTTAAAAAAAAAAACAAGCAACAATTTGGGTTAATTCCAATTTGAAACGTCTCCCATATCTAGGATTGCCAGCTCCAGGTTGGGAAATACCTGGAGATTTTGGGGGCAGAGCCTGAGGAGGGTGGGTTTGAGGAGGGGAGGGACTTCAATGTCATAGAGTCCACTTGCCAAAGTGGCCATTTTCTCCAGGGAAACTGATCTCTGTTGGCTGGAGATCAGTTGTAATAGTGGGAGATCTCCATCTAGTACCTGGTTGGCAACCCTACCCACATCTCTCCAAATCTTGTCATCCTTGTCTCCCCATTCTCTTTCTCCAACCAGCCCTTCATAAACACACTGTGTCAGATAAGATTTAACATATATGTCAGCTAATGAAATAACCTGTATTTGTGACTTCTATGGAGGTGAACAAACAACAACTCAGGACACATTTGCAGCTATAATGTCCTTCACGCCAATTTAAACAGGGCTAGTGCAAGGGATACATAATTGTCTGTGAAGCCGATCACCGGAAGCATTAGCTGAATCTGTACCAGTTCAAGACCCTGTCAGAGAGTGAGCACAGACATGCACAAAACGTACTCTAAATAGCTCAGCAGAGGAGCACTGTTTATTGAGAAATGCGCGCGAGAGGGTAGTTGTTTTAGATCAGTATGAGTAATGTTAAGAAACAGCTGGTAAGGAATATTAGGTAATCACATACACAAGCTGCAAACTGGGAACATTACGCTAACATACCTACTATAATTTTATCCCCCCCCCTTCCCACGCATTTATTCAAAGCCACAGCTATGATGCCAGCTCTTATGCATTAGACGCTATTAGGAAAAGCAACACAACTCATCAACTTCTCATGTTATTTTCGCTTAGTCACTCAAGTGCCGTTTCTCCCAGGACTAGAACAATAGGAAAAAACTGTGGTTGAAGAGAGATGTAATATTTTTAGCGGAGCAGGCCCAACTTGAAAGCAGTCGCATTGTGTTCAATACGATCGTACGTTTTTCTGTCCCAGGATGAGCCGTGAAGAAACAGTCTCCTGCTCGGTTTCCAGGGTGCTTAGTGTGAATTGGGGGAAGGCCAGCATTGCAGGGTGCCTATGGGATTGCACCCATGATGTTATCTCCACCCAAACACCATAGCCATTTTCCAATCTTTTTTTAAAAATTGTTTGTGATTTGGAGTCAGGTAAGGCAAAGCCACCATGGTGTAATGGTTAAAGTGTCGAAGTAGGATCTGGGAAACTAGGGTTGCCAACCTCCAGGTACTAGCTGGAGATTTCCTGCTATTACAACTGATCTCCAGCCAATAGAGATCAGTTCCCCTGGAGAAAATGGCCTCTTTGGCAATTGGACTCTATGGCATTGAAGTCCCTCCCCCTCCTCAGGCTCCACCCCAAAAACCTCCCGCTGGTGGCAAAGAGGGATCTGGCAACCCTATGGGAAACCCAGGTTTGAATCCCCACTATGCCATGCAAACTTGCTGGGTGACCTTGGGCCAGTCACACACTCTCAGCCCCGACCCTGGCAAGTATTTGCATGGGGGGCCTCCAAGGAATATCACGGGTGTGGTGCAGAGGCAGGCAGTGGCAAACCACCTCTGAATGTCTCTTGCCTTCAAAACTCTACGGGGTTGCCATAAGTCATCCACGGATGGATATCTGAACGAATAATAGGTACACGGGCCATTTCATTGTATGTACACCACTGGTTCCCAACCAGGGGTCCATGGACCCCCAGGGGTCCGCGAGAACTAAATTAAGGTCCGCAAAACAAAGTTATAAACCCATAATAAATTAATATTTTCAATTAAAAGTTCTCTATTATAAATATATATATTCAAATATTATTCTAAGTTCAATGTTTAACTAACAGTTATGATTAAAGTTTATTTTCAAATTCTCAGAATTTTTATTTTGAACCTTGGGGTCCCTGCACCGAACAAAAAAGTCTTAGTGGTCCCTGGTCAAAAAAAGGTTGGGAACCACTGATGTACACATTTGAAAGGCTGACACCTACAAAGCCCCTCATGGCCTTGGACCCCGTCTGCAGGACTGCCTCTCCCCCTGTGCTCCAGGACAACAGGTTCGCCCATCTAAACAGGGCCTTCTGCAGGTGCCACCCTGCAAATGGGCAAGGTCAACCTGCACACTGGCATTCTCCATCGTGGCCCCTGCCTCTTGTGGTGGGGGACACAGTGGAGAACTGAATTATTCAGGAGGGCATTCTTACACAGTTAATAGGGCTATATTATAACGGGATGATTCAGGAAGACGCTTTAATAAAGAGAAAAGGATTGTGGACTGTACTACTGGGTATAGAACACACTATTTTTTGCTGCATGTACTATCCTGCTAAGTAATTTCCGCATTGTTTAAAATGTCATATTAAAAATTATACTTTGTTTCAGCATTGTTTTTGCTTGCTTTCAGATTTCTGCTTGGTTTCAGATATCTGCAGTCCTGATCCTATTACACTGCTTATTGGATGTCCCATCCTGTTGATGGAGGGTTGCCAACCTCCAGGTATTGGGTGGAGATCTCCCACTATTACAACTGATCTCCAGCCGTTAGAGATCAGTTCACCAGGAGAAAATGGCCACTTTGGCAATTGGACTCTATGGCACTGAAGTCCCTCCCCTCCCCTGCTCAGGCTGCACCCCAAAAACCTCCCGCCAGTGGCAAAGAAGGACCTGGCAACCCTACTTTGTAGTGTGCCTAGGGCTGCCAAGCCACCAGTCAGGGCAGGGATCCCTGTAAGCACTCTAAGCAATGGCGAGAGAAAATGTTTTTTTAAAAGCCATAACTCCAGCTGCAGTGTCATGTCACTTCCAGTTAAATAAAGGGAAGTGGCATTGGGTAGCTCTGGGAATCACTGGAAATTATTGTTTTGCCATAGAGTTTCCAGTAATACCTAGAGTTTTCAGTAATACCTAATAACCTATGTCACTTACAGTTTTTTACTGGAAGTGATATGACATCTCAGCCAGCATCGTGGGGGCCTCCATACCCCACCCACACACCTCCTACCAGTTGCCAGGCACTAGATCTGCCTTGAGTCTCATTGAGAAAGGCAGGCTATAAAGACCGTAAACAAACAAACAAACAAACAAACAGTTGAACGAAGAGACTGGCCTGATTATCATTGCATCTTTATAATGCCTACATTCATAGCAAAAAAAAAAAAAATCACAATCAGTTCAGTCAAAACAGATTTTCCCCCCCACTCAGGCATGCAAATCTGACTTCCTGAACGTTTTCTTTTGTCAAGCTTTATGTAAGATATTAGTTCTTTCACATGATTCCACACAAGCGCTTTGCCTGCCAACTACATTTGGCTAGGACAGCTCTGGAAAGCCTAAATTGGGTAACAGGATGGCAGCAAATATGGTCATCACTGGAAGGAAAGGAAGAGACTACCAGGAAGCACTCCTGCGTAAGCCTCACTGGCAAAAACTGACGCTACCCAAGACACACACACGCGGTGTGGTTGAGCGGCTCCCTTCATTTCAACAAGACGTACGGAAGTGTCCTTCCAGGTGGATCATGAACATTATTTTCATGACCTCAGTAAGAGATTAAAGGCTCAGCTACCTCCCCCCCTCCCTCCCTGGTAGGGATACCAGCCTCCAGGTGGGACCTGGGGGTCCCCTTGAATTACAGTTCATCTCCAGAGATCAGTACCCCTAGAGAAAATGGCTGCTTTGGAGGGCAGACTCTGGCATTGTACCCCACTGAGGCACCTGCCCTCCCCAGGCTCCACCAACAAATCTCCAGGAGTTTTCCAGCCTGGATCTGGCAACCCTACTCCCTATCCCCTGCCAGTGGCCAGAGGGGTCCTGGCAACTCTACTCCCTGGGTTTATTTTAAGCATTCATTTCTTTTCTTTTGCAAATGCAGCTTCCACGATGGGTTGACCAATAGGGTTGCCAGCTCTGGGTTGGGAAATGCCTGGAGATTTTGGGGGTAGGGCCAGAGGAGGGCGGGGTTTGGGGAGGGAAGGGACTTCTATGAGGTATAATGCCATAGCGTTGACCTTCCGAAGCACCCATTTTCTCCAGGGGAACTGATCTCAGTTGTAATAGCAGGAGATCTCCAGCTACCACCTGGAGGATGGCAACCCTGCTGATCAAGGAGAGGCGTGTCACAAGTGGGTCTTTAACCCTTTTCTCCCTTGCTGATTTCTCACTGGAAAAAAGACCCCCTTCTAGCAAAGAGGGGTCGCCCTTGGTTAGTACTTAGGAGGTAGACCACCATGGAAGTCCAGGGTCCCTACACAGAGACAGGCAACGGTAACCCACTTCTATTCGTCTCTTGCCTTGAAAACCCTACGGGGTCACATTAAGTCAGCGGCAACTTGAAGGCACTTCATGCACATGTGCTCACACACACACTTCCAACACCTTAAAGATTAGCACAGTTTTATTCCAGTTTCAAGCATTCATGGACTGGAGGTTCTATCTTTCAGTAGAATGAATGGATTCTCGCCATAAAGTAATTTTATGTAGGGAGGGGGAACACCACAAAAGGCAGGAAATGAAGCGTTGAAACAAAATTATGTAGCATTCAAGTGTTGTCAAGACAACAGTGATCACTCATTAATTTTGCTAGTTATCAACTCAAGGTGGTGGCTGTAACCAACTTAGCCACAGTGATCCATGCGACAGTCACCTACAGGCTAGATTACTGCAACTCGCTCTACGTAGGGCTGCCCTCAAAACTGATCCGGAAACTCCAGCTAGTACAGAATGCCGTGGCGAGGCTCCTTATGGAGACCCCACTGCGGGCACATATTAAGCCAGTGCTCTACCAACTCCACTGGCTCCAGTTGGAATACCAAATCAGGTTTAAGGTGCTGGCTATGACCTTTAAAGCCTTACCGCCTTTCCTGGTATGTTCCCTAGAGAAGGCTAAGATCATCTACTACTAACTTACTGGTGGTCCCCGGCCCGAGGAGTATCCGTTTGGCCTCGACCAGGGCCAGGGCTTTTTCCGCACTGGCCCCAGCCTGGTGGAACTATCTTTCTGTTGAGACCAGGGCTCTGCAGGACCTTATGAGTGGTAATGCATTTACACCCGGAAGTGCCGCATCGCAAGCGGCCCTTCGTGAGGCAGCACTTCCGGTTGTAAACCGGAAGTGACGTGAGCGTGGTGTGTCCCCGCGCATGCACGTTTGCCCGCCGACCCTCAGGTGGTCGGCGGGCAGAGGGGTGAATTGCCGGGGGGTTGCCCGCCACCACCAAGCACCCGGCAACCCTAGGTTGAGGCCAGCTACAGTTTGTACTATAAATACTTGCCTCCTTACTAGGGTTGCCAACCTCCAGGTACTACCTGGAGATCTCCCACTATTTCAACTGATCTCCAGCTGATAGAGATCAGTTCCCCTGGAGAAAATGGCCGCTTTGGCAATTGGACTCTATGGCATTGACGTCTGTCCCCTCCCCAAACCCCACCCTCCTCAAGTTCTGCCCCAAAAACCTCCTGCCAGTGGTGAAGAGGGACCTGGCAACCCTACTCCCTACCTTACCCACTGCTGCCGAATAATTGCCTGTGGGCAAAACTGTGGCCTTTATATTGCAACCTTATGCGCCATCAGGAATTGGAATTATAATTTAAATCTGTTTAGGGCTGTTTTAATGTACCGTTCGATGTGACTTTATTGTTTTTCTACATGTTTGTAGCTTGCTGGGGTAGAGCGGGTTATAAGGTTGATAAAATAACTAAATAAATAAAATAAGTACACTGTACCGTGGTCATCAGAATTTCTTCACACTTTGTCGGGCACCAAAACATGGATGTTCTGAAATTCCTTGTGACAAGGTTGCGACGACAATCTCCGTATCCTTGCACAATTTAATACAAGCCCTTTGATTGTCCTCCAGTAAATAACCCGAAGGGGAAAAATCGAATAACTTCTCATTACAGTAAATACAGTATCCTCTCATATATACAATTTGCCTAGGAAACATTAAAAACGTTTGAATAATCAGGCATTGGGATAAACAGGAGTGGTGTTTACTGAAAGATTGTGCTGACTTTGGACTTCCCAGGGACCACCCACCCAACCGAGCGAGTCAGAGCCACCGTTGACACCAGTCACAAAGCAACACGGTGAAACCCCTCCAGGGCCGGGGGGTCCACCGGCTATCGCTGTTCCATTGCGTGTTGCCACTGAAGCTTGGCCTGCTTTCTCGGCGGCGTTGGCCACCCACTTCACAGCTCCCGAATCTAGGCCAAAGCATCTGTTGCTGCAGAACCACACAAGCATACGACAGCCAGCAACAAGCCTGCTTTATTTCTCTCTCTCCCCGATCTCATATACAGAAATAGGAGCCGCACTGCCAATGGCAGCGGGTTCTGGATAGCCCTGAGTTGCAAGGTGATTATTCCGTACACCCAGGAATAGGGTTGCCAGGTCCCTCTTTGCCACCGGTGGGAGGTTTTTGGGGTGGAGCCTGAGGAGGGTGGGGTTTGGGGAGAGACTTCAATGCCATAGAGTCCAATTGCCAAAGCGGCCATTTTCTCCAGGGGAACTGATCTCTATTGGCTGAAGATCAGTTGTAATAACAGGAGATCTGCAGCTAGTACCTGGAGGTTGGAAACCCTACGCAGGAACAACACATAAAGCTGCCTTATAGCGAGTCAGACCATGGGCCTATCAAAGTTCACGTTGTCTACTGTGACTAGAGTTGCCAACCTCAAGATTGGGGCTGGAGATCTCCTGGAATTACAACTGATCTCCAGGTAGTAGGGATCAGTTACCCTGGAGAAAAATGGCTGCTTTGGAGGGTGGAATCTATGGCATTGTACCCTGCTGAGGTCCCTTCCTTTCCCAAACCCTCTTCTCCCTAGGCTCCACCCCCAAATCTCCAGGTATTTCCCAAGCGGTAGTTGGCAACCCTAACCGTGACTGGCAGTAGCTCTCCAGGAAGGGTTGTGTCAACCTCCAGATACTAACTGGAGGTTTCCTGCTATTACAACTGATCTCCAGCCGATAGAGATCAGATCAGCTGGAGAAAATGGCTGTTTTGGCAATTGGACTCTGTGACATTGAAGTCCCTCCCCTCCCGAAACCCCGCCCTCCTCAGGCTCCGCCCCAAAAACCTCCCACCGGTTGCGAAGAGGGACCTGGCAACCCTATCTCTAGGGTCTCAGTAGAGGTCTTTTACATCACCTACTGCCTCATGCTTTTCAACTATAGATGCCAGGGACCAAACCTGGGAACCTCTGCATGCAAAGCAGATGCTCTACCACTAAGCTATGGTCCTGCCCCCATGAGGGAGCATGGTGGTTACAAATCAGTGCTTTGGGGATCTATTGCGGTTCAGTAAGTTTCTTCTGACTGTCATGGCAGCCATGTAATATATCTCCACAGATACGTTGGAAAGCACTACAGTTGTGTTGAAGGTGGGATTCTGCTGCAAACCAGCAGGGAGCATGAAATCCATTCTCATTGTCCACTGATGAACGGTCTCCTTCATCAGGCTGCCTTCATTTTGAAACCTGGGCTGACTGGCTGCTCTAGTGTCAGTCATTCCACTTTGCTGGGATGGATATTCTGGGCGTGTTTCCTTTTCTCTTGAGAGAAACAAGACAGATGGTCCTGAACAGAAGCAAGAGGTTCTCGTGACATCTGTAGGGCCCAGTTAATTGCTTTAGTGTGACGTCTCACTGCACTCTAGAATAAGTCATTTGGTAAACTGAGGTTCAATTACAACTAATAACGTAGCTCAAGACATTACAACTAATAATGAAGCTCAAGACATTCTCCTGGATTGAACAGGGATCTGGGATTCCTGACTCATTACCGATGGTGATTTAGAATAATAGAATCATAGAAGCATAGAGTTGGAAGGGACCACCAGGGTCATCTAGTCCAAC
This sequence comes from Euleptes europaea, assembly GCF_029931775.1. Lineage (NCBI taxonomy): Eukaryota > Metazoa > Chordata > Lepidosauria > Squamata > Sphaerodactylidae > Euleptes > Euleptes europaea. Next base: position 9,683,782 of record NC_079322.1, read on the forward strand.
CCCCTGCACAATGCAGGAAATTTACAACTACCCCCACACCCCCAGTGACCCCCACTACATGCCCAGAAGATGACCAATATGACTTTCTCATATGATTTGGTCTCCAGACCCCTCACCATCTTTGTTGCCCTCCTCTGGACACGTTCCAGCTTGTCTACATCTTTCTTAAATTGTGGTGCCCAAAACTGAACACAGTACTCTAGGTGAGGTCTAACCAGAGCAGAGTAAAGCGATATCAGCACTTCGCATGATCTGGACACTATACTTCTGTTGATACAGCCCAAGATCACATTTGCCTTTTTAGCTACTGCATCACACTGCTGACTCATGTTCAGTGTTTGGTCTACTAAGACCCCAAGATCCTTTTCGCACACACTACTGCTCAGACAAGTCTCCCCCATCCTATAATTATGCATTTGATTTCTCCTACCTAAATGTAGAACTTTACATTTATCTGTGTTGAAGTGCATTTTATTAGTTTTAGCCGAGTTCTCCAGCCTGTCAAGATCATATTGTATCCTGGCTCTGTCTTCTACTGCATTTGCTACCCCTCCCAATTTAGTATCATCTGCAAATTTAATAAGCATCCCCTCTATTCCTTCATCCAAATCATGTATAAAGATGTTGAACAACACAGGGCCCAGGACAGATCCCTGAGGATCCACTTCTCTCCAAGTGGATGAGGAACCATTAACAAGCACTCTTTGGATATGATCTGTCAACCAGTTACAGATCCAACGAACAGTAATAGGATCTAAACCACATTTTCTACATGCCTACTTTCCCTCTGCATATCACGCCTGATCCAATCATGCCTGCTAATGTCGTTTACCTGGTATTGACATTTACATGCTATTGCCATTGGGTGTCTGAATTCACTCTTCTCTGCTTAAGGATAGATGGGCTCACATTCTAGCAGTATCTGAAGAAGTGAGCTGTGACTCGTGAAAGCTCATACCCTGCCAGAAATTTTGTTAGTCTTTAAGGTGCCACTTGGTTCTTGCTGTTTTCTGGGGTTGATGAAAGCACATTTCCAGCCAGCACCACCACTCATTATTCAGAGATTTAGATTTTACCAATGACATGCCCTGACCTGGATGGCCTAGGCTAGCCTGATCTTGTCAGTTGTCAGAAGCTAAGCAGGGTTACCCCTGGCTAGTGCTTGGATGGGAGACCTCCAAGGAAGGTGGCGGTTGCTACCAGAGGCAGGCAATGGCAAACGACCCCTTTTGGTCTCTTGCCTTGAAAACCCTACTGGGTCACCATAAGTCGGCTGTTACTTGACAACGCTTTCCACAACCAATGGCAGGAATAGCTCAGTCAGGGGAGGGGATGGCATTACTGCTTACACTGCTAACCTATGTCATCTCTGCAAATGGGGGGGGGGGATTTCCCACGTGACGTTGCAGGATCGCCATGCAAGTGAAGGTCATGATGAAGCATGCCATCATCTCTCGGCTGAGTTGAGCTTGACCTTTGCAGCAGCTCATGAACAAGCTCTTGCCAGTGCGACTGTATGACTACATGCCCCAGAAATGAGAGGGGCAGCTACTAATGTCAATGTCCACAGCAAGCAGGAAGAGAGCTCTTTTCAATGAGGTCAACAGCGTACAGGGAGCATGCCACCCACAGTGTCTGCATACCAGTCCCTGCTCAAGCTGTAGAGGGCTGCATTGACATTCTGCTCATAGATTTAAGGGTGCCAAATGCACATACTGGAGGGGGGAGGAAAGTTAGCTACTCAGTCCATTAGTATGTAGCCAAGGAATCATAACAGAGGACCACATCACTTGACATCATGCAATCTTGACTATTCAAATGACAGTTTTAAGCCTAGGAGCTGTACAGTATTCACAGCATCCCTAACAAAGAGGCTCACAGCTCTAGAATGTTTTGCAGTGGCGTTGATGGAAAGTGCCGTCAAGTTGCAGCCAATTTATGGTGATCCCTCATGGGTTTTCCAAGGCAAGAGATGAGCAGAGATGGTTTGCCACTGCCTGCCTCTGCATTGCGACCCTGGACTTCCTTGGTGGTTTCTCATCCAAGAACTAATCAGGGCCAAAACTATTTAGCTTCTGAGATCACGGAAATTTTCAGAAAGTTCAAAGCTGTTCGACGAATGGAGTGTGAGTAGCACGAATCCAGATTGAGCTTGAATTTGTAAACCACTTAGACGTTTCATTCCTGAGATCTGACAAGATTGAGCTACCCAGGGCCATCCATTCATTCATGTCATTGGTACAGGCCAATAGATCCTGAGGAAAAGGGATGGGTGGGATTGGCTCATGAATTTATCAACATGTTTGCCATGGTAACTGGAAGCATTAAAAGGGAAACCAGTATCATTTTATCCAGATCTAACCATTTGTGAGCTCTAGCCCTGCGGCAAACCATAAACAGATTCCAGCAGACGGCAAATCCACGAAAGCAATTTTATTGGTTATCATCAACAGGTTTCAGAAGCCATATTCAAAAGGACACTAGTAAGGGGCAAAGGCAAGGTACATGGCATATATGGAAAAGCAAAAGGAGATAACTGGTTACCCAGGCAACCCCCCTCCCAGAGGCAGGAAGGAGTACTTGGCGATTCCCACAGTATGGGAATCTATGAAGACTAAACACGGGGCATGGACTGGCCTTGGACAGAATAGCAAAACAACACCTGGAAGCACAACCATGAACCGTCCTCATGGCCTGCTCCTGACACCATTACACGGATTCACTTAAAAACAGAATTGTGCTTCTTGGTGGGGGAAAGTGGTATCAATTAGCAGCTGGCTTATGGTGACCCCGTAGGGTTTTCAAGGCAAGAGGCATACAGAGGTGGTTTGCCATTGCCTGCCTCTGCGTACCAACCCTGGACTTCCTTGGCGGTCTCCCATCCGGGGTCTCCTAACCCGGGGCTGTCCCCGCTTAGCTCCTGAGATCTGACAACATCAGACTAGCCTGCACCATCCAGGTCAGGGCTTGTGTCCCTTGCCCTATGGGGGGAAAGGATGAAGTGTTTCAGCGACTCATTAAAAAGGAGTCCCTAAACCAGTTACACACACCCAATTGACTACACTGTGTGCTGATACTATGGCTTAAGGGTAGCCTTGTAGGGATGACAAGCACACTGGGAAGAAAGCAGCTACCTCTCCACCACCTACTATCAACCAACTGCTTGTTCTTTTTTTGCAAAAGTTGATCTTGCCCACGCACATCACGACTTGATTGTTGATGTTGCTGCTCCAGAAAGCCACCATCAAGGGGCATTCTGACCCATGACCAGTCCATAAGAGCCAAACATAAATGATCATCATTCCCCTGGCCACCATGCTGAATGGTGCCACTGTGTCGATGAACAACCACTCACAAGAGCACAGGCAAGGCAAAGAGCAGCTCGGCTCTCTTGGGACAAAGTTAGTTCAAATCCCGGTCAGAATGTATGCGAAGTTCTCAGCACCCCTGGTTCCCTCACAGTACTGGAACTCTAGGGAGGGACAGCCAGCATGGTATAGCTCAATAGGGCTGTTGAAAAAAAAATTCGGTAAAGTTCGGCTTCGGCAAAATTAGGCCCGTTTTAATTCGGGACATGCCGAAGTCCGAACTACCCTGCTTTGGATCCCCAAAATTCGGGCGAGATCCGGAGTTTGGGGGAAAATTCTGCCGGGTCTATGAAGTGATGGGCGCCGCATGCCCAGGCGGGGCCCATCACCTCAAAGAGTCAAGAAGGGGCGGGGGTCTTTAAAGAGCCCCTTGCGGGCCTTCACGGGGCTTCCATGAAGGCGCCCAGGGGGCTCTTTAAACAGATCTGCGCCTTCCAGCTGGAAGGTGCAGATCTGTTTAAAGGGCCCCCCGCATGCCTTCATGGAAGCCCTGTGAAGGCCCGCAGGGGGGGGACAGATCTGCGCCTGACAACCCCCCCACCCCCTTCCGCAGAGTCCTGGCAGGAGGGGCGGGGGTCAGGAAACCCCCACCCCCTTCCCCAGAGTCCTGGCGGGAGGGGCGGGGGGTCAGGAAACCCCTCTGCCCAGCCAGCGTTGGCTGCGCAGAGGGGTTTCCAGACCCCCCGCCCTTCTTCCCGGGACTCCCGGGTGGAACAGATATGTGCCTCCCGGCTGGGAGGCACAGATCTGTTTAAAGGACCCCCTGCGCATCTTCAGGGAAGCCCCGTGAAGGCGCATGGATGGCCCTTTAAACAGATCTGCGCCTAACAGCTGTTAGGCAGAGATCTGTTCCCCCCCACCCCCTCGCCTTCAGGGGGCTTCCCTGAAGGCGCCGGGGGGGAACCCTGAATCTGCCGAATTTATTCGCCGAACCCCCGAAGTCGGCAAATTCGGCTCCCCCATTTCCCAACTTTTTTTGAGTTCGGTTCCTCCCGAACTAAAAAACGCCGAATCTGGGGGAATTCGGTGGTTTTTCGGTTCGGGACAAACCGAATCGACAGCCCTATAGCTCAATCTCATCAGCTCTTGGAAGCTAAGCAGTGTTGGTACTTGGATGTGGGACCACCAAGAAAGGCTCTGCAGAGGAAGGCAATGGCAGACCATCTCAGCTTCTCATTTGCCTTGAAAGCTCCTTGCTGAGGTCACTTCAGCTAGCCTTCTTATTATAAAGCTGGTTCTGGGGTTTGTTTTTTCATGGATAAGCCTTTGGGGGGGAAGGAAGGTGTCATGGTTTCCAGCGCAATCAATAGGGTTGCCAACCTCCAGGTGGTGGCTGGAGAACTCTGAGGTTAGAACTGATCGTCAGGTGACAGAGATCAATTCTCCGGGAGAAAATGGCTGTTTTGGAAGGTAGACTCCATGAAGAAGAAGAAGAAGAGTTGGTTTTTATACTCTGCTTTTCTGTACCTTTAAGGAGTCTTAAAGTGGCTTACAAACTCCTTCCCTTTCCCTCCCCACAACAGACACCTTATGAGGTAGGTGGGGCTGAGAGAGTTCTGACAGAACTGTGACTAGCCCAAGGTCACCCAGCAGGCTTCATGTGTAGGAGTGAGGAAACTAACCCAGTTCACCAGATTAGAGTCCGCAGCTCATGTGGAGGAGTGGGGAATCAAACCTGATCCTCCAGATTATAGTCCACCGCTCTTAACCACTACACCAGGCTGGCATTATACCCCACCAAAGTCCTTCTCCTTCACAAACCCTGCCTTCCCCAGACTCCACCCAAAATCCTCCAGGAATTTCCCAACCCAGAGCTGGCAACCCTAGTGATCAAAGTCATGGCTGAACTCTCAGAAAAGGAAGGAATCTTAGTAGAAATTGGGAAGTCCTATTTGGTGTTCTTGTTGCACTAGTTTTAAAGAGGCCTGCAGGAGGGAGGCAGCATGGTGGATTTGTTGGTCCAGTGCCCAGGTGGGGAGAGGGTAGGGCTGCCAACCTCCAGGTGGGTTCTGGAAACCTCCTGGAATTACAACTGATCTCCGGACTACACAGATCAATTCCCCTGGAGAAAATAGCTGCTTGGGAGGGTACACTGCAGGGCATTATCCCCTGCTGAGGTCCCTCTTTTCCCCAAACCCCACCCTCCCCAGACACCATCCCAAAATCTGGAGTTGGCAACCCTAGGAGGGGAGGTGGCGGCAAGGTGCTGGAAGCAGAGAAAGAAGGGTGGGGAGGAAGCCTCAGGGGCAAAATGCATTGAGCCACCACTGTCCCCAAAGTGCATTGAATCCTACCCAAGCTGGATTGCAGTTGCCAACCTCCAGGTGGTAGCTGGAGGTCTCCCACTATTACAACTGATCTTCAGGCGATAGAAATCAGTTCCCCTGGAGAAAATGGCCAGTTTGGCAATTAGACTCTATGGCATTGAAGTCCCTCCCCTCTCCAAACCCTGCCCTCCTCAGGCTCCGCCCCCAAATTCTCCAGGTATTTCCCAACCCGGGCCTGGCAACCCTAATTGCAGAGCTTTCATCTCAACACGCATTCAAATCTGCTCCCATGCAAATGTCTTTTGAGTAGAGCAACTACATACAGGCAGGGCCGTCTAAACAGCATTACAGGCCCCTGGGCAAAGCAGTGCACCAGGGCCCCTACCTACCCAACCACTCACAGAAATAAAAATGTCAATCGTCGATAAAATTAAAGATATATCTATTGGTGCTTCCATAACGAACAAGTCCTTTCTTACATTATACTTCAGTATTTATTCTTAATCCAAACCCAAATTAACATTAACATTGTTCATTCTCTTTAGTAAAACACTTGCTAAATATGCATGTCGCAACATACATAGATTAGCATGGGGCCCCTATGCTCGTGGGGTCCCTGGGCAATTGCCCAGGGTGCCCATGCATTAAGATGGCCCTGCATACAGGGGGATTGGGGCAACTGTGGGGGAAAGTGCCATCAAGTCACAGCTGACTCATGGCTATCCCATAAAGGTTTCAAGGCAAGAGATGTTCAGAGGTGGCTTGCCATTGCCTGCCTCTGCATCACAACCCTGGTATTCCTTGGTGGTCTCCCATCCAAATACTTGCCAGGGTCAAGGCTGAGAGTATGTGACTGGCCCAAGATCACCCAGCAAGCTTCCATGGTGCGAGTAGGGATTTGAACCTGGATTTCCCAGATCCTAGTCCAACTACACCATGCTGGCAATTATTACCCTGGTATTCTCTTTGCTGCTGTGATGATAGCTGAGATAGTGAATTCACGCATGCCTGAAATTGTCTGATACCACGTTAGACCACTGGTCTGTCAAGGGCAGCGTTGTCTACTCTTGGCATGCAGTGGCTCTCCAGAGTCTCAATATCTGTTACATCCCCTGCTCCCCAATCCTTTTGACTGGAGATGCCGGAGATTGAACCTGGGACCTTCGGCCTGCCAAGCAGATGCTCTACCACTGAGCTCTAGCCGCACCTCTACTCAACATTTAATATGGTTTACATTATTATTATTATTGTATTATTATCATTCTTTAAAACATTTTATGCTACCTTTCTACCCAATCAAGGTCCACCAGGCAGCAAACATTAAAAAATTAAAACATTTGAACAATTAAAAATACATTTAAAATTATAAAATAATTCAATCAAAAAGACATAAACAAACAAGTCTAGAAGGAGGGCCAGTAACCATTATTAGGGGTAAGCCTGCTGAATCAAAAAAGTCTTCACCTGTTGGCAAAAGACACCGATAGAGGGAGGCTGTCAGGGCTTTGGCCTGATCTCGCTTCCCAGGCCCTCTCTAGTGTTTGTGCTTTCAGTTTAGCCCGGCCAAGCACCTGGGCTGTGTTGAGTCTTCAACAGTGGGAATCCTTATCTTCGTCGTTGCCGGGCAATGTCGGCCCAGGACCCCAGAAGAAGTACTTATAGTCTAGTAAACTTTCCTAGGAAAGTATTGCCTGCTTTGCTACGCCTGTGAGCGGTCAAGTCTTTAGTCTTAACCTGCTTGTCTTTGAATAAAGCGTTTCACTTCAGACCACACCTGTCTGAGTGAGTCCTTTACATAGATCAAGAGGTAGACACCTGAGTTTGACAGAGGCAGATGAATCTCCCTGGGGAGGGAGTTTTAAAGTTTTGGTGCTACGACCAAGAAGGCTCTTTCTTGGGTGGCTTGGGTTGCCGTCCATCTGGCTCCAGATGCCAGGGGCAACCGAAGCAGGGCCTCTGAAGATGACCAGAGTGTACTGGTAGGTTCATATGTATTGGTACTCCCAATGTGTTAGCACTTTCCCTCATTTTATCAGCTTTAATAAAAAGAGGGATGGAATCCAAGTCTGTCTAGCAACAACAGGGTTAAAAATATTCTTTAAAACGGGGGCTCCAATACCAGGTAAAAATCACACTTTAAAGCTAACACAGTGGAATTAACCTGGTCAGACACAACAAGTCTTCCCTTGGGGAATCTGTCTCATCCCAGGGTTCACTCTCGGTTTCACATACTGTGTCATGAATTTCTTGTTCAAAGAAATGTAAAACACATCCACTTTCTGCTTTAAAGACAAACAGCGTAACTATATAGCTTAATTGCAAAATTTGGGGCCACTAAAAATGATTATTCTTTGGAAAAATCCTTGTAACCCTAGTGTTGGGGTCTGAGATTTCCAAGACAAACTTCCCATTTTTAAACAAATTTTGGTCATCAGTTGCCAGTTTTTAATATAGCCTTCCCTCTCTGTTATAGGTCTTGCTGATTTATACTGGTTTCTCTCTGGTGCAAAATCTTTCACAAAAGGATTCTAGCAATATTTATAGAAATGTATAGAAATCCTCTGGCAACAAACTATGATTTCCCAGTTTTGACAAGGACACAATTGAGCTGTCCTAAAAAATAAGGTGGTTTCTACAAAACCACCAAGATGGAAGATTCTACAGGTTCCAGAAGGCCCTCCAAAAATGTAATTGGGTTGTGACAGATGCTCTTCTCAAGATTCTTTGCCCACCTAAGGAATAAAGGAAAGATCAAGGGTGCAGAATGGTTCTGCCAGAAATCCTATGGCGGTCTCAGTTTTTAGGGTTGGCTTTTAGTGCTTATTTCTCACAAATTGAACTATATATGTTATGTGCTGTCCAGTCACAACCAACTTATAGTGACCCCCAGCAAGGGTAGGGTTGCCAACTTCCAGGTTCTCCCAGAATTATAGCTCATCTTTAGACTACAGAGCTTCGTCTATGCTATATTTCTGAGAATATGCCAATAAAGGTCGATTGATTGATTGATTGATTGATTGATTTGATTGACTACAGAGCTCACATCCCTGGTGGGCCCCTCCCCAAACTCTCCCCTCCCCAAACTCTTCTCCCAAATCTCCAGGAAATTTCCAACTCAACATTGACAATCCTAAGCAAGGGGCTTTCAAGGCAAGTGAGAAGCAGGGGTGGTTTGCCATTGCCTTCCTCTGCAGAGTCTTCCTCGATGGTCTCCCATCCAAGTACTGACCCTGCTTAGCTTCTGGGATCTGATAATATCAGGCTATACCATGCTGTCGTCCCTCTCCAAAATTGGTTTACATGGAAACAACTCAGCATACATGAATATGTAAGGGTTACCAAGTAGCTTGGAATGGCAGGCAATTGCCTGCCAATCCATTTGCTGGCTGACAGCAAGGATCGCGTGTGCGCACGGATGCAAGAAAAGCAATCCTGTCACTTCCAGTTTACTTCCGAAAAGCTGCAGCGTGACGGGACAATTTACCTCTCAAACGTCAGGATCATGAAAAGGCATTTTTAAAGTCGCATTTTTAAAAAGAGCTTTGAGCGAGCATCAAAATTGACCGTGCAAAAATGGTCTATGAATAAGCCTACAAAAATATCTACAAGCACAGCACTTTGTTCGACTGGTTGTGTTTTAATCCTGATAATATTTTTCATCAGTCAGTTTGTAGCTCTTATGGGGCAGGGGAAAGTTTTTTTTAAATGCATGGTAAAGTAAGAAAAGAACAAAAGAGACCTAGTTCTCCAGGGCAAGACTGCTACCTACCAATGACTCGGTTTCAGCTTCATCCCTAGATCATGCATTCCCATGCTTTTTCCTAGGCTCCAATCGCCCCCACGCCATTCCAATTATCTGTTATTTATGCTGCAGGAACACGCTTGCAATCCAAACAAATGACTCAAAGTCAGTAAATAAATACAGAACTGACTGATCAGAAACATTCTTCCGCCAAAGAGTCAAGGGCTGCCCCGTGTGATTATTCCCTCTCACCTTCCCAACAGCCTTATGAAGTCAGTTGGGTTAAGAGTGATGGGGCAGAGTTCTGCCCAAATCATAGAATCATAGAGTTAGAAGGGACCACCAGGGTCATCTAGTCCAACCCCCTGCACAATCCAGGAAATTCACAACTACTTCCCACACACACACCCAGTGACCCCTACTCCATACCCAGAAGATGGCCAAGATACCATCCCTCTCATGATCTGCCTAAGGTCATGGAATCAGCATTGCTGACAGATGGCCATCTAGCCTCTACTTAAAAACTTTCAGGGAAGGAGAGCTCACCACCTCCTGAGGAAGCCTGTTCACTGAGGAACCGCTCAGGGTTCCAAGTTCAGGGATCCAAGCTGGAGCTTCAAGCTCTTGCTGGGGCAAAATCATGTCCAGAGTGGATTCAGGACCTGCCATATTGTTTTGAAATTAGCCAGGGTTCCCAGATGTCCCCTAATGGCACACAATTGTCTGCCTATTCATATTGCTCCCTGCCGACACTCAGCTGGTCAGCGAGTGGAAGCAGACTGGTGGAAAAGGAGGGAGCGATCCGTGTCCCCGCTCGATGACATTGCTTCGGACGCAAGTTTTGGGGCAAGTGCTGGAACGTCCCCTGGTGCAATGCCTGTGCTTCCATATCATGCCGGAAATGACATCATCACACAGGGACACGAATTGCCGCTCCATGTACCTGCCTCCCAACAGCTCCCGCCGTTTGCCAGGAGAGACCTGGCAACCCTAAAATTAGCAGTGAGGTACAGTGCGATGGGACATCTCTGAGGCCTATGGCGCCTGTCTTGCCTGCTCAAAAGCATCTCAAAATATGGATTGGAGTTTGATCTGACCTGGAGGCTTAGGGTTGCCAACCTTCAGGTGGAAACTGGAGTTCTCGTGGAATTACAACCAGCCTCCAGACTGCAGAGACCAATTCCCTAGAGAAAATGACAGCTTAGAAGGGTGGATTCTATGGCATCCCCATGGAGGACTCTCCTTCCTTAAAGTTCATGTTCCCTAGGTCCCACCCACCTACCCCAGTTTCCATGACTTCCCCAAGCTGGAATTGCTAACTCTACCTGGCATTTTCTTCTAGGCCTTTATAGGCTTTCCTTTGGGTGATTCATAGGGTTGCCAGACTCCAGGTACTAGCTGGACATCTTCTGCTATTACAACTGATCTCCAGCTGATAGAGATCAGTTCACCTGGAGGAAATGGCAGCTTTGCCAATTGGACTCTATGGCACTGAAGTCCCTCCCCTCCCAAACCCCACCCTCCTCAGGCTCTGCCCCAAAAACCTCCCGCAGGTGGCAAAGGACCTGGCAGCCCTAGTGATTCAAGAGAAGCCCCATGGTAGAGATGCCAGCCTCCAGGTGGGACCTGGGGATCCCCCGGAATTACAGTTCATCTCCAGACTACAGAGATCAGTTTCCCTGGAGAAAATGGATGCTTTGGAGGGTGGACTTTATGGCATTGTTCTCCACTGAGGTCTCTGTCCTCTCCAGGCTCCACCCCCAAATCTCCAGGAGTTTCTCAATCTGGATCAGGCAACCTGGATCAGGCAACCCCTTTGGTGGCCAGGGAGGATTTGGCAACCCTAACCCATGGTCAGAGACTTCCAAGGTGGTGATGTAACCCAACCTTTCCTGTGCTAGAGACCTCTGCGCATGTCCAGAGAAGGTTGCAGAATTCATTCTCAGTACCTCAGTCTACTCACAAAGTGGCATAAATGCCCTCCTCTCACTGTCAGAATTGTCCAGAGGACAACTTAAGAGGTCACCCAGGCTGAAAATCAGAGATCTTCCTGGTAAAGTGTGACTTTTCAAGCCATTTCTCTCCTGTTCAAATCCCAACCTTTCTCCATTACTTCCTTCCAAAGTAACCCTTCCAAAGGCCCTGTAAGGAGTTCCAATAGTACCATTCAAGCAGGGAGGGGGTCATCTGAGAGAGAGTAACTAGACCAGGGGTCCCCCACGGGCACCATGACACCCACCAGCACCTTTCCTGGTGCCTGCCAAGTATCCTTAGAAAGTGGGCAGGACCCGGCGGGGCTTGTAGTTGGCTCTACCCCCTTTTGTGGCAGCACCCGCCACTCTGTGTCAGAATGCCAAAGGTGCCCGCAGGCTCCAAAAGGTTGGGGACCCCTAGACTTGGCTAAGGCTGCCTGTCAATTCCGTGGCTGAACTGACGTTTTGAGTGGGGGAACATCTCTCGTCACCGCTGTGCCCAGACGGCCAGGCTATCGGCACTTTGAGAGATCAAGTCCAAACAGAAGATAAAACCGACAAACAAAAACACTAAATTTAGCCTCCATTCCCAGGACACACTTAAGCGTTTCTTAATATAATGCAGTCACCGCTTTTCATCTACATGAAGCTATAAACAATAGCCAACAACTCTGCTTTTATTTAAACCTTGACGGGGGTTATTATGTTAGCGGAGGCTTTAAGAAATCCTACCTATCAGAAAAATGCAGCTTGTAGAGTGAACTTCCTGTTTTCATATATGGCTCCCCTTTCTTTCTGTTGCCTGTTATTAGCCAGTTAAATATGTAACTGCCTGGGGGTGTATTTTTAGCTCGCTTGTGCCTATTGTAAGATCCCGACTGCAGCTTAAGAGCTTACAAATTGAGAAAATGTAATTACTGTATCTAAGATTAAGATGAGGATATACTTAGGTCCTTTGAAACGACCACTTTTTTTTTTTTAAGTGGAAGTAGATAATTAAAAAATGGTTGAAAACAAACTACTCATTCAGGCTAAAAATAACACTTTATTTCCACATTATATAGTTGGTTAGAAAAAGTAACTTTTCACTAGCAAAAGTAGCTCCATTTCATGACACTTGGCTCCATCTGAAAAATATGCATCAAAACGGATCAGCAGAAGAACAAGGGCGGGCGGAATATGGTTACTTATCAGACATTCAAGATTGTTAATTTGGACGTTTGCTTCCTAGTATCAGAACCGAAGGCATTATCCAGGACTTCAAATTGAGCCATACATTGGAACTAGGTTTGCCAGGCCTCCCAATATGGAAGGCCTCTCACTGGAAAGCCCCTTGCCCGCCGCCACTCTTTTTTTTTTTTTTAATAAATATTTTTATTGGTTTTTAATAGAAAATGGGATACAGAAAGAAAAAGGGGCAGGGGAATAAAATTTAAAAAAAGAGTGGCCCGCCGCCACTCTTGGGCAGCAAAAGGAGAAAAATAAACTTAAAATCTAGGGTTGCCAGGTCCCTCTTCTCCACCAGAGGGAGGTTTTTGGGGCGGAGGCTGAGGAGGGTGGGGTTTGGGGAGGGGAGGGACTTCAATGCCATAGAGTCCAATTGTTAAAGTTGCCATTTTCTCCAGGTGAATTGATCTTCATTGGCTGGAGATCAGTTGTAATAGCAGGAGAACACCTTGAGCTGAATAAGGAAATTACAGGAGAACAACCAGCAAAAAGCTCAAAATCAAATGACTATTTGAACTACAAATTTAAACGACAGTCTTATGTATCTATCCACAAAAAACACCAAGTTTAACAGTTGCAAGCACGAAATACAAAGTGAGTATACAATATAACACAAATAAACATGAAAAAGATACAAGGATATATACAATATGAAACAAACAGGCAACTAGAAGTCCAAAAATAAAGCTGACTGTGAATCCAATAGCTTGGTAATCAGCAATGTATCTAGCTGATTCTCTGAATTTACAGCTTTCATTTATAACAAGTAAGTCTCTCGCCCGTTTCATTGCAGAGATATAAGTGGAAAACATATTTGCATCAAAGGTAGCTAGACACTTTTAAAAAAAGACATCTGGGAATTTGGAGAATCAGAGAGACACACTGTCATATCATAATGATATATTCAACTGCTATTTTTAAAATGAAAGATGAACGCTCTGGGGGCATTTTGGCCCAGGGTTAGGGTTAATAAATGCACACTATTTTGTAACCTGGGCGAGGGCTGCGTTAAATCATGTCTTCTCCCCCAACAAGGCAACCAACCAGGGTCGGTTGGCACAAGGAGTCAGGGCAAAAATGCAAGGAAGTAGGGAACGTTTTCACCACTAGGGCTTCATCAGCCTGACGTTAATAAGAAGACAATAAACCAAATATGTTCCTAAACATATTAAAAATATTCTACAATATTTTTACTAATATTTTTACTAAGTTATGCTAACTACATGCAATGCCAATGGACAATAATACAAATACATAATAATACAATCCTATAGCACTATTATATTCACACTAACTACCAACTTGAGCACTTATTTTTACTTATATTTTAGAATTTTTAAATCTTTTAAAATTGTATATATGTATGCACAATTACTTTCTGCTAAATGTTTATATCAACTCATTTGAAGACAGCTAACAAACTGGAGCTAATAAAAAAAGTCTCTAAATTGTGTTACTCAAGAATATATAACTATACCTACAAAAACAACTATGCCACAAAGACCATTGCATTATAATTACCTGAAATTGAAATATTTGTCTCACAAAAGCTGGGTTTTTTCAAAAGGAATACTTTCTGTCTCTCATTCAATCAGCACCGCTGTGTCAAATCAGTACATAGGGCGTTATAAAAAAAAAACGCCGTAACAGACTAGATAAGTTACAGGTGTCTATTTTTTTTTGGAGGTTTTTAAGAAGAGGTTAGATGGCCATCTGTCAGCAGTGCTGATTCTGTGACCTTAGGCAGATGATGAGAGGGAGGGCATCTTGGCCATCTTCTGGTCACTAGAGGTGTGGAGTGGGGAGGTAGTTGTGAATTTCCTGCATTATGCGGGGGGTTGGACTTGATGGCCCTGGTGGTCCCTTCCAACTCTATGATTCTATGATTGCGCATGTGCGTGAAAAACTGTGGGATGTGTTGAAAGCCCTCCAGAGCAATATTTTGAAACTAATACGCAGAAATGATGTGCATTTATTAACCCTTTCTGGGCCAAAATGCCCCCAGAGAGTTCATCTTTCATTTTTAAAATAGCAGTTGAATATATCATTATGATATGACAGTGTGTCTCTCTGATTCTCCAAATTCCCAGATGTCTTTTTTTTTAAAGTGTCTAGCTACCTTTGTTGCAAACATGTTTTCCATTTATATCTCTGCAATGAAATGGGCTAGAGACTTGTTAAAAATGAAAGCTGTAAATTCAGAGAATCAGCTAGATACATTGTTATAACATAAGGCTGGTATAACGATGTCCATGTGCTGATAAAAAGAGTCATGGTGCCAGAGGGAGTGAACTACTGCTTCCGGGGACAGGGGAAGGTAAGATAGCTGTTGTGTGGGTTGGCCTGGCAAAATTCTACTCACATTACAGCCATCCAGGGTTTGCTGAGATCTTTCTCACAAATTTGCAGCCAAGCACACATGCATCTCTCTGGGCACCTGCTGTCCCTTTTGTCAAATCCCTCTTCAAATACCAAAGCTTCATGCAGCTTTCTAACCAATTCAAAGACAGCAGTTGCATTACTGTTTTTATTCACTTCCATGCACTGTACACAAGGCACATCCTCCCCACCTTCCCTTTATTATTGCACTCACGTTCATTCTCACCCACTGCCTGAATTAAGATAGTGTATTCTAGGTGGCCCTACAGAAGGGGCTACAATCCCTCAGTTCAAGATACTACAGAAGGTTCAACCTTTGGTATGTCCAGTTAAAGAAGAATTGCTGCAAGCTGGATTAAAGAATATCTGTGTTAGAAAACCTGGGACAACTACTGCCAGTCTGAGTAGAGGAAGGGCCGTAGCTCAGTGGTAGAGCATCTGCTTGGCATGCAGAAGGTCCCCGGTTCAATCCCCGGCATCTCCAGTTAAAGGGACTAGGCAAGTAGGTGATGTGAAAGACCTCTGCCTGAGACCCTGGAGAGCCATTGCCGGTCTGAGTAGACAATACTGACTTAGATGGGCCAAGGGTCTGATTCAGTATAAGGCAGCTTCATGTGTTCATGTGTTCATGACTGGCTTTGGGGAGCAATGCTTAAAATAGTTTCAGTTGTTCAGTTGTTTATATACATTAATATGACATCTCTTTTTTATTGTTAGCTGGTTAAATACTGCACTTGGTCTTGTGGAACTTTAACAAATTAACTGATGTGCAAGTGGGGGACCTGCAAAAACTCTTGGGGAGGGGAAATTCCCATTTGCCCCTTCCACAGAACTCCTGGCTCTGCACTGTGTAGCCTCCAGTCAGTTGACCCTCATTAGGTTGAGGCCATGTCTTAAGCCCCAAGCTACCATTGGACAGTTGCAGTGCCTTGGCACTGAAAGCATGCCCAGAGGCACTTTCAGCCCTGACCCACCACAGAAGACCCTGTTGCCTGCCACTCCCACCCAATCCTGTATTGTTCTCCCCTCCTGTAATCTGCCCAACCGTCCTTTCCACCGCCCTCTCTTAGGTCATCCCTATCTTTTCAAGGGGATCTTCAGGTGCTAGGCAACCCAACATTTCAGACAGTTTTCATGTGATTTTTGAGCAAGTGGAAACATTGATGGCTAATTTGGCTGGATTATAACCCCCATTTTTGGGAGGGAAGATGACATTTGATTTCATCAGATCTCAGAAGCTAAGGAGGGTTGGTACTTGGATGACAGACCACCAAGAAAGACTTTGCAGAGGAAGGCAATGGCAAACCACCTCTGCTTCTCACTTGCTTTGAGCTCCTTACTGGGATCCCCATAAGTTGGCTGTGACTTGACAGCACTTTACACTCACATGCACAACCCCCATTTTAAATCCCACTTTTCAGATTTTTCTGCAAACAGGGGTATTCCTAAAAATTGTAGAAACATATCTGCTGGGGTTGTAATTTAACTCCATGCCATGAAAAGCTTCAACTGTCTATTTCCGTTATTAAAGGGACAAGACATTTTTCTCCAGACCTGTTGGTAACCCTTGTTCCAGGCCACTTTATCAGCTACATTAAGTGAACTTCCAGACAGCAGAATCATATGCACAGCATGTTTAAAGAATAGTTACCTGAGTAATCCTTTGCCTTTCAAATACATTTGCATGCTACTAAAAAAGTCCACATTTGTGGCATATTAACAGAAAGAAGTATGAACATACAATTTAACACACAAACCGTGCATTCTGAGCTTTGGAACCGAAAGTGCTTCCACTGGGAGCCCATGGCCACTTACTCAAATTTCAAATACCTTTATTGACATAGTACAATCTGCAGTATATAAAGGCCACTTACTCCCCACTGGAGCCCATCCCCACAAGACCATGCGACCTATCAGATCCGCAGGTCGATGTTTTGTGTCACTGGGAGAAGCGGGATGTCGGCCCTGAGGTCATGGTGGCTGACAGCCCTTATTGAACCGCCGCGCACCCCTGTGGTTTCTTCCACTGTCTTGGCACGCCCCTCACTGTGCAAGCATCCGGTCCCCCAATGGCCCTTGTCCTCCCAATCCACAAGCTTTTCTGTCTGACCGCATCTTCTTGGTGGTGCCTTGTTGGCAGGGGAGTGGTGGGAGGGCTGGGGGGCCGCCCTAGCACTCTGTCCATGCGGAACCGCACCTTAATGCTGGCTGCAGCAATGAACAGGGGTCCTCTGGCAGTGTCTGCACACTGGACAGCACCGGCAAAGGGCTCTCTGGGGAGGCTGAGGTTCAGCGCCTGGGCAGCTCCGACGGTGGCTGGCGAGCCCGAGAGAAGCTGCAGAGAACATGGGTTGGCATTGCAGTGCTGGCAGCTCCCCGCCATCCTTGTGGACATTTGAATGGAGCTGGAGATGTCCTTTGGTGCGGGGATGCTCGCTGACCAATATGAGTTCCTCATATGATTTGGTCTCCAGACCCCTCACCATCTTTGTTGCCCTCCTCTGGACACGTTCCAGCTTGTCTACATCTTTCTTAAATTGTGGTGCCCAAAACTGAACACAATACTCTAGGTGAGGTCTAACCAGAGCAGAGTAAAGCGATACCATTACTTTGCATGATCTGGACACTATACTTCTGTTGATACAGCCCAAGATCACATTTGCCTTTTTAGCTACTGCATCACACTGCTGACTCATGTTCAGTGTTTGGTCTACTAAGACCCCAAGATCCTTTTCGCACATACTACTGCTAAGACAAGTCTCCCCCATCCTACAATTATGCATTTGATTTTCCTACCTAAATGCAGAACTTTACATTTATCTTTGTTGAAGTGCATTTTATTAGCTTTAGCCCAATTCTCCAGCCTGTCAAGATCATCCTGTATCCTGACTCTGCCTTATACCGTATTTACTACCCCTCCCAATTTAGCATCATCTGCAGATTTAATAAGCATCCCCTCTATTCCTTCATCTAAATCATTTATAAAGATGTTGAACAACACAGGGCCCAGCACAGATCCCTGAGGCACTCCACTAGTCACTCCTCTCCAAGTGGATGAGGAACTATTAACAAGCACTTTTCAGGTGTGATCTGTCAACTAGTGGATGAGGAACTATTAACAAGCACTTTTCGGGTGAGATCTGTCAACTAGTTCCACCTAACAAAAATAGGATCTAAACCACATTTCCCCAATTTGTCAACAAATTTAAAGGGCAGGACTTGTTTTGAGCTTGGAGAGAGCTTGGTGCAGAGATTCCCAACTGGAAAGTGTGGGTCTAGCCAGCAACGAACCTCAGGTAAAACTCCCATGCATAAATGACCATAGTATGTTTTATTGTTTTTTCCTGCCATGGTGAAGATACAAAAGTACTGGTTTGGGGAAGACTGGGGGGACAAAATGGCATTGGAAAAGGCTCTCACTCCTTCCCTGCCATGGCCTCTTCTTCCCCATCATTCCCCCAATGGAGGGAGGAAGAACTGGCTGAAGGAAAGGAGATGCTTCCATGTTCCCCACCAGAGAAACGGGGTGCCGGCCGCAATGGGTCTTGGCTGTTTTTTGCCTGCCCTGGGAAATGCCCTTCTTGCCTGTCTAAGTGGTGTGATTCCATTCATTCAATGACTCTAGTTATGTATCCGAATAGGGTCCTGAAAGAGTTACATAGGCATTGGGTTGCTAGCTGTTCAGTGGGGCCTTGGGTTCTCCTGGAATAACAACTGATCTTCATACTGCAGAGATCAGTTCCCCGGAGGATGTGGCAGCTTTGGAGGGGGGACACTATGGAATCAAGTCCCCGCTGAGCTCCCTGTCCTCCCAAAACATCTTCCTTTTCATGCTCCACCTGAAAATCTCCTTGAACTTCCAGGACGGAGTTGGCAACCTTATTTGTGCATCACTTTCTTAGAATTTGGGATTCGTTAGTAGACATTAATACTAAGTGTGGGGAAAATTAATTATAATTATTGTAATAAACCTTTATAGTGCTTTAGTTCTGTTGGCTGTTCCTTTCAGACTGGACCCCCGCTCCCACTTTAACTCAGCATGCAAACAGAGCCCACTTTTAATATGATTTATTTTGTATCTCCTTTTCCTTTTGTTGTTTTTGCAGGCTGTCTTTCTGCCTCCGCTGCCCCTTCGTTGCACGTGCATTTGGGAGCCTGCAAGCAGCCCCAAGCTGCATTTCGGGGCAATAGAAGCAGAAAGACTGGTGGGGGTGAGCTAAAAATACGGGAAAGAAAGGTAGAAGAGAGGATCACAGGAAAGCTCCCCCAGGTTCATTTGTGAACGTTCTGAACAAATGGCGCTGTCCAGTTCCCAAGACGTCTGAAATGACCCTCCTTCATACCATTTTGCAAATGTTTGCAGCCCATTACTTCTTTGGGAAAAATAGATTAACCTGCTAGTGTTCACTACCTTGGGAGCAGTATGCTGAGAGGTGCCCCTTCCCCAAAATGTTGAAATGAATGTAAAAGTAAAGGTAGTCCCCTGTGCAAGCAATGGGTCATTCCTGACCCAAGGGGTGACGTCACATCCTGACGTTTACTAGGCAGACTATGTTTACGGGGTGGTTTGCCGTTGCCTTTCCCAGTCGTCTACACTTTACCCCAGCAAGCTGGGTACTCATTTTACTGACCTTGGGAGGATGGAAGGCTGAGTCACCCTTGAGCAGGCTCCCTGAAACCGACTTCCATCAGGATCAAACTCAGGTCGTGAGCAGAGCTTGGACTGTAGTATTGCAGTTTACCACCATGCGCCACGGGGCTCATCGACATGAATGTAGCTCTTATTTATTTATTGATATGTTTATTTGGTGGATACACATGGCCCGGCCCGACCAAGTGACATTATGTCATATCCGTCCCTCCAAACAAATGAGTTTGACACCCCTGCCCTAGAAAGCTGCTGCCAGTCTGAGTGGACAAGACTAACCTTGATCAACCAGTGGTCTGACTCAATATAAGGAAGTTTCATGTGTTCATGTGCTCAAGCCCTAGAAGATGGAACAAGCTCCTCTGAAATGTATGTCTGTATGAGAAAAGGGTATGGTGCATTTTTAAAAATCCTCCTTCTTCTAACGATTTTGCTTCTTTCTAATGAAAGTTCTAAACAGTGTATAATAAATCGAGGGGGTATAATAAATTATTTTTGTGTGGTCTTTAAAGTCTAACAACTATGTATCACATACTGGTAGGCAAGGCCCCGACATCAATAAAGCTGCAATATTTTATTTGCCAAAGAACCATAACTGTCGAAGCATTTATATAAATATTCTCACATAAAACATGTATTTAAGGTTTGAAAAAGTCAGCTGAATCATTTCCTGTGAGTCACTGTTCTGCTGTTGCATTTGTTTAGAGCACAGAGATTGGGGGGAAGCAGATAATGAAATGGATCGTGCGGCTCCTTGTAAGCATAGAATAGATAGAGAGGGATAAAGAGAGGATGAGAGAGAAAACGGAGCCATTTGATTTGTACACAGAAGTGTCTAGAAGCCAATCTGGGGTGTCCCTACAGAAAAGCCACAACAGGGTCACTGCATTTTAAACATATAGATTCGAGTCCGGGAGCACCTTACAGACTAGCAAGATTTTCGGGGCATAAGGTTTTGAGAGCCAAAGCTCCCTTTGTCAAATAAGGGATGTTTTACACTGGAAACTTGATACTCTGCAAAGCTTGTTGGTCTCTAAGGTGCTACTTAGGGTTGCCAGGTCTCTCTTTGCAACTGGCGGGAGGTTTTTTGGGCGGAGCCTGAGGAGGGTGGGGTTTGGGGAGGGGAGGGACTTCAATGCCATAGAGTCCAATTGCCAAAGCAGCCATTTTCTCCTGGCGAACTGATCTCTGTCTGCTGGAGATCAGTTGTAAGGAGATCTCCAGCTAGTACCTGGAAGTTGGCAACCCTAGTGCTACTGAACTCAAATCTACTGGTTCTACTGCAGACCAAAATAGCTCTGAAACTATCTGCGTTTCAAATAAGTACTTGTATTTAGGAGCATGCTTCTGGATATACTTGCATTATAATCTAACTCCTATTTAAGTGCATATATGTGAATCCTAACTCACTAATATATATATATATAAACAAGACACTTTTACACTTACTATATCTAATTACATACATTATGTATAAGTGTAACAGTGTCTTGTTTATATATATTAGTGAGTTAGGATTCACATATATGCACTTAAATAGAAGTTAGATTATAATGTATGTGTAGTAAAAATGGAGCCATCATGCTGATTTCTTTATTGTCTGCATATTGTTCAGCATCGGTTGTCCTTTTACTTTTATTGTCTGGATATACCTGAGCAGAAAAATATACCCCGAAGTAGCCATTTTGGCTTGAGTTGGGTATATCTGAATAAGCTCCTAGAATTCCAGTAGAAATGAAAAGTTTTCTCCTGGAGTTTCAAGATTCTTTTGGGGATTTGGGCTGTCTCAACCCCAATGGCTCTTTAATTTTCTTTTTATTAAGAAAAAAGGGACGGTAGGCAGGACTTAAATGGCTCTCTGATAGGGTTGCCAGCCATTTTCTCCAGGTGAACTGATACCCAGGCGACAGAGATCAGTTCACCTGGAGAAAACGGCAGCTTTGGCAATTGGACTCTATGGCATTGAAGTCCTTCCCCTCTCCAAACCCCGCCCTCCTCAGGCTCCACCCCCAAAATCTCCAGGAATTATCCAACCCAGAGCTGGCAACCCTACTTCCTGATGCCACATCACAGCCTCTGCCCTTCCTTCCGTGAGAGGCAGAGCTCACCCAGGCCCCAGCAGCTGGAGAATAGTTGCTGAGTCACTTGGCTGCCATGTAGGGTTGCCAGCCTCCAGGGACTAGCTGGAGATCTCCTGCTATTACAACTGATCTCCACCCGATAGAGACCAGTTCACCTGGAGAAAATGGCCGCATTGGCAATTGGACTCTATGGCATTGAAGTCCCTCCCCTCCCCAAACCCTGCCCTCCTCAGGCTCCACCCCCAAAATCTCCAGGTATTTCCCAACCCAGAGCTGGCAACCCTACTGCCGTGTGGGCTCCGAGCTGCAAATCTCAGCCAATAAGGGCTTTGTGAGGCTTTGGAAGCTGTTGAGAGCCTCCAGAGCCTCGTGAAGGCTCCTAGAGCCACACAAAGCTTTCCGAAGCCTCTTGGACCCTGGCTAGCCACAACGTGTATCCAGGAGCTCTTGTGCCAGCCCAGCAGCTATTCCCTAGCTGCTGGGGCCTGGGTGGGCTTTAGAGTTGCCAACCTCCAGGCGCCTGGAGATCTCCTGGAATTACAACTGATCTATGGACTACAGTGGAACAAGCTTCCTTGGGAGGTGGTAAGCTCTCCTTCCCTTGAGGTTTTTAAGAGGTTTTCAAGAAGAGGCTGTCAGCAATGCTGATTCTGTGACCTTAAGCAGATCATGAGAAAGAGGGCATCTTGGCCATCTTCTGGGCATGGAGTAGAGGTCACTGGGGGTGTGGGGGAAAAGGTAGTTGTGAATTTCCTGCATTGTGCAAGGGGTTGGACGATGACCCCGGTGGTCCCTTCCAACGCTATGATTCTATGACAGAGAGATTAGTTCCCCTGGAGAAAATGGCTACTTTGGAGGGTGAATTCTATGGCATTATACTCCACTGAGTTTCCTCCCCTTCCCAAGCACCTCCCTCTCCAGGGATTTCCCAACCGAGAGTTAGCAGCCCTAGCTCTACCTCCCACAGAAGGAGAAGGAAGGCTGCAATGTGGCCCCAGAGAGCCAGTAATCATGCCTTCCTTCCCTTTTCAATTTAACAACTTTTAATGGCTGTGGGGAGGGGGTCCTTTTAAATTTCAAGTTAGGGGTTTTCTACAGGGTATGCTTTTTGGGTGCCAAATCCCCCAATCTAAAGATTGTGCCTGGAAATAATCGTTAAAATGAAAACAGCCCCCTTGAAAGTCCAGCATAGTGAAAAGCATGACCCATAGAAAATCAGAACCGTATTTTTGCAGTATTGAATCTGATTTACTACTGTAATTAGTGGTTATATTGGGCTGAATTGAGCAAATACAGTGCCTTAGATTATGCATTGATGCATCTGCATTTATGCCCATTTAGGCTTCAACCACACATGCAAAATTAAGTACCGCAGGCACATTTAAATATGAGTTCATTTAAGTTTATACACTGATCTCTAACTACAGAGGCATTTGGGGGCACTGCCCCTTTAGCCCCATCCTCCACCCCCTGAACTCATTTTCATTTTCTTTTTTAAAAGGTAAGGTCTCCAGGAGATATAAGGAAACTTGAGCTAGTCATTTCCCACAGTATCAAGGAAGTTCACAATTGCTACACAAAGGCAGGCAATGGCAAACCACCTCTGTTCATCTCTTGCCCTGAAAACCTTATGGGGTTGTAAGAAGAAGAGGAAAAGGAAGAAGAGTTGGTTTTTATATGCTGACTTTCTCTACCACTTAAGGCAGAATCAAACTGGCTTACAATCATCCACCCTTCCCCTCCCACCACAGACACCCTGCGAGATAGGTGGGGCTGAGAGAGCTCTTAAGAGAACTTAAGAAGCCCAAGGTCACCCAGCCGGCTTCATGTGTAGGAGTGGGGAAACCAACCCAGTTCACCAGAGTGGGGAATCAAACCCGGTTCTCCAGATCAGAGTCCATCGCTCCAGAATCCACCGTAATCTGGCTGCAACCTGACAACACTTTCCACCACTACCACAGTTTGAAAAATCTGTGTTTAGATTGAAAAATATGGACATGGAGGCTCTTCTGGATGCCGCAAAGGGAAATGGCAGGGCATAGCCCAACCTGGTCAGATCTCGAAAGCTAAGCAGGGTCAGTACTTGAATAGGGACCACCAAGGAAGACACTACAGAGGAAGGCAATGGAAAACCACCTCTGTTTCTTGCTTTTGTTGAAAGCCCTTGCTGGGGTTACCGTTAAGTTAGTTGTGACTCAACAGCACAGACATAAATACATATTGTTACTTGGTATGCCACAAAAACTGAAATATTAGTGATCTGTTTTTTCAGCCTTTATTTAAAATACTTAGAACTCTGTGACTGGATACCCAGGATTATCCTTAGCCACAATAAGCATTCTGACAAGCCGCTCATTTCCCCCATTAACACAGTAATTTACCAGGTTACAAGGTGGTAACCATGTTCTGGCTCAGCATGGCTTTGATCTGGTTCACACATTCAAATATATCACTTGATTTTTCCATACTTGGGTACAATACACAGAATATTGGACTACACTCATTCTCCAAATTTGACTCGCAGATGAACATGTGAAAGAACAAGCCTGAAAACTGTATTTCAGGTGACAGGAAAGTTCTGCCCATTGCTACTTGATGCTGGCTAATGTTTTTTAAGCGTGTAAATCAGGCCCCAAGTATTCTCAGCAGAATGTGTGAACTGGCTCCAACGCAATGCCATGTGTTTGAGATGAAGGAAAGGGATATGGAAGTTCTCTCTGCGTTGATATAACTGATGGTCGGCGATCCACAAATGCAGGCCCCCGACAGATGCTGCAGTCTTCTCTTCATATTGAAGCTTGTTCTTTATTCTACCAACTTAACATATTACAGCCAGCTTCAGTTCAGTTGTTAAAGATAAATTCTTTTTTCCTCCCCAAACCATACAAATTATACTGGAAGGCCACGCTCTTTCAGTACAAACAGAAAATACTTCTTTGGGAGTTTCTATGGTAGCAACAGTATTTATTACTTTTAAAAACCTGTTCCCAAAATACCTGTATTTGGAGGTATATCCAGATGGAATTAAAGCTGTGTATTTCCTACAAGCATATTAACAATTAGCTGCTCCAGCATTTTATACCACTATATAATTGTGGGAAGATATGTTCTTTGGTGGTTATCACTTTGCTGAAGATTGTTATTCCACCCAACCTGGGCTTTTCATTTTACAACTGAAAATCTCCTTCCAAGTGATTTGTTCCTGGCAGACAGAATGGCTCTTTGTGACGCAACAGATCAGAAACATGCCATGGTTTGACTCAGACTTTGTGGAAGGGTTGGGTTAGAAGAACAGCTTTCACAGGAAATAGGAAAACAATTTTGTTTATACAAGGAGCGATGCGATAGGCTCAGACAGCGTGGAGCTGAAAGATCTGGAGGGAGGATAATGTTCTATATAAGGGTTTTATTGTAAGGCTGAAATTGCAAGTAATGCAGACAATAGATATTGGTCCACCTCCAAATGTGTATCTAACGAGACATTTTGGTAGGGCCAGACTCAGAAGGAGTGCAGGACCCTATGAGCATTTGAAGAATATGCAAGATTTTCATCCGGAGTTCAGCCACAGCTTCAGTAGATTTTACTTCACTGGGAGGGGAGGGGCTGTGGCTCAGTGGTAGAGCCTCTGCTTGGCATGCAGAAGGTCCCAGTTAAAAGGATCAGGGATTAGGGAACATGATGGATCCCTGCCTGAGCACACGGAGAGCTGCTGCCAGTCTGAGTAGACAATATTGACCTTGATGGACCAAGGGTCTGATTCAGTATGGTCATTTATGCATGGATACTTGGACTCACATTCACCCTTTGTCTGACTTGGTTGTTCCTTGGAGTTATGCATGTGTTTTCCATCCATGAGAAATGAGCTCGCTGCCAGCCCTTGCAATATCTGGGTCTTCCCATTCCTCTGTTAACCCAACTTTCCCCCCTAACCTGAGCTTAGACCTGCTGAAATCTCCCTGCAAATGGCAAAGCACTGGACACCAAAGATTGCTTTCTCTCACAGCCAATCACAAAGCAGCGAGTAAAGAGGTGGGCATTCAAATACTCCCTGCTTCCTCTGAGTTCTTTCTGAGCCGCCTTCCTTCCAGATTGCTCAGTTTTTTGTTCTTAAAATGCTTTTTTATGCGGCAATTGGGGTTTTTTTGTGGGGGAATTACAGTCAGCCAATTACAAAGCAAAGGGGAGGGACTTGATTTGAGTTTTGGAGACTGCTGGGGCATAGATTCCCACCAGGAAAGTATGGGTCAGTGAGCAACAAACCTCAGGTAAAACTCCCATGCATAAACGACCTATAAGGTAAAATAATATGTTCATGCGTAAACCTCATACTGAAACAAAGGAATACTCCATGAAAATTGCAGAGAGATTTCTGGCCTAGCTGATTAACACAGCACCATCCTAGACCAACCACTCTGAGACGATGTGCATACGTCACACAACTTTGGAAGCACTTTGAGCCTGTGTCTCAACAGCAGAGTAGCTGCATAGGGAAAATCCCAAATTCAATTCCTGGCATCTCCAGTTAAAACAGCGGTTCTCAACCTGTGGGTCGCGACCCCTTTGGGGGTCAAACGACCCTTTCACAGGGGTCGCCTAAGACCATCGGAAAACTCCCTCAGACCCCGCACAGGGCTCTTCCCCCTCCCACCCCCCCTTCTCAGGCTCCTCAGAGGAGGAAAGGGAGGAAGCTGCCTCAGTCAGCAACTCGCTCTCTCTTTCCCCCTCCCGCCCCACCAGGCCCGAAACCCACCTCGCCATTGGCCACGCCGCGTCACGTGAGGCCAACGTTCCTTTCCCCCCCTTCCCTCCCTCGTCCCCTCCCGCGCAGTTGGCGGGAGCCGCAGTGGCTTCTTCCTCACGCAGAGTGGGGGACGGGAGGCTGCTCTGCGTTGGGGACGCCGGGGATTTCGCTCCCTGAGGCGGCTCAGACGGGCAAATTGGAGCCCTCTGGTGTTTCCTCCCCCTCCCCAGGGTCTCTTGTCTGAGGGGGAGCCGTTGCGGGCTCCGTGAGAGAGGCTTAGGTCGGGCTCAGCTTTTGTGCTTGGTTTCTGCCCTGCTGCGGTTTCTGCATTGAAAACTGCCTTTGGGGTGGGGGGCGATGGCAGCATTCACAAAAGGGGACGTTGCAACCCCTCAGGACATTCTGTTCAAAGTCTCAGTACTTCAGGAAGGAAGAGCAAAACATGGTTCAGTGGTAGAGTATCTGCTTGGCATGCAGAAGGTCCCAGGTTCAATCCCCGGCATCTTCCGTTAAAGCAGTGGTTCCCAAACCTTTTGCATCATGGAGCACTTTTCAGGAGAGAAATTAGTCATTAATTTTCACCTAGCAATGACAGTAGCATTTTTCTTTCCAGTCTCTTCACGGAGCACTAGGAGATGTTTTGCGGAGCACCAAGTGCTCCATGGAGCACAGTTAGGCAACAGCTGAGTTAAAGGATCAGAATTTCGGTGATGTGAAAGGCCTTGAAATTATTCAAGACTTTCTATTCCTTGGCTCCACCATCAACCAAAAGGGAGACTGCAGCCAAGAAATTAGAAGGAGATTGAGACTGGGAAGGGCAGCCATGAAGGAGCTAGAAAAGATTTTGAAGTGTAAGGATGTGACTCTGGCCACCAAGACTAGATTAATTCATGCCATCATATTCCCTATTACTATGTATGGGTGTGAAAGCTGGACAGTGAAGAAAGCTGATAGGAAGAAAATAGATTCCTTTGAAATGTGGTGTTGGAGGAGAGTGTTATGGATGCCGTGGACTGCCAAAAAAACAAATCAGTGGGTTATAGATCAAATCAAGCCTGAACTGACCCTAGAAGCTAAAATGACTAAACTGAGGCTATCATATTTTGGTCACGTCATGAGACGACAAGAGTCACTGGAAAAGACCGTCTTGATAGGAAAAGTTGGGGGCAGCAGGAAAAGAGGAAGACCCAACAAGAGATGTATTGACTCAATAAAGGAAGCCACAGCCTTCAATTTGCAAGATCTGAGCAAGGCTGTCAAAGATAGGACATTTTGGAGGACTTTCATTCATAGGGTCGCCATGAGTCGGAAGCGACTTGAGGGCACTTAACACACACACAAGACCCTGGAGAGCCGCTTCCAGTCTGAGTGGACAATACTGAGGATCTGATTCAGTAGAAGGCAGCTTTGTGCGTTTGCAAAACTTCCAAGGAGATAGATTGGGATGGGTCTTAGTCTGTCTGTAGCAGTAGAAAAGAGCAAGAATCTAGCACCTTAAAGACTAACAACATTTCTGGCAGGGTATATGGGCTTTCGTGAGTCACAGCTCACCTTCTTCATGGTTCACTCCTTCCAAGGGCAGGGAGATTTTGATTATGAACGAATTGGGGTTGGGTGTTTCTTTCCTACTGGTGTATTTTGTTTTTATTTACTGTATTGGCTTCTCCAATGATCCCAGGCAGAGCATATGGTTCCCCTGAATTGCTGAATGTTCATGAGCACAATTAGCTGACTTACGCAAACCTAACGTAACATCTAAAATGTCTCCCTATGTGATGAAAATACATCCTGCATATCAGATATTTACATACGATTCATAACAGTAGCAAAATTACAGGTATGAAGTAGCAACGAAAATAATTTTATGGTTGGGGGTCACCACAACATGAGGAACTGTATTAAAGGCTAGCGGCATTAGGAAGGTTGAGAACCACTGAGTTAAAAGGATCAGGTAAGTAGGTGAGGTGAAAGACCTGAGACCCTGGAAGCAGCTGCCAGTCAGGGTAAGCTATACTTACCTTGATAGACCAACAGTTTGACCTAGTATAAGGCAGCTTGCCCTGTTCATATGCTCACTTCCCCACCACCAACAGGAGAGGAAACTGACAAGTTGCTATGGCAGAGGGCTGACCAAAGATGGTAGAATAGGAAGAGGAGGGATAATTGGAGGAATTGAGCTGGGATTTTCACCTCCAGTGGCCAAAAGCCTAAGACCAGCCCTGTGTGGGGAAAGGCAAGTTATCTTCTCACCTGGGGCACTTGTCTCTAAATATTCACTTGCCAAGGTAGTACAGATAACCTGACTCATTGGCTATTTGGACCAGAACAGATGGAACCACTTTGCATCTAGGGTTGCCAACCTCCAGGTACTAGCTGGAGATCTCCTGCTATTACAACTGATCTCCAGCCGATAGAAATCAGTTCCCCTGGAGAAAATGGCCACTTTGGCCATTGGACTCTATGGCATTGAAGTCCCTCCACCCCCAAACCCCACCTTCCTCAGGCTCTGCCCCAAAAATCTCCAGGTATTTCCCAACCCAGAGCTGGCAACCCTATTTGCATCTCAGAACTGCAAGGATTAGAATCACAACAATGGTACTATCAACCCCTCACCCCGGCTCTGAACTTTAATGCCATTTTTTTCTGTAAGTAAAATTAAATGTTTGGTAAAGTTTGAAAAAGTCTTGAATTTCTTCACTGTGTAAAGACTCTAAACAGAGCACACACACACGGTCTCCCCTCCCTGAACTGTTCTGTGCAGTAGCTGTTCCACCCAGTCATCCCATCACCAAATTTTGCAAGATATGGTACCCAAACTGGACTTTCTTCCACTTCCCTCCTCATCTCTCTCTCTCTCTCATGTCTATTAGACTGCAAGCTATTGTAAAGTTGGCTGAAAGGAAGTAAATGTAGTAAATAAGGATTTTCTAAACTTGAATTCTAACTATGGGACTCTCCCAGGATACATCTAAGGCAGGGGTCCCCATTGTGGTGCCCATGGGTGCCATGGTGCCTGACAATACTTTTCTTAGTGCCCGAAAAGTATTTTTAGAAAGTAGGTGGGGCCCTGTGGGGCGTTGGGCCATATAGCCCCATCCGCTCTGGCTGTGCAGATTTTTAAAAGGATTGTCACTGTGTGACTGAAGGTAAGCTGTGGCAGCCATTTTGGCTGGCTACACCTACTGTGGCACTCACCATGCTCTGTCAGAATTCCAAAGGTACCCACTGGCTGAGGTAGGTGGGGCTGAGAGAGCTCTAACAGAGCTGTAACTTGCCCAAGGTCACCCAGCTGGCTTCGTGTATTGGAGAGGGGAGACAAATCCAGTTCACCAGATTAGCTTCCGCCACTCATGTGGAGGAGTGGGGAATCAAACTCGGTTCTCCAGATGAGAGTCCACCACTCCATACCACCACTCTTAACCACTACACACGCTGTCTCTCACCGTTCTTTGGATCTAATTTCCTGTAAAGGAAAGCAGCATTTAAAGAAATTAGAATGTGTGAACCAGATCAAAGCTACCACCTGGAGGTTGGCAACCCTAGGCCAACCCCTGTATAAAAGGGTAACGGTCCCCTGTGCAAGCACCAGGTCATTCCTGACCCCTGTGGTGACGTCACATCCCAACGTTTCCTAGGCAGACTTTGTTTACAGGGTGGTTTGCCAGTGCCTTCCCCAGTCATCTTCCCTTTACCCCCAGCAAGCTGGGTACTCATTTTACCAACCTCGGAAGGATGGAAGGCTGAGTCAAACATTGAGCTAGGGCTGTTGATTCGGTTTATCCCGAACCGAAAAACAGCCGAATTTCCCCCGATTCGGCTGTTTTTTGGTTTGGGAGAACCAAACTCAAAAAAGGTGAGAAACAGGGGAGCCGAATTCGCTGACTTCGGGGGTTCGGCGAATAAATTCAGCAGATTCGTCCCCCCCCCGCGCCTTCATGGGGCCATGAAGGCGCGGGGGGGGCTTTAAACAGGTCTGCGCCTCCCAGCGGGGAGGCACAGATCTGTTCCACCCCCCCTTTAAACAGGTCTGTGCTTCCCGGCCAGGAGGCACAGATCTGTTCCACCACCCCCCCTTTAAACAGATCTGTGCCTCCCAGCTGGGAGGCGCAGATCTGTTTAAAGGGCCCCCAGGGTCTTTAAACCCCTCTGCCCTGCCTACGCAGGCAGAGCAGAGGGGCTTGCCAACCCATCCCCCCTCTTCCCGGGACTCCCAGGAAGAGGGGCGGGGGGTGTTTAAACCCCTCTGCCCTGCCTGCCCTGGCAGAGCAGGGGGGCTTGCCAACCCACCGCCCCTCTTCCCGGGAGTCCCGGGAAGAGGGGGGTCTTTAAATCCCTCTGCCCCCCCCCGTGCCTTCACGGGCTTCCCTGAAGGCGCTCGGGGGGGGCCTTTAAACAGATCTGTTTAAAGGCCCCCCCCCGCGCCCCTTCAGGGAAGCCCCCTGAAGGCGCCCGAGGGGGGGAAACAGATCTGCGCCTAACAGCTGTTAGGCGCAGATCTGTTTAAAGGCCCCCCCCCGCGCCTTCAGGGGGCTTCCCTGAAGGCACGCAGGGGGCCCTTTAAATAGATGTGCGCCTCCCAGCTGGGAGGCGCAGATCTGTTTAAAGGCCCCCCCGCGCACCTTCAGGGAAGCCCCCTGAAGGCCCGCGGGGGGGCCGAATTTTCCCCCGAACTCCGGATCTCGCCCGAATTTCGGGGATCCGAAGCGGGGAACTTCGGACTTCGGCACTTCCCCCGAATTTAAAAGGGCCGAATTTTGCCGAAGCCGAACTGTACCAAAAAAATGTTTTCAACAGCCCTACCTTGAGCCGGCTATTTGAAACTTACTCCCGTCGGGATCAAACTCAGGTCGTAAGCAGAGCTTTTGACTGTAGTACTGCAGCTTACCACTCTGCGCCACGGGGCTCTGTAGGCCATATATACCGTAACATTTAATGCCAGGTACTGGAGATACAAACTTTAAAGAAGACACTGGCAAAGCCAATTAATGATATTATTTTTTACTTTATTTTTTACTTAAAATACAAACATACTTAAAACAATAACACTCTTACAGTATTTTCTTTTATTTAAAAGTCTATGATCATTAACACCTAGGGAGCTGTGGTGGGAGGGCTGCTTCAGTTGGCTCGCGGGTCAGATAAGAGCTCTCAAAGGGCTGGATCAGGCCTCCAGGCCTTATGTTTGACACTAGGCCTTCTGAGTAGGCAGATAGGCTCAAAATAATATTGGCAAATCTTATTTGGATGATGGATTGGATTAAAGGTCCAATGGATAGGAGGCTGACATTAGAAAAAGCAGATTTACCAGTTGGGTTTCACAATCTGCTATGGTCCTCTAAAGCAGTATAAACTCCAGCTATGCTCAAACAAACCTCTCAAGATTGTGATGTAAAGCCAGTCCTTTTAAAAGTTTGGAACATATATAAAAAAAGGATAAGTCCCTCTTCTCCTACAATAATGTCTCTTCTGGAAGCCTATTATGATCAGTGTATTTGGAAGAGTTGCAAGTATGATTTGATCAAAGAAACTGGCAAAAATAAACAAATATCTATTTTGAAAAAACAGGACTTAAACTGGTTAATTTACTTACAGCTGAGATCAAGACGTAAGGAAGACTGTTTTAAAACTGGCGCCCTAAGAACGCAAACAGAATTTGAAACGACATTAATTAAACATCAAGACACTCTACTTGGGAGGATTTATAAGCTACTGTTAAAATATGATACAGAAATGGAACAAGTAAAGACCAATATGATTAAGTGGATGCAGAACTTTGGAGAAATAATCACAATGGAAAAATGGGAATCATTATGTACCAGTGATTTAAAGTTTACAGCCAGTCAGGAAATACGAGAAAATTGGTACAAGATGTTCTACAGATGGCACTTTACTCCAAGATGCACAAAACAAATAAAACAAGTCAAGCGGCTTGCTGGAAATGTAATGCATCAGATGGTTCTTACCTTCATGTATGGTGGACTTGTCCAAAGTTACAGACATATTGGAAAGCTATTAATCAGGAACTTCAAAAGATGTTCCAACAAAAATTCCTACTAGATCCTAAGAACATGCTGTTAGGTATTATACCCTCAAAATTGTCCTCACAATTTAAAGATCTATTTAAATATGCTACAACAGCAGCTAGAACAGTCCTAGTGAGGAAATGGAAGCAAACACTTCTCCCGGACATAGAAGAATGGAAAGAAAAATTAATGGAATATGCTATTATGGCTAAAATGACTAATATGGAAATAATGGTGTGAACTACAAGCAGTTCCATGAAAAATTGAAACTATTTTATAAATATTTTGAGGTCTAATTTTAACCAAAACAACAATAAGAGAGTAGATGCTAACTAATTGCAGTGAACTTTAAATCTAGATCACAGAGATAGTAAATAAGTTTGATAGACACAATAAGGTGATTATTTTTTTATTATATGGTCAGCAATGTCAAAACTATTTTTAATAACTTGGGCCAATAATTGATGGCACAATGGTGATGAAAAGCATGGCAATACAGTCTGCTTGATTTGTCTTTGCTTTTTTGTCTTAATAACTGTATTGTTGATATCCCTATTTCCCCTTTTTTTCTTCTGTACCCCTTTCTATATAATAATAATAATAATAATATTGGCAATGCTTGGAGAAAAGTAATTTCACTAGTTGTAGTGGAGGTTTATCAGTTGATGAAGAAGCAGCAGTGCCCTAAATAATTTCTTTCCTGTCCCCAAAATTAGCAGAAATAGAATAAATTATTGAAAATAAGCATATAGATTCACATTTTCTTTGTTTGCATAATTTATACAGCATGCAGGATCCCACTTTTCTTGATACAGAATCAGGTTACTTTGGTACAGAATCAATAACTATACTTCCACAGAAAGTAAAGGAATTACTGGCAGGAGGGAGGGGTGCAATATAAATTAAATTCTCTAATAGGATGTAGATAACGTGCACATAATCTTGGCCCATCGTGGTAAGTATTGCCTACTGAAACTGGCAGCAGTTCTCCAGTGTCTCAAGTTGAGGTCTTTCACATGACGTAGACTTTTTCACTGGAGCTGCCAAGGGCTGGTCCTGGCACCATCTGTGTGCAAAGCAGATGCTCTACCCATGTTTTACAAAACATTCTTTCATAAGCATAGTATACGAACTAGCTAAAGTTCAGCACTGAAGCCCGCTGGAACATGGGAGCGCTTTCTCCCATGGAATTTAAGGGACCTAAAGGTGCTTAGCATCAACCAAAAGGGAGACTGCAGCCAAGAAATTAGAAGGAGATTGAGATTGGGAAGGGCAGCCACGAAAGAGCTAGAAAAGATTCTTAAGTGTAAGGATGCGTCACTGGCCACCAAGATTAGGTTAATTCATGCCATCGTATTCCCCATTACTATGTATGGGTGTGAAAGCTGGACAATGAAGAAAGCTGACAGGAAGAAAGTAGACACCTTTGAAATGTGGTGTTGGAGGAGAGTGTTACGGATACCATGGACTGCCAAAAAAACAAATCAGTGGGTTATAGATCAAATCAAGCCTGAACTGACCCTAGAAGCTAAAATGACTAAACTGAGGCTATCGTATTTTGGTCACATTATGAGAAGGCAAGAGTCACTAGAAAAGACGCTCATGCTAGGAAAAGTTGAGGACAGCAGGAAGACCCAACAAGAGATGGATTGACTCAATAAAGAAAGCCACAGCCCTCAATTTGAAAGATCTGAGCAAGGCTGTCAAAGATAGGACATTTTGGAGGACATTGATTCATAGGGTCGCCATGAGTCGGAAGCAACTTGATGGCACTTAACACACGCACACAAAGGTACTTAACCTTGAAGCATTCCCACCCTTTACAAGTACCATACAAAATTCCAAATGGTAAGCCTCACGTAATATCTGGGCTTATTATATAACATGTTTGTGAAGGTGAGCCCATTTCCCCCCACCAAGTGCGCAGATGATGCAGACACGCTCCCTTGAATATTGCCTACGGTCCCCATAAAACCAGAGACGATAAATCCCAAAACTGTTTCTTATTCAGCATGACACTGAAATTCCACACTGCCCCTGCAGCCATTTGACACTCTCAGTGGACTTTATGCAGTGCTTTTATGCTATTTCCATCGCCATAAAGGTTTCCTAAAGGCAAAAGGTTTGAAGTGTCATGGTGAATTACACATCTAGAGAAGAAAGAAAGAAAGAAAGAAAGAAAGAAAGAAAGAAAGAAAGAAAGAAAGAAAGAAAGAAAGAAAGAAAGAAAGAAAGAAAGAAAGAAAGAAAGAAAGAAAGAAAGAAAGAAAGAAAGAAAGAAAGAAAGGCCACCCCTCAGAAAAATTTGGAGCCAAAGTGCTCTAGTATTGAACAATGGCAGTTTTATCACAAATAGGACTGGGGTTCATTGCACGGGCAGGTTTTAAGCTAACTTCTGGATAACACTAAATAAAGAAACATGGATGTATTAATTTTCTTGTAACCTGATACCAACCCTGATAGTGTTAGGCTCTAGTATTAGCTCACATCATTGTCATGTGCTAAGAGCCTTCCAAAGTAGAATTTGCTATGTTTAGGACCCATTCAGACATGCATATATATCAATTGAATGCTTCCTGACCGGCACCTGAAGGCACTCTCAAACATGATTTGGGAGATCCATTACGGGATCTCTTAACTTACAAAAAAAAAACAAAAAACTTAAAAGCAATAGATGAGTGCTGATCATGACAGGAACTGAAAAGGTTTTTTTTTTTCATCTTTCACAGTTTAACATTTTCCTAATCCAAATCACTTCCTTCCCTCCTTCCAAGCCTCTACAAACAAATAGGTGACAGTATTTTAAAATGTGTTGATTTGTGTAAATATTTATATCTCACTTCTCTGTAATAAGACCTCCGAGGTGACTTATTTTGGGTGTCATCAAGTCACAGCTTACTCATGGGATTTTCAAGGCAAGAAACGTTCGGAGGTGGTTTGCCATTGCCTGTCTCCGCAACACACCACTGGTGTTCCTTGGAGGTTGCCCATCCAAATACTAACCAAGGCCAAACCTGCTTCACTTCTGAGATGAACATAATAATATAGTAAAAGACAGGAAAAATAGAACAGAAACACAACCAGGAGTTTAAAAAGAGGGGCAATGAAACACATCAGCTTAAAACTGTGTGGGAAGGACTTGAAGAGAATAGGCAGAAGGCCCTGTCTGTGGGGCACACCCATCTAGCTTCAGAACCTGGAGGCACACAAAGGAAGTCCACCCATGCGGAACTCAACTGCATGAGCTGGACATATGGGAGAAGACAATCCTCCAAGTGTCTTGGCCTGAGATCATGCAGGGCATCACATGTCAGTGCCCAGAAGCAAACCGGCAGCCTGTGTAAAGCATTTAAAATGGAGTGAGAAATTTTCCCTATAGCTCATGCCTGCTGGCAGGCCTGCTGCCACGATTTGAACCACACCACCACCAGCGGCCACGATTTGAACCCCTATTCCATGCTGGCTCTCGAATAAAACTTACCGGAAACAAAAAACCCTGAAAAGTGGCAACTATCGGCTGTTTTAGCCAGAATCTGGAAAATGCAGGCCAAACCCGAGGGGAGAGTGAGGTGACCTCTGATGGGCAGAAGAGGCATGCATAATCAAAAGGAAGCCCCAAAGCAGTCAGCGGGGGTGACAGCAGGGAAACATCCCTGCATAAAAGGCTATCGGTTCAAAATCCCCATTATTCCACTGAAGAAAAGCAATCCGTGCAATTAGGAAAGATCTCCCTGCCAGGGAATCAGTTCCATGCAGCAGTCTGTCATCCACTTTGCCTCAGTTTGCCCAGAAGGTTCCCTTATTGCCCTGCTGCCACCAGACCAGAAGTCTGTCCTGCTGACCTAAATTGCTTGCTGTGCAATGGAAGGAACCCTCAATCCACCCGTGCTAACAATACCAGCCAATCTATTTAATTCTCACTGGAATCCAGCCAGTGATTCAAAATCCTAAGCAGCTCCAATAAATTATTGGCCTGAAAATCTCACTTCATCCCAGGCCAGCTGTTTTTCATTCTTGCACTTGTTTGGATAGCAGACAGCATAGTGAGGGGAGAGTGCTATGAATAAGATGGAGAGACTTGCATTGCTAACAAGGGGGGGGATCCACAAATCAGGTCTTTTGAAAGGCAGCTCATTCACACACTCCGAGAGCATGACAGGAAGCTTTCGTCTGGATGAAGAATTCTATTTAGCTGTATGTTTCTGAGGCCGTTTCACTCATTACAGTTTCAGTTCTATGCCTAAGTTTTGCTAAGTGTACAACTGAAACTGCTACACGTGAACACGATCCCCCCCCCCCGCCAATGTTTGCAAACATGTGTCCTCAAATGAGGACTCATCACACAGCCAGGAAAGACTGTGGCTCTTTTTATCTGTGAAATGGTCACGCTTGAGTCCACAGAATCGGATGCAGTGAACACGAATACCTCTTCACAGCCTACTGCATTTTATTAAATCTTTTATTATCATTTAAGTATAATTGTACAAAATCATTTTGGCTGCTTAGACAGTATGCCAATAGCAATATTCTCAATTTACTCCATAGACCTGTCGCCTTTAGTGGTGTCTCCTCGGGGTATCTATGATCACCAAATCCATTATATTTAAAATTATTCAGCTTATAGCTAGTAGTTATTAAGAATAGCCATTTCTTCCCTGGCAACCTAAAAAAATGTGATTCCCAAAATTTCTCAATTTTTCCATTGGAAAACCCAGCCCAAAAAAAAAAAATGCCAAAAAAATCTCCTCCTGTCCAAATGTTTCCAGGGGGGTCTGGGCCTTCACATCTCTAGGAGGGAAATGTCGACCTTTCTGACAAATGCAGCACTATTTGTCTTTTTCATAAATTAAAGATTGGAAATGACACAAGATAAGGTTTAACACACACACACACACACACAATCAAAAGGTAGGCAACCTTTTGGGCCCAAGTGGCAAAAAAAGAAAACCTGCAACATTTACCCTTGAAGATGTTGATGTCTGCAAACAAAACGGGGAGACGTGATGCTTGTATTTGGCCAGACATGCTGGGGACTCACTCAGGCTTTTGGGTGGAGATTTAACTAACCCTGCAGGCCAAGCAATGTGGTCTGGAATCCTGCAGTGCCACACGAGCGCCAAGAGCGGGTGCCTACTCTCGATCTAACCCTAACTTCAAAGACATTTTCTGCCATGACGGATAACTTTGGATGTGAGAGGAGAGTGTTTGACCTCTCCCACCATCATCTCAAGCCAGGACTGATACTTAGTAGGGCCAAGGCTTGAAGGGAAAGTAAGGGGAGCAGAGAGCAGACTCTGGTTTGTAGTATTATTCAAACAATGGGGTTGGATTCAGAATTACCTTTCTTCTTATACAAGCAGTTCCCCCACTTCTAGAAGATCTCTCTGTGAACAGAGGGATGCCTGTGGAAGAAGAAGAAGAGAAGAAGAGTTGGGGGTTTTTTACCCTGCTTTTTTCTACCTTTAAGGAGTCTCAAAGCAGCTTACAATAGCCTTCCCTTTCTCTCCCAACAACAGGCACCTTGTGAGTTGGTGAGGCTGAGAGAGTTCTGAAGGAACTGTGACTAGCCCAAGGTCACCCAGCAGGCTTCATGTTCACCAGATTAGAGTCCTCTGCTCTTCACCACTACACCACGTTGGGCCCATCCCTCTGAAGTGGGCTGGGCAGCTCAGACCTTTTTGGTCAAGAATCTGAATCGGCCAATCAGTCCTCCCCAGGCAGTTCAGTCTCCTAAGAAGCCCCATTGGAGAAAGCAGAGGGCATCACCTGGAGCAATGCTCGGTGTGCACCTCTAAGCCACAGCGCACAGGGCCCTCTCCAATTCCCTCACCTCTGGCAGTGAAGAGGCTCTTCCCAAGGACTTGCCTGTCTTGTGGATTGCAGTCAATGCCTGCAACCCCTGTGAACTATCCCAGGTCCTGAATGTGCCTTGCTACTTGAAAGCACATCTCTGCTGGAGAAAACCGGCTCAGCCTACTGCTGGTCACTCTCTCCCCCGGTCCATTTTTCCAGAACTTGGCTTGCACATCCTGGGCTCTCTGCCTGACCAGAACATTCAAATGCTGTTGAGAGTACCAATAGCAGAACCCTGCATTTCTCCTGTGATGCCAAAGAAAGAATAGCACATGGATCATTTTAAACTACAATTATTTTCTGATTGAGTCAGGTGGCACGGAAGGGCCAGTTTTCACCCAACTGAGCGGAACAAAGGGAAGACTTAAGATCAGAAGAAAAGCCCTGCTGGATCAGACCCAGGCCCATCAAATCCAGCAGTCTGTTCACACAGTGGCCAACCAGGTGCCTCCAGGAAGCCCACAAACAAGACGACTGCAGCAGCACCATCCTGCCTGTGTTCCACAGCACCTCATAGAATAGGCATGCTCCTCTGATCCTGGAGAGAATAGGTACAGTGAGGGGGGAAAGTATTTGATCCCCTGCTAAATTTGCCCGTTTGCCCTCTGACGAAGAAATGAACCATCCATAATTTTAATGGTAGGTTTATTGTAGCTGTGAGAGACAGAATAACAACAGGGAAACCCCCAGAAACCCAGAAGACAAAAGGGGATCAAATACTTATTTCACTCATTATAATGCACATCAATCTCTGACTTTTGTCTTCTGGGTTTCTGGGGGTTTTCCTGTTGTTATTCTGTCTCTCACAGCTACAATAGACCTACCATTAAAATTATGGACTGGTCATTTCTTCGTCAGAGGGCAAACGAGCAAATTCAGCAGGGGATCAAATACTTTTTTCCCTCACTGTATGCATTATGACTAGTATTCATTTAGACTAGTAGCCACGGATAGCCCTATCCTCCATGAACATGTCCACTCCCCTCTTAAAGCCTTCCAAGTTGGCAGCCATCACCACATCCAGGGGCAGGGAGTTCCACAATTTAACCATGCATTGTGTGAAGAAGCACTTCCTTTAATCTGTTTTGAACCTCTCACCCTCCAGCTTCAGCAGATGACCCAGCGTTCTGGTTTTATGAGAGAGGGAGAAAAGCTTCTCCCTGCCTAGTTTCTCCATACCACTTCTTCCCCACAGTCTGCCCAGGCCCTGCCCCCCGGCCATGCCAGGCCTCACCTGATTGTGCAGGCCAGGAGACATGGCTGTCAAGGGCCTGCGCTGCCCCAGAGGCCCTCTCAAATGCCACCCAGCCATGCCGCCACCCACCAGCAGCCAGAAGGCCCATGTGTTG
This sequence comes from Euleptes europaea, assembly GCF_029931775.1. NCBI lineage: Eukaryota > Metazoa > Chordata > Lepidosauria > Squamata > Sphaerodactylidae > Euleptes > Euleptes europaea. Next base: position 9,723,434 of record NC_079322.1, read on the forward strand.
CCCTCCTCCCCACCCCTGCAGGTCCACAAACAGGGCCCAGGTTGAATCTGGGGGCCCTTGCTTTCATTCCCAAGATTCCATTACACTGCAGCATCAATGAAGGGGAAGGCTATGGTGGCAGGCTCCACTCCCGATACTTTGGACAGAGAACAAAACTACCTGGCAAGGAAAATCCACACTTCTCACACTGCCTATGGTCATTTATGCATGGGCACTTGAATACACATTTGCCCCCGTGTTACTTGGTTGTTCCTTGGAGTTCTGCAAGTGTTCCGTCCATTAGAAATGACCTCGCTGCCAGCCCTCGCAATGTCCAAGTCTTCCCATTCCTCAGTTAACCTGACTCTTCCATCTGTCCTGAGCTCAGCCCGGCTGAAATCTCCATGCAGAAGGCAAAGCACGGGCCACAAGAAGCTTAGCATCTCTCACAGCCAATCACAAAGCAGCATGTAAAGAGGCTGGGATTCAAATGTTTCCTGCTTCCTCAGGGCTCTTTCTGAGCTAAACAAAGGCTTTTTAAAACCAAGGCTTGGATTTCTCCCTCCCCTTCTTTCAGATTGCTTCTTTTTTTGTTCTTAAAATGCTTTTTAATGCGGCAATTGGGTTTTGGAGTGGGGAATCTTATCTCACAGTGAGCACAGCAAAGTAAGCCAATTACAAAGCAGCATTTAAAGGGGCGGGACTTGATTTGAGCTTGGAGAGAGCTTGGTGCAGAGATTCCCAACTGGAAAGTGTGGGTCTAGCCAGCAACGAACCTCAGGTAAAATTCCCATGCATAAATGATCTCAGTGTCACTAGCGGCAGGAGGCAGGTTAAACCTCTACCCAATAGCCCCCAGCTACCATTCACCCATATGAGCAAAAATAAAGTTGCACATTTTGTTTTTACTGGGGGTGGGGGAACCACCCATCACTCACCAACAAGGGCCCTATGAGGAGATGCAGTAGATCCATGAGGTTGCCTGTGGACAGCAGTTCTTAAAACATGCCAGCCATCCTCCCACACCAACTCTACACACGTAATGAGGACAGCCAAGTCGCTAGTGCTTTAATAAAACCAAGGGGAAATATGTATGTTAAGGTGGAATTTCTTCCCAAAGATCTAGGTTCTAAAATAATGAGATTCTTACTTTTCCTGAATTGTAGAATTTGTTCTTTTCCAAAGCAGCTCAATCCTGCACTGGCTTATGTTTATCAATTGCATTCATTCATTAAAAAAAAATCAGCTCTGGGCCAGATAAAGTGATGTGTAGGCGTAACTAAAATTGTTCCACGGGCATAATAAACTATGGTTACTCCAGTGAAGTCCATTACCATCCGATGCTGTACAGATAGGTCTTGCTCGACTTTAAGAATTTCATTGGGGGGTTTCCTGCAAATATGTATTAAAGTGGCCGCAACTTGTTGCCTAAAGAAAGCATCAAAAGACAAACGACACCTCAACAGAACTCCATATAAATAACTCTGCTATGATGTCCAAGAATATATGGCTGCCCACAGGAGGAAAATGGTTTATTTGCTTGTTTCCATTCATCATTCCAGTTCTGAGCAATATGAAATCAATAGCAGAAGAGTGTATAATGAAAACCAAATGCACGCAAAAATGCTTTCAAGGAGCAGACTGCAGGAACGGGGGGGGGGGGGGAGAGAGAGAGAGACATACAGCATGCCAAAGATGCTTTAAACATTAATCAGCAGCTGTGAATTTCCATAGCACTCCTTCCGCAGCAGGAACAGCTTGTCGGTGTCATTCTTTATTAAAATCCTAAAATCCTAACTAGCAGACAGTTCATTTTTTAATAAATAAACAAAGCTAGCGAAACAAGTAGCCGACTGAGGAATATGCAGCCAAAAAAACTTCAGAATGCTTTGACTGGGGGGGAAAGACTGGGGGGGGAGGGGGCGCTGTTTCAGGAAACCACTGTGCTCTGCTCCCTCCCATTTGCCCTGTTTCTCATCTGGAGCTGCGAACGACTCACCAGTTCTGTGCATTGTGAAACAGTTTCATGGGGATCTGTGCCGGGTGTGCTCCATTTAAAAAAACACACATGTGCGTGACAGTCCTGTATTAACATTACTATAATTATCCTGAGGCACACCAATTAATTAACTAAGTATGGTGTTGAACAGCCTTGTGATTATATTTCACGTGCCTGGTCATACAGCTGTTTCCAAATTTTCTAGCCTTAAGAACTGGTATGCCCCCCGAAGGACACTAAGATTGTCCGACGAAAATTTACTGGTGGTCCCTGGCCCTAAGAGCGTGCAGCTGTCCTCGACAAGAGCCAGGGCTTTTTCGGCTGGTGGAATGCTCTGCCTGGTAACATCAGGGCCCTGCGGGATCTGAAAGTTTTCCGCAGGGCCTGCAAGACAGAGCTTTTCCACCAGGCCTACAATTGAGGACAGCCGCCTATATTTGCTCATATTATCTATACAATCTACTGGCCTCCCCCCTTTTTTCCCCTTAGTGGGAACAACAAAAAGCAAAGTGTTGCCACCTGTATGGTCCCTACAGCTTTTAGACTTGTGCGCCATCATGTTAGGTTTTAAAATTTTTATTGATTTATTATGGATTTTACTGTATATTTATATTGTATATTGTTGTATTTTTTAAATGATGTTACCTGCCCTGAGCCAGCTTGCTGGGGAGGGCAGGTTATAAGTCAAATAAATAAATAAATAAATAAATAATTTCCTTTTCCATTTTGCAAATGTTCTGAATATATCAACAACTGAGCCTTGGAAGATCACTTAGAATAGTAAGAGACAACAGAAAACAAACCACCCAGTGCAAGAGGGGAAGGCCGGTCTGAAAAGGTTTCCATTAGGCGACAAAAGATATAAAAGATGGTGATGGATGGCGGCAACCGTAGGAAAGCTGTTCCATAAAGTGGGCACCATGACAGAGAAAGGCCAGGCATCTGAAACATTACATTTTCATCACACTCCTTGCAAACCTCCAGCTGCATTGTCAGACTTAGGATCTTCAGCATTTGCATTAAAGGGCCTTCTTTTATACCATAGCATTTATCATAACATTTCCTTCTCTGGAATACTATTCGTACAATATTAGCAAAATTGTGCTTGGAGCTGGAAACTGTTTGTAGACAAGCAAGTAAGTTTGATGCACAAAACTATAACCCTGGAAAGTAATTAAATGAGCTCAATTTCAGGTACATACGTCAAGTCGCAACCAACTTATGGCAAGCCCCAGCAAAGGCTTTTCAAGGCAAGTAAGAAGAAGAGATGGTTAGCCATTGTCTTCCTCTGCAGAGTCTTCCTTGGTGGTCTCCCATTCAAGAACTGACCCTACGTAGCTTCCAAGATCTAACTAGATCGGGCTGTACCATGCCACCTCCCTTAATTTCAGGTACCCCAGCTGAAATAATGTATAGAGAGTGGCAAGCAACCCCCTAGATGTCTTGGGGAGACAATATTTTGAGATGTAACAATGAAATAGGGCACTGGTCCCCAGCATGGTGTCTTGTCTGTTTCTTCCCCAAAACAGAGTCATTTCTGGTTCTTCTCCATCTCACTGGAGCAGGAAGTTCTTCAGAATAGCCCAGAGGCATCATCTATGTGTCTGGGTGGAGCAGCCATGTGGAACCAGCTGCCTCCATTGTAGGATGGTTGGCTTAGAACCTGATCTCAGTCTCCATGGCAACCATTTTGTGGTGACTCCCATTACCATTTCCCAAAATTGCATGAGTACAAAAGGGATAGGGATCCCTGAAATATGGTATACTCTCAAAGCTCCATCTTTGGATTCTTTGCAAAGTCATACTGGACGTGGCAACACAACTTTTGGATCACACGCAGATTGCGTGAGATTCAAAAGTTGCACCCAGCATGTTCCACAACATTGTAAGACTGAGATGAACTTCTCAGACTGTGCATTAAAGCCATGTGGGGTAGCAAAATGCCTTGGGCTTACTCTCATTAACTCAGGTCTCACCACTGTTGTGAAAGAAGCCTGGAATCTGCAGACCAGATAGAAAATGAAAGCCTCATGGACAAAAGACATTTTGATGATGGGGAACTTCCTTTTCTTAGCCACAGAAGGGCAGAAAAACTAGCATTGGAGCAGAGATGGATTAAGTGGCCAAAACAAAGATACGCCATCTCAACTGTGGCTTCCGTCAAATAAGCCATTTCAGTACTAGCACATCAAGAAAAATTTATATTATATTATAGATTTACACTGAGGAAAATTTACAATCACTACAGACAAATCCTGTGGCAGTTCATTTAACCCTTTCTTTGGTGATTCTGTGGATAAATTGAGCACCCATGCATAAGCACTTGAGGCAGAGCCAAACATCCTTTCAAAAGAAAGCAACTGAGGAACTGGAGTGGTCCTTTCTCAAAGGAAAGGCAGTTAGTTGTTAGGGAAGATTAAAAATCTCTCCAGGGAATTGCCTCCTGTCATCAGCTCAGAACCCTCAGAGAAGCTGTGCTTGTCCTCTATTAAGTAGAGGCTCACCATAGTAAAAAAAAAAAAAAAAAATTGGGCACAGAACATCATCTCAAACCAAGAGAGATTTTGTCAAACAGTCAAAGACCACTAGTTTATGAGCTCCAGACGGAGCTTTCCCCCAGCCACCACCTTAATGTAGTGTATTCAAAGCCAACATTTTCTGCTCAGGGGAGTTTCAAAAGCAGGTTTGCAATGGGGAGGCTGATGCTGGAGGCAGGAAGGAAGATGAAGCCCCCAATGAATACAAGCAGGCAACCCATTCTCTGTCTCTAATAAGGCTTACTGCAATGTAGCATATGGGCATGCGGCAAAGACAGAAATATAGTCAGGCAGAGACTAGACAGTCATTAGTTAGGAGGCAAAGTGCTGAAATGTACTTCTAGGAGTTCAAATCAGGTGTCAAATTCTGGTATATCAATTAACAGCTCAAACACTGGTGAAAATTGACAGACTAGCCACACAATCCTAAAGGGGTTAGGAGGCGGTGTGGCCGCTACACCAGCGTTAGTGCTACTTGCGCTGGCTAAAGTGGCACAAATGCTGGCACAGGGGCATTAATGCTGGGTGTGGGGAGCTGCACGGTAGCGCCATGCTTGGGTGGGTGCCAGTGCAGCCTCGCAGGCAGTGTTTTCCTGCCACAAGGGCTCATGCCAGTGTTAAAGGGGCAGAAAGCCCTTTTGGCTCGGGAATGCCCCTTTTTTGCAGGCGCTGAGTTATGCCTGCAAAAAGAAGAGAAGAGTTGTTTTTTATATGCCGACTTTCTCTATCACTTAAGGGAGACTCAAACCGGCTTACAATCACCTGCCCTTCCCCTCCCCACAACAGACACCGTGAGGTAGGTGGGACTGAGAGAGCTCTAACAGAGCTGTAACTTGCCCAAGGTCACCCAGCTGGCTTCATGTGTAGGAGTGGGGAAACAAATCCAGTTCACCAGATTAATCTCCGCCGCTCATGTGGGGGAGCTGGGAATCAAACCCAGTTCTCCAGATCTGAGTCCACCACTCCAAAGACTGGCGTAGCCTTGTCTTTAATATTACCTTGTCTTTAAAATTGCTTTTTCAGCTTGCTGCGCTTGGCAGCAAACCGCTCTGGAGGCAGTGGGGCAGCACCGTCCCCGGGCACTCCTTAACCACTCCATTAGGACTGGGCTGCCTGTTGGACCAGTGGTTTCATAACTCCATACATACCTCATCAGAGAACACATTCCATACAACCATCTCACATTGTACATAATACACCAAGGCACTGCTTCTGCTCATGTGCTAGGTGAGAGGGCAGTGACCAAAGAAAATTATCAAACAAATCCAAGGTGTGTGTCCATTTGAGAAACATTATATCATCACCTTCTCTGCAAGGGCTGCAGAAGTTGCAAATGTGATGTTCCAGCATGTAAGGTGGCAGACTAGATGCCACTTCCCATGTTGTGATCAAACACAGAAATGTGTCTCCACAGGTCATCATCATACCTCCTCAGAGCACTGACAAGATGGTCCTGGAGTTGCACATTGCCAATTTCTGCTTCAAACCTACTTACACATATTCATTCTCAACATCTTCATCTTTCAAGATACAGGAGTTACTTCCTGGCTACTAATGATGCATGCAGGCTACACAACAGTACTGTGAGAGAATTTTTCATGTTCAAATCTCTCCTCTTCCGTGAATTCTGTAGGTTGCCTTAAACACACCATTTCATTATGGAGTTAATAACACAGGCCTTCCTCATAGTAAAGATGACTAAGAATAGCATTTGAGGCATAATTAGTATTTGTTATTCCTTTATTTGTTTTATTAACGTTATTTATAGTCCGCCTCTCTCACTGGGACTCAAGGCAGATTACACAGAATGAGTCAATACAGCCAACAGGATGGGATATTGAATAAACAGTGAAATAGGATTAGGATTGTAAAAACCTGGAACCAACCAGAAATCCAAAAAATAGAATTGAAACAAAGCATAAGAATTAACACGACACATTAAATGATGCAAAAATTACCTAGTAGGATCTTAGTCACAGCAAGCTATATATAGTAGTATAGACCACTGTCCCTAATAGTTTATCGAAGTAACTTTGCAAACTGTTCCATAGTGTTACCCTATTACCTGTGTTGAAAACCCTTCTTGAATAATTCCGTTTTGCATAGTTTGCAGGACGCCAAGAGAGTAGGAAGCTTCCTGACCTCCTCAAGCAGGCCATTCCATAAGGGGCGTCAGCTCTCCTGTGCATGTGTTTGTCACAGCACGGGATATGCAGGATCTTTATGATCATTCACTGCACCTCCCCCATTTCATGTTTTCAATGACTGGCACAGACTCCCATTTTCTGCTTAGCAGTTTTATTAGCTGTGAACTGCTGTCTGGGGTGGTAGGTTCACTTTATCATTATATTTTTGGCCACCTAGAGCAGTTCAGCGGAGAGGAAGCACACAGACATGAACAGACATGATCGCTACACTTAATTAACGAGAGGCCAAAGGTTCCAGCCACTCATGGGGCTCAGGTAGAGAAGTAAGCATACAAACATATCTTTTACAGTAAGATTCAGTATGAACTATACGACAAGTAATCCAGTGTGACACAACATCAGTATAACATAAGAACTCCTTAGTAACTCTAAAAGGTAGGTTATGCTGTACTGTCACAATCTAATGAGTTAGGAAACCCAGTTCTTTCTTTAAGCATTTGATCTTTTGATGAGTTCTAATTTAGCACTTCCACATCAGTTCCTGACCCTTACACGTGGACTCATTTTGAATGATTTACTGCAAGCCTTTCTCTGCCAGTTCTTCCTCTTCCCCATGAATTGTGGTTATAAATATTAGTGTAAATTTTTCATTTCACATAATGCATTTGAAGAAGTGAGATTCTGACTCATGAAAGTTCATCCTGGCGCATGAACATGAAAATGCAACACGAGTAATAACTGCATAATTTGGCTCCAACAGACTATACATACCTGGCTGCACTGCAAATTCATCTCCTGAATTCAGCAACTGTCAAGGGATTTCCACCACTTTCTAAAGGCACATGTCTCACTGGATGAGAGGGGAGAGCATGGAGACTTTGAGGGGAATGCTTGCTATGGAATTTGTTTTATTGCCTCTTGCTTTTATGGACCTGGCCAGCATCAACCTGAAACCTGGTTCTATTTAGCCTGCCAGGAATTCCAACCAACCCTGTCATGATCAGAGCATCTTAAGATCTTAAGGCGCCCTGCTAAATGTTTTTTGTTTGGTTGTTTTCTGACAAAGGAATCTTTGGTTCTCTTTAAGCTTATACCCCAAAAATCTTGTTAGTCTATTGCAAAGTGTCTTAAACTGTGGGTCACAACCCTATGAGGTTGCATAACTGAATGTGGGGGGTCGCAAAACAAGCACATCCTTCTCATTAGTATGCAAAATTGCTTTAGTCTTTAATAAATGGTAAAATTATATGTATACCAAAGAAGTGTTTTAAAATAAATTTCTTTATGATTTATTGTCAGTGTTTGATTTGTATACCTACTTCATATACCTATATACCTGGGGTCACGTAAAAGTTTCTCAAAAAAAAAAAAAAAAAGGTCACAAGTGGAAAAGGTTTAAGAAGCCCTGGCCTATCAAGCAAAATGGAAAGGGGCAGAAACTCCCGGGAAAAAAGACTGGATTGTGAAAATGTTTGAATTGGTGGAAATGGCAAAACTCACAGCTATTCTAAACGAAAAAGACAATGTTAGATTTTTAGGGGAATGGGAGGATTGGATGAAATATTGTGAGTATGAACTAAAACTGGGGAAAATGGAAGAATACCTATTAATCTGATCTAGAGGATATAATTAATATTAAGAACTTTAATCATTTATATTAATAGAAGATGTTTTATGAAAGTTAAAAGAGTTTATGAATAGTTAAGATCGATGGGATGAATACTTTATTAAGAGGCGGACAGAGGTGACGGGGAAGTCATAAATTTTCCTTTAACTCTTTTTTTTGTTATGAATACAAGAAGCTATAACAACATTGAGTTAGAATTCTGAATTTCACATTACCTTTATTGTTGTTTATTATCATGGAAAATTTGTATTACAAAAACCAATACAATTATTATAAAAAAAAAAAAAAGAAGCCCTGGCCTATCGGACTTGATTCTAACTCTTCAACTAGAGACCAACGCAACTACCCTCCTGACACTTTCTTCTGCTTACTTTCCAGTATCTTGCCTGATGGGGATCAGGGAAACGGGAAAGCCGGGCACACTGTAAGGTGGCCCCGGGCTGGTCCTATCAAAAGGTATTACGGGGATTGTGTTCTTGGCTTTTTTTCTTCTGGAACAACACGTCTGTAAACAGTAAAAAATAAAAAAAATAAAAAGGCACCGCCGCTTGTTTTCTCTTTTACTAAACGCGAACTTAAGCTAAATGTATTTAAATCACTTTTCCCCGGGGGCAGCAGCTGTGGGGCTAGACGGAGGCGGCCGATAACGTCCGAGCGGGAGCGGCCTGGCTGTCCGGCCCGAGGGAAGGGAGCGAGGAGAGGCCGGCGCGGCCCTCGAGCCTCCCATGACATCACCACCCTCACCCCTCCGACCCCGTCGCCGTGACGACCAGGACGCGGCGGCCAGGCCTCATGGAAACAGCTGCGGGGAGGCCCACCGCAGGACCTCCCGCGGGTCGGCAGGGTCAACGGCCCCGCCGGCGGTTGCCTCACAGCCCGCCCCCGCCACGCCGGCCCACTCGACCAGCTGAGCCGCCGCCACCGCCGCCGGAAGCCTATTTATAGCTTGGCCGGATACGCGCCTGCGTCACGGAGCACGCCGCCGCATCGCGTCAGCGTGCGTGTACGTAATGGGAACGTGACACACGCACGGCGGCGCGCTATTTTTAACAAGGGAAGGGTGGGGGCGGGGCTCGAGGTTTCCACCGTTACCTTCTGCCCTCACGGAGGGGGAGCGGCTGTCGCTTAAGAAAGTCACGTGTTACGGAAGTGTATGCACAGCCAGCCCCCCCCCTTATTTGTTGCCTTCAGTAAAGTGGAATTTCTCTCAGATTGGGGGGGGGTGTCAGTTGTCATGGTTACCAGGTCGCTAAGGTGGTTCTGATGCCGTAGCGGTCTCCCATTGGCCGGCCGCAAGAGACTCGCTTTCCCAGCATCCTTTTCTGTAGGCTGGTTTCTGCACACACACACACACCTGACACCTGCGCCCTGACACTCTTTCAGCGTGGGGAGGGGAGAGCAGTTGCCTGGAGGGGCCAAAATAGCCGGGCGGGGGAGCAGGGGGCTCGGTCCCCTAGTCAGGCTGTGTCTCAGCTGGACTCCCCGTCCTGGGGAAAGGGACTGGGGCTTGTTGCATTGTATTAGGCAAGACCGAGTTTCTGCTGTTGCCTCAGGCTGCAGCGATCAGCAATTCCTCTTCCACAAAAGCATTCCCAAGCACTGTAATAGCTGGCCCTGCGTCCACCGTCTCCAGCAGCACTCTTGGGCTTCCCATGCCTTATACTTGCGCTAAAACGCGAGGAGATCAAATGGTTTCCAGCTGGCTCCAATCAAACTAGCCAAGCCCAACTACAAGAGCAAACCAAAACAAAAACTTTTTTGTAAAAAAAAAAAAATAGGGTTGTCTAATTTAGCACGAGCTCTTCCTCTCCCTTAAATATGGAAATTAATCAGATCTGGAATTTGATCAAAACCAGGTGGGGGCTGGAGATCTCCTGAAATTACAACTGATCTCCAGACTAGAGATTGTTCTGATGAATATGGCTGCATTGGAAAATGGACTTTATAGCATCATACCCCACTGAGGTCCTTCCTCTCCAAAATCCCTGCCCTCCCCAGGCTTCAACCCCAAATCTCCAGGGATTTCCCAAGTGGGTGTTGGCAACCCTAATCACAACTCAATAAAATTTGATTTAATAAATTTTAATTGGTGTGCACACTGATTCCATCCAGCTTCTTCCAACTAGCAGTGTGATCCTGTGCAGTCTGAATCAATTGACTGCATTGTAACAGTGCCTAAAGGCCTTGGTGACCCAAAGTAGGATGCCTCCTGCCTGAAATCACGCTGGGGGAAGGGGGGGCAGTAAATCAAAACTGAGGGACTACAAATAATTAGAGGCTTTTCCTGATTTAAAAACATCTTAATGCAGTTATCTTTTAACTGATCCACTGAAAAAACGTAAAAGTTAACTGTGCAAGCACCGGGTTATTACTGACCCATGGGGTGACATCACATCACGATGTTTCCCAGGCAGACTATGTTTATGAGGTTTTACCATTGCCTTCCCCAGTTGTCTATACTTTACCCTCAGCAAGCTGCATACTCGTTTTACCTACCTACTCCGAAGGATGGAAAGCTGAGTCAACCTTGAGCTGGCTACCTGAAACCGACTTCTGTCGGGATCACACTCAGGTCATGAGCAGAGCTTTAACTGCAGTACTGCAGCTTACCACTGACTGAATCGGCATATATTTGAATATAAGGAAAATAACAGATGACACATGCATGTAATGCATCTTAAAAGAGACATTCCAATGTGCATGAGGAGTATTTTGTCTTCTAAAATGGTGCCTGCCATCTGCAATTTTTATAATAAAAATAATATATTTTAAATGTGTTGACTGATTAAATGTACACAACTTTTAATCAATCTGATGGAATAAACACTGCAACCCCACTAAAAATGTTCTTCCTAACTGTATCCTGTTTTGAAATTAGGAAGATCCTCCCCACTCCAGATTCCATCTTTAACCGTGAGATCCTACACAAAGCTATGCCCTTCAAAGTTGATTTAAATCAATGGGCTTAAAAGGGGATGCAAGTCTCTTTAGGATGGCACTGGCTACAATCCTAAAAACACTTTCCCTAAGGACACTAAGCCCTATTCAATAAAATGGAACTTACTTTCAAGTAGATGTGCTGCTCCCACTGTAAGTTAAAAAAAAATAAGTCACAGTTCTGTCCAATTTGTAACCAATAGTTGTTTTGTTTTTACACAAACTTCTCTGTTCCTATCTAAAAGCTTTCTCATAATGGTCTAGTTTCTTCAGATACATAGGTCAGGTTAAATAATAATCTTTTCTCTGTTTAAAGTAATGTCAAAACGCCAGTTGTTGTAGTCTGTGCTCATTAGACTGATAAGCAAATTTGTTCTTTCACTTGCTCTTAGTCCACTTTCTGTTCATCTTTCTTGAAGATGAATGGAGGAGGTAGACACTGATAATGCCTCATTGGTACCCTTTACAGGTGATTAATTGCTAGAAATATTTCACTGAATACATCCAAGAGTTGCATTCACACATTCCAGCATAATCTTATTAGTGACTTCTTTGCTGCCTTGTGATCAGCGACCAATATCTGCCTGTGCCACATAATGCTTTTGGTACTACCGTTTTCTTACTCTCCAGTCCACCCTGCCCAATATTCCAGCCTTCCCTGTATTTACAATGCATCTTTACTCTATAAACTTTGCATATTCCTAAGAAACGTTATACTCTTCTAAGCCCATCAGTGACCACTGGGTAGGGTTGCCAGGTCCCTCTTCACCAACAGCAAAAGGTTTTGGGGGCGGAGCCTGAGGAGGGCGAGGTTTGGCGAGGGGAGGGACTTCAATGCCATAGAGTCCTATTGCCAAAGTGGCCTTTTCCTCCAGGGGAACTGATCTCTATTGGCTGGAAATCAGCTGTAATAGCAGGAAATCTCCAGCTGGTACCTGGAGGTTGGCAACCCTACCAGTGGGAGCAAGAAAACAAGAAGTGGCACACTGAATATATATGAGCAAAGGTATCTTACAGTGACAGCCTAAGGGGAGTTACATTCTTCTAAGCTAATATCCAATCATCTTGAACTATTCACTTAACAAAGGATGGCCAGGCCGCACCTGTAAGCCAACATGCTTTATATACCTAACCTGTCCATTAGAAAAGTCTTATCTACCTCCACTAATAAAAACATTCAACTACAAACACACCTTAGCTAGTCAGCAATCCCACATATTCTGCACCTTTTCTTATTCTTTCCTCTATTTATCAGGGTATAATTCTCCTTAGGATGGCATTGTCAATTCCTAAATTTGAAGCATTTCCCCCTAATAATCTAACAAGACACTCATCGCATTTTTCATTTTGAATCTCCCCAGTTGTACAGATGGATTGTGCTTAAAGATTGTGTTACAGCATCTCTGAAGTGCAAGGTGTTACCATGATCTATCAAAGCCTTGCATTGATACCATACTAGTACACGCTCCCTACTTCTGAGGAGTTCCAGGGATACTACTACTGGTTTAAAAACAAAAGCCACATAATACTTCCTATTAGGACCACCCTTAAGGTGGCACCCCACTTGAACTCACAGCAAGAAACTTTCACCACTCAACTTCCTTAGCTTCACTCCAGTTTCCAAACTGGCTGTAGCTGTTCATCCTCTGCTACCGTAGTGGGAGAAGTAGGGTTGCCAGGTGCCTGCCAAATGTTTTTACAAAGTGGGTGGGGCCAGGTGAGGCCTTTGCCCAACAAGGCTTCTGATTGGCCACTGGAGATCTGATTGGGTGTGCAGATTTTTAAAAAGTTGCTTCAGCAACAGTGGCCACCATAGTACATCTTACCCGTAAGTCATGCAGTGAAGCTGTGTGTATGCAAGAAAATATTTTAAACAATAATGTTCATTTTAAAAGGCATCCTATTAAGCAGATGTTCTGCCCTAAATGTTCAATAATGTTCATTTTAAAAGGCATCCTATTAAGCAGATGTTCTGCCCTAAATGTTGAAAAGTTACTGTTACAGTTATGCATGTCCTTACTAGCTGACGTCTTATGGTTGGTTCTACCTCTTGTGGTAGCCATTTTGTCATTGGCTCCGACTCTCATGGCAGTTATTTTGTGGTTGCACCCACCACTGTGTTGAATTCCAAAGGTGCCTGCAGGCTCAAAATGGTTGGGGGGCCCCTGCTCTACAGAACAACAATTATGCCTGGACACATTAGGATAGGGCTAGTCTACAGACAAAATGATGAGAGACACTGTCCTTCAGTGTTCCTCCTCTGAAGATGCCGGCCACAGCTGCTGGTGAAACGTCAGGAAAGAAAATACCAAGACCACGGTCACACAGCCTGGATAGCCGACAAAATGATGCACTATTTAAAGAAAATTATAAAGCTGTGTGGGAGAAGATTTACAGAAATGGTCCAAACTAAATGTTTCATGGCTAGGAAGAATATCTACAATAAAAATGTATGTTTAGCCAAAATTAAATTTTCTATTCCAGATGTTACCCATTTTTATACAGGAAAAAACCTTGAAAGAGTGGGAGAAATAGATAAACAAGTTCATATGGAATTGCAAAAAGCCAAGAATCAGATTCAATGGCTGTTACCGCACTAGGCATTCTCAGCGATGTATTAAGAGTTTGGAAATGTTATAAAAAATACTGTTCGCACTTTGTTTGGCCCCTTTAGCTGTGAAGACGTCTTCCAACCATTTTTCAGCCGTGGCATCCAAAAACCCTTTTAAAGCGATGTTTTTAATAACGTTTCCGAACTCTTGATATATTGCTGGGAATACCTAGTGCAGTAACAGCCAAAGTCTTACAACATGAGAAAAAAGAGGAGAACTAGCAGTACCAAATGTTAAATTAGATTATCAAGCAGATGGCCTGGTTCAGATTGTGGACAGGATTAAAAATCCAGCGCAAACAGCAATAACATCAGAAATGGCAGGCTTGGAAGAAGGCTTACATAATTACCTATGGTAATTACCCAGTTAAAAACAGTGGATTTAAATATGGATTAAAAATCAGTTTAAAATGCAGTTAAAAATAGAAGCCATGTAATTAGAAATTGACTATTCAGAACTTGGGAATCTACCTGAAGAAGAGAGACAGCCCATTCTTAAGGGGGGGGGAGAAATGCAGCAGCTGGGAGTGAATTCTAAAGGCAGTTCCGCCCCCCAGGACACCAACATGGGGAAATACGCCGGGGAAACGCCAGGGGAACCGGTGTAAATCGCCCGACGGCGGCATCCATGCCAGTTTGCACAGCGCAAGTGGTTTGGATTCCAGAGTATGGGTCACACCGGCTCCTATGGGCATTTGACCCCCACTTCAGGATTACACAGTTAGTTCTCCAATATCCCTATTAATGTCTCCCATAGAGGCATACTATGATAAGAATGTGAGGGAAAATAATTATGTAACATATGGAGACATGATAGATTTTCAAGGAGAAATTAACCATGCAATCCTGAAAGGGGGGGCGAAGCACCATAGGAGCCAGCGCTTCATAGGAGTCCATCTGACTGAAAAGTGGGGTATCAATCAAATATGTAAATAATAAAATGAAAAGGTACTGCTTTAATAGCTGTTTTTTATTTAGTTTTAATGTCGCTAAAGTCTAATGTAAACTGTGATTTTTAAAAAAATGATACACTGGCATTTATATTTTTCAAAGAAAAAAATTAACAGTTAATATCATATAAAGGAAAGAAAAAAGAAAAAAGGAAATAAGAATAAAAGGAAGAAAAAGAGAAATAGTAAATCTCACTAATAATAAATGGATTAATATAGTAAAAAGCATTTGATTATTTCCATTAAAAATTAATTATTTTGTAAGTCCTCCATTTCTCCCTAACACTCATTTAATACATATTTGTTTTTCTAGTAAATTGATATCATATATTGTTCTATTTCCATTATAACCAATCCTTTTAACCGGTTCCTTTTCGATCTTATCCAGAAGAGAAACTAGACGCTTTTAAATTAATCCCTTTGTCCGGAATTTCCAGCATTTCTTTCTTTTCCACATTAGCAGTAATCGTCGAAGAGCATCCTTGGAGATTGTTGGTAAAGTCTCTTCTGCAGATAGATAATTTCCATAGTAAATCCATGTTGCAATATCTTCCATCCCAAATTCAAAGAAAAAGATCCTGACAGCCCCAGTTTTTCTACTCATTAAGTCCTCCAAGCAGGTGTTGAAAAGTTCATCAGGCAGCTTTAGGAGACAGAGGTCAAAATCACTCACATTCAAATCCATTGTTGTCAGATGGGCTATTGCAGATTGTTTATTGTAATTCCTCGTTTCCTTTGCAAGGTTCTCTTCATCTCTCTTGTCGACTAGAGGGCCCTCTAGTATCTCCTCTGATCTCATTGTGATAATTTGGGTTTTTATGTCTTTCAGATCGTCTGAGATGATGTCCAGTTTTTGATTAATAAATTGAAATGAAGTGTTCATCAAAGCAGAGAGTTGTTCCATCTGTGTAATCAGATATTCCATGGTTGCTACTTCTGAAAATTCTTGTTGAAACTCAGTTAATAAAATCCAGGCAAATTCCAGTGTAGTAAATAACAAGGAGGTGCCGCAGGAATCAGGGTCGTAGACCTTCCGTCTTCTATGTGGTCAGGAACTTGGGAAATATTTGCCAGTTACACACTAATACACACTTCCGTTTCCACGTTCTCTGGCTCTCTCGCGATGATAGATTGTTTCCGGGAAGGACGTGGCAGGAAGGCTTTGTTTAGTTAAAAAGACTACTCCGGAGTGGGGGAGATTTCCACTCCTCCCTCCCCTTTATACATAGTAAGTCCTGATTGGCAACTGAAGCGTCTTTCAAAGATCTTAGTTTTTATGTCTTCCCACTGATCAAATTGATAAGTTTCCTGCCGGGTTATCTGATCTTTTCTTGTTTTTAAAGAGTCATTTAAACATTGAGTGGGGAGATACGGATTCGACAAATGTATTTAGCAATCTCCTGGGACTTCCAAATCCAGGTAAAACAGAAGAGTTCTTTTAAACTTACTCAGATTTTAGGAGAGTAGGTATTCTTGCTTCTGTATAGTTGCTAGATGGTAATAGATAGGGGAGAGCGAAGCTTAAATTCCAAAGAGACGTCTGCGGCAATTTAATACCCCTCAAGGTGGCGGGACTGCTACTGAATCTCCGAGGTCGTAAAACTCAGAGAGTTCAGGAGTCAAACCGCTCTTCATCGGCTGCAGGAGATTTCCTGATACCCGTTCCACTATTTAGGAATTGGGAGGGGTGCATTGACACCCCTATTTAAGACGTTTCTTGGTTCCCCTCTGGGAGCCCCCAGGGAGACGAGTGCTTCGCTCAGCTGCCCTAGCGGAAGTCTCAAAACCCCTATGGTTCATCCTGCCACTTCCTTCTCCAAGATTGAAAGCCAGCATGGTGTAATGGTTAAGAGCGGTGGTTTGGAGCGGCAGATTCTAATCTGAAGAACTAGGTTTGATTCCCCACTCCTCCACATGAGTGGCGGACACTAATCTGGTGAACCGGGTTGGTTTCCCCACTCCTCCACATGAAGCCAGCTAGGTGACCTTGGGCTAGTCACAGCTCTCTTAGAGCTCTCTCAGCCTCACCTACCTCACAGGGTGTCCTTTGTGGGGAGGGGAAGGGAAGGTGATTGTAAGCCGGTTTGATTCTTCCTTAAGTGGTAGAGAAAGTTGGCATAGAAAAACCAACTCTTCTTCTTCTTCGTTGCACACAGAGCCCAACGATCATGCTGAGCCTGGGGGATGAAGGATGAGAACTGGGAATGTCCAGCAGGGCAGGAAATGTTATCTTGTTTGCAGAAAGATGAGGGAAGATGAAAACTACCCCGGCCCCGAATAGACCCTCCTAACCATGGAGGATGCAGGGAAGGGAGCACCATGTTTCCCTGTAGCCACTGAGGAGGGAAACATGCAGATACCAGTCCTGGACATACTACGGAAGACAGGTATAAATGGATGGCTCAGCCAAAGCAAAGCCCATCTGTAAAATGGGCACCACCCTCTAGATCGGTGGTGGTGTAAAGTGCCATTAAGTCACATCTGACTTCAAGTCGTCATCATTCCTTTATTGGCATAAAGTCACAGTACAGGTGACAAAAAGGAATGGAAGTATTAAAGTGTAGCCTTTACAAAATGGTTAAATGTCAATTATATTGAGTAGTGCTATTAATTGACACCGCTGTCTAAATAACTAATTGGACTTTTATAGCAAACTTTAAAAACTGTGCCACTGTCTCCAATATATGGGGCAAACAACTGTTCAATAAGAAAGAAGCGTTAAATAAATCAGTGACCTACGGTGACCCCTCATGGAGTTTTCAAGGTGAGAGAGGAACAGAGGTGGTTTGCCATTGCCTGCCTCTGCGTAGTGACCCTGGACCTCCTCGGCGGTCTCCTATCCAAGCACTAACCAGGACCGACCCTCAGGATTTTCACTTCAAAATTGTATTTTGGGTGTTAGTGTGAATTGCCCTACCAAGGTCTAGGGTGGTGAGGAGAACGTGTCCAACGCGGAACAAAATGCACTGGGAAGGTTTTGCGTTGTCTTCGAAGGCATGCTCTGGGCAGGGAGTCAATCCCATGGTCATCAACCAACCGACTGCGCCAACTATAACCGCTGAACTGTGCAATCCTAAACTGGAGGAACTCTGTTTAGGACTGACGTGGAAATCAATGGATCGACTCAGGAAAGGAAGCCGCAGCCCTCAGTTTGCGAGATCTGAGCAAGGCTGTCAAAGATAGGGCGTTTTGGAGGACTTTCATTCATAGGGGGCTGTAGCGATTAAAATTCGGTCGGAGAAGGGTATTAGTGATTTTAATTGATTTTAATTGATTTTAATCGCTTTATGCCTTGTGAATATCGTGATTATTAACTATAACTTTATCTGTATTTGGTATAGAGAGGTTTTAATTCAATTTAATTATTTAAATTCGTAATCGATTTTAATTGATAAAGTTTGTAGTTTATCTGGCTATTGCCGCAATAATAAAATCATTCATTCATAGGGTCGCCATGAGTCGGAAGCGACTTGACGGCACTTCATTCACACACACACACACGAGCACTGGGCTTAGACCGGAGGAACTCTGTTCGCGACTGCGCTGGAAACCAACGAGGCCAGGCCGGAGCCACTCTGCATCGGACGGCCCCGTTCCTCAGGGCCGAGGGCGGCTGCCACCGACCGACCCGCCCGCCCGCCGCCCCCTCCCCGCGCAGCAACCCGCGCCGGAGCGAGAGAGGCGCCGCCGCCCCCCAGCTCGCCTCGACGGCTCCTTCCCGCGCGGCCCACCCCCGTCCCCGCGCCGCCTGCTCGCGCTCGACTCCTGGCGCCGGCCGGCTGGAGGGCCGGGCGGGACCCCGCGGCCGTCCGCGAGAGGGCAGCGGCCCCCGCCGGGCAAGGCTGGCTGCAGCCGCCGCCGCCGCTCCCAAGGCCCCGCCCCGCCAGGGGGATCCCCGTCTACCCGCCCCCGGCTGCTCTCCATTGCGTCAAGGCCGGCCCGGGGCAGCCCCGGCCGTCTCCACCCGGCCCGGGGAATCCCCGCCCCCGAGCGCCCCCCCCCCGCAAGGGCGGCCGCTGGAGTCCGCGCGGAACTCCTCTTTCCCCCCCCCGCCCCCCTTTTGGAGGCGCGGCGCTATAAATAGTTTCCGCTCGCGCTATATTTGGCTCGTCCGGCCGCGCCGCTCAGCCCGAAATAACTCTCGGCTCCCTCCGTAATCCTTTTTTTCCAGGCGCGCGCACGCGCTTTCCCCCCCTCCGGGCGGCAGCAGAGAGCGCGCGCGCCGCCCTCTTCCCGGGCGAGCTCCTCAATGGGCTTCTCGGGCCCCGCCCCGCGCGCCTACGTCACCCGCGCCCAAAAAAAGAGATAAAAGGGGGGAAAGAAGGCAGAAGAGAGAAAAAAGGGGGGGGGTCCGCGGGGGTCTAAATTTAGCCACGCGGCCTGCGTCAATCAGGCGGCCGCCTTGCGTCAAGCCTCCCTTGTCCCCGCCCCTTTGGAACGGAGCCCGCCGGGGTCCCGTGCTCGGATTGGCCGCGGTGTCACGAGGGGTGGCGTCCGACGGTGACGTCCTCGCTCCGATTGGCCCTGCGAGGGCGGCTCCCTCGGAGTCGCGGAAGAGTCCAAGCGGCGGGGGGGGGCGGCGATGGAAACAAATGATGTGGGGGGGGGGAGTCCAAGCAAGCCTGGCCGTTCCGACGTGCAAGACGCGGGTGTGGGGCGAGGCTGGGTAGGTTGGCCTCCCCCCCCCCCCGGGCCTGTTTCCTGAGCTGGGGAGCAGGTGCTCTCAAGCAGATCCACGCCCCGGATACATACACGTGTAGACAGACAGCTTGATCCCGGGCAAGTTTGATCCCAGGGAAGAAGTCCCCCTGTGCGAGTGCGGGCACACTTACCCCTGGGCGAGGGTGGCGCGGGGTGCAGCCACAGGCACGGGGTCAGTGCCTTAGCGACCCCACGCTCCAGAGGAACTCTCTGCCACCACATGCAAGAACCCTTGATTGGCCAAGCGCGCAGACGCTGCGGCCTGGGGAGGGGGCCCCGGGAGGGGTCTCGAGTAACGGCTCTGCCCCCTCCTTGTCCCTCTCCCCTCGTCGTCCTTGCTCGGGGCGCGGCCGTCCTCTTCCGGGATGCCCTGCCTTGCTCTTCGCTGCTGCCCAGGCGTCGTCCAGCCGGGCTGCGCCGGGGGCCAAAGCTCCTCGAGCCGTCCGGCCGCCTCGTCCCGTGCCGCTTAGGGGAGGCACCCCTTTGCAGAGACTCCGGCAAAGCCCCGGGCGAGTCGAACAAGTCCCCGAGAGTTCCGCCGGCTAGCGTTTAGAGCGCTGGGGAGCCAAACGATTAGGCGGAGGAGGGGGGAGAGAGAGAGAGAGAGACCTCCCCTCCGAGAAACTGGGGCCAGGTTCGCCTCGCGGACAGGGAGGCTTCCTCGGGGTCGCGCCGAGCCCACCGTACATAACAATCACAGTGCCCACAACGGGGGGTTCGTTCCTTGTGCAAATCGCGGGCCGCCGGCTCCGGGGGCTGCACGCCGGCTCCCTCGGAGGCCCCGGCGGCCGGCCGAGGGCGGCGGTCAGTGGCCACAACCGCTTTCCCCTCCGCCGCTGCTCGCCGGCGCCCCTTCCCCGTGTTGCAAGCGGGGTGCTGGCGGGTGGCTCCCTCCCTGCCGCGGGCGCGCGGGGCCAGGGGCGCGCGGGCGGGGGTGTCACGCCCCGCCAGCCCGGCCCAGCCCAGCCCGGGCGGGGGGGGCGGGGGGGGGTCAGCGGCGTCAGGCTCCCGTGGCGTCACGATTGACGTCTCGCATTCCAGCCGCCGTATGAAGAGGCCGCGCGGGCTCCTCTCGCATAAATGACGCGCGGCGAGCGGCGAGAGGCAGCAGCCGCACCGCGCTCCGCACACGCCCCGCCGCGCCGACGACGGGGACGCCGCCGGCTCCACACGCCCGCCCGCCTCCACCACCACCACCACCACCAAGGCGCTCGGCCGGCGGGAGGAGGCGGCCGCTGCCCCCCCCCCCCGCTCCGGCCAGCCCGCCGCCTTGGCCGCCTTGGCCGCGCGCTGCCCATGCCTCGGGACGGCGCGCCTGCCCGCGCCAGAGCTGCTGCTGCCGCCGCCGCGGCGCCTGGGGCTCCCCTCCGCGCTGCGCCTCGCCGGCCGCCCCTGGGCGGGGAGTGACGCCTGGGACCCGCCGCATGTCAACACGGAACCGCCGCCGACGCCCAGTAGGTAGCCCGCGCCGGCGAACGGGCGGGGGGGGGGACTTGGACAAACTTTGCGGGGCGCCCCCCCCCCCACCGACCCACCGACCCACCGCGGGGAGTCCTCCGCGCGCCGCCGCACTCGCCCGGCCGCCGCTTGCGGTTGCCCCGCGGATGATGCTGGGCGGCTGGAGGGCGCCGCGGCCGGCAGAACTTCTCGGGTCCGGTGGGGATGCGCGGAAAGCGGGGCGGGGGGGGGGGGTCCAGTGCTGAACGCCCGTGCGATTCCTTGTGAGTATCCATTCTCCGGGGGAGCTTCACAACAGCCCCGTGAGGTAGGCGAGACAGGGCGCGCGACTAGCCCAGGGGTCACAGCCGGCTTCCCATGGGGTGGGGGTGGGGGTCCCACATCCCAGCCTCGCCCTCTCACCACTACGCCCCCCTGGGAAGTGGGCTGGGCGCCCCTGCCGAGGGGAGGAGGAAGCGGCGGCGGCGGCGGGCGTCTCTCCGGCTGGGTCCCCCTCTCCTTCCTCGCCGCGGTCCGGATTCAGCCCGGGAACGCCTTCAGGCGGGTACGAAGGGGAAAGGGGGGGGTGCTCCTGAGCATGGGCAGAGTGGCTTCGGCGGGCTCTGGCGGGCAGCGGGCTCCGCCGCAGCAGGTGCCGGGGGCGCGACCCTCGGCGTGAGCCTCGAGAAAGGGGGGGGGGCTCCTGATTCCCAGCCCGCTGCGACCCCCGGAGAGCAAGGAGCAGCCGCGGGCAGGGGGCTGGACGTGCGGGGCGCTCTGCAGCGCTGGCGCGGGGAGGGCACTCCGGGCTTCCTTCGGTGGGGTGGGGGGGAGGCTGCCTTTCTCGGGGCTGAGCCAGCCGCCCTCCGCCCCGAGGAGCCTTGGCAGCTGCCCCGGTTGCCCCTCTGCCCCCGTGGGCCTCCTCGGGGCGGAGGGCTGCTGGCTCAGCCCCGAGAAAGGCAGCCCCCCCCCGGGTAAAACGCCCCTTTTGGCCCGCCCCGGTTAAAAGCAAGCGGCCCGCCGTCGGAAGGGGCTGGGACCCTGCTCTCCCCCCCCCCCCCCGCCGCACAACCTGCTGCTGGGTCGCAACGTGTTCGCGGCGCCGTGCGAACGGGGCTCCGGGGTCGCGGCGAGCCCCGGCCGACTCCCCTCTCTGTGTGTCAGACCCCAGGTCGGAAGAGCCCTCGCTGCTGAGCCCCGACCCCGCCGAGGAGCCCTCGCCGCCGCCCTCCCCGCCACCGGCGGCCGCCGCCCCCACCGTCCGGCGAGCCAGACACCCGCCAGGTAAAGCGCGCCGCCCCCCCCCCAAGCCCCTTTAAGGGGAGTGACTCCGAATTCGGGGCATCGCTGGGCTTTCGGCGGCGTTCTGACTCCGGGAGGGAGAGGGGTTCTGGGGCTGGGGGGACTCCCAGGGGTTCGGGTTCCCCTTTTCCAAGCCCGGTGGGAGCGCCCTACTCTTGCATCGGTTTCTGTGTCCAAATGTCAAGCGGTGACATTTAACAATTCCTGGGGAAACCCACCCAGCCACCCACCCAGCCACCCACTGCGGGTGGGGCGACGGGAGGCGAGTTCGAGGCCCACGTGGCTCCCTGAAAATTTTCCTCCCATGTTTATGGGGCTCAGAAACTCTTTCCCAGAAGACTCTTCCTTCGGTTCCCGGCGGTGTTCTCGCTGCCGGGCGGTCGTCTGGAGACTAAGCCGGAAACTTTTCCCAAGGAAAGGTTGGGAAGAGAGCTGATATGAACCGGGTTTTGTATTTTAAGAAAAGAATCCAATGTTTAAAAAAGCAAAGCAAGATCAAAAAGCCAGCATTTATCCTCATGTAGCAGCCTGGAAAGTCCGAAAGCGCTTGCTTTGAGACATCCTAGTAAACATCTGTGGATATGAAACATATATTTTGATACAGCCTTAAACGCTAAAGAGGAGTACAGTATTATTTGTGTGAAACCCAGTTTTATAGATTGCCCTATAGGTTTTTAAATTTTTTAAAATAGATATGGAAGCAAAGCATTTCCCTCCCCCCCCCCCCAAGGAGGAGGGGGGACACAGCCTATGTAGGAATTTGGCCTTTCCAAATAAAGGTTTGAATAGCTGTGACAATTACTCTGTGATAATGTACTCCTGTCCTTGATAAAAGATCAATTTATTGTGCAGCACCAGAAAATATATACCATGAGCTTCTTAATACAAAAGTTTTATCTTTTTAACAGACCAATCAGTCCCATTCTAGTAATCAAGGGAAAGAAGAGAAAATAAATGAGTATTTTTTTGTTTTGTTTTATTTTTATTTATTCATTTCTTTATTTGGCGGTAAGCGTCTTGAACCGGCGTCTGCAGTGCTGGCCAATCCTTGCTGCCCCACCAGTTAATTAGATTAACTCTTGGGGGTTAAAGCTTGCTTGGTCTTCTCTAATAAGAAGGAGAGGTAATCTGACCAGAAGCCCGGCATGCAGATCCAGCGGTGTAGGAAGCGCTGCCCTCGTCCAGGCATTTCTGTTCCTCCTTTGAGGTCCACTGCAGACAACCAACTGTTTAGTTTCTTTTTTCGTCTGCCGGAGCCTGAATCTCCCCCGCTTGTGCAGTCAAACGCCCCGTGAAGCGGAGACAAACTCTTCTTTTACTTCTCTTTTGAGTTTCAATGACTTTTTTGTAGATTAAGCAGCAGATCGAAGTGGCATAGCCGGGGGCAGGGGAAGCGCCTGGACATCCAAGGAGCTCGATTAGCCCCATTCAGAATCCCTAGAAGCCGCCACTGGCTGTTCCGGATTGGCCAGCATGCAATAATTCCCTGTATTCTTTGCAAAAAGCCGCCTCCGAAGTGAGCGGCTCCCTGCAGAGAAAGCCCTTCAGTGTCCTAAAGAGCATGCCGATCACATGGAGAACATCATGTGCCAAATTTTTACGCGGGTCTCTCCTGCCGCGCTGCGCGTGCACATGGTGTTGCGCGAACTGGAAAACGTGTACGAGAGCATGGCGGAACCATCACATGTAAAGGTCTTGTACATGGGTCACTTGCTTTGACCAGTACGGAAATGCTTTGCTGTGTGGGGAATCTGTTGTGTTTGGAAGCCCGGAGAGAGAGAAGACGGTTTTGTTTCTCTCCACCGCTTCCTCGAAATGCAGGAACTTGGGTTATTGATTGATTGATTTACTGACTGAGCCACCCAGGAGCACCACCCTTGCTAACAGACCCTTTTGCCCTTCCAGATATGCCCTGCGTACAAGCCCAGTACAGCCCTTCGCCCCCTGGCTCCAGTTATGCGGCTCAGACCTTTGCCTATGGCTCCGAGTACAGCCCCGAGATCATGAACCCCGACTACGCCAAGCTGACCATGGAGCTGAGCGGCGGGGAGATCAGCGCCACGGCCACCACCTCCCTGCCCAGCTTCAGCACTTTCATGGAGGGCTACTCCGGGAGCTACGAGCTCAAGCCCTCCTGCCTATACCAAATGCCGTCTGCCTCCTCCTCCTCTTCCTCCCCGTCCTCCTCGGCCAGCCAGCGGCCCCTCGTCAAGATGGAAGACAGCCGGCTGCACGGCTACCACCCGTCCCTGCCTCCCTCTGCAGACGAGGGCCTGGCCAACCCGTCCATGTACTTCAAGCAGTCTCCACCCTCCACCCCCACCACCCCGGTGTTCCCCCCACACCAGGCCCCCTGGGACGAGCCGCCACCGCCACACCCGCTTCCGCCGGCGCAGACCTGCATGGCCCCCAGCCACCTGATGGACACTGCCCCCATGAAAACCGCCCCCGGCCGCTTCCCCCTCTTCCACTTCAAGCACTCACCACCCCACACGCCCCCAGCTGGCACCCACATGTGCTACGATGCCGCTGCCTTGAGCCTGCCCATGGTGCCGGAGAGGCCCAGCGCCAGCCAGGCTGCGCTGGAAAGCCATCCCTACGGGCTGCCCTTGGCCAAGAGGGCAGCCACTCTGGCCTTCTCGCCACTGGGCCTCAGCGCGCCTCCCTCCAGCCTCCTAGGCGAGAGCAGCAGCGGCAGCAGCGGCCTTCCCTCTCCCCCCAGCAGGAGCTCCTCCTCGGGGGAGGGCACCTGTGCCGTGTGCGGGGACAACGCGGCCTGCCAGCACTATGGGGTGCGCACCTGCGAGGGCTGCAAGGGATTCTTTAAGGTAAGAGCCGCAGGCTGTCTCTCGGGCTCGCCTGCCCCTCCTCCCGTTCCACGGCCTCTCCCAGGATTTCTGAGCTTTGGTTCAGTTAATGGGGGCTGAATCATATGGAAACGTGTGCTGGGCCGGCATCAGCCTTCCCTGGGGTGGGGCAGCTGCCCATGTGGGCTTCAGATGGGGCCTGCTGCCACTGACCCCACACACACACACACACACACACACACACACCATTCTCCTCTCCCCAGCCCACTCACTTGTAGATGTTCTGCCCTCATCGCTCCTGGCTCCACCTGCTGCCCAGCAGTGCTGGGGAAGGCACTGCAGCAGTGATTGCTGGAGGCATGGCACGGGGGTAGGCGTGGGCAGTGGAAGGGCTTGTAAGCAGTCGGGGGAAGGAGGGCAGGAGGGACACGTGGGTGGGCAAGGCAGAGATGAGTGAGGGGGCTAGCCGTGGGCAGAGGCAGGGAGGGATACTGTCTGGCCAGGGCCCCCAAAAACTTGGAACCGGCCCTGCACATGTCACTACCCAAATCCCTTTACTTTGAGGGAGAGTTCAGAGCCCCGTTGTCTCATGCCTACACCCACCAAATTTCCCATCATCTATCTGCATACGTTGCTAGTGTTGTACAGCTTTCCGCCTCAGCTGAGGTAGCTAACCTCGAGTTCCTACAGTGTTCTTTTCTAACACGATAAGCCACGTTACGCCTTTATAGCTTTACTAACAATCTCTATTCTATTCTGGGTAGGGGCGGTGGCTCCGTGGTAGAGCCTCTGCTTGGCATGCAGAAGGTCCCAGGTTCAACCCCCACCATCTCCAGTTAAAAAGATCAAACCGGAGGTGATGGGAAAGTCACCTGCCGGAGACCCTGGAGAGCCACTGCCAGTCTGAGTAGACAATACTGACCTTGATGGTCTGATTCAGTAGTAGGCAGCTTCCCGTGTATTCTGTTTCTGTTTCTTCAGTACCAGCAATGTTCAAGAGACTTTAATTAAGCAAAAAAAAAAAAAATCTAAATGTGGACCTCACGGGAGACGGCAGAGAGAGGTTGGGAAAGAAATAAGCAAGGATGGAAAATGGGGGAGGAGATTCTGGAATTTGTGTTATTCCCCCCCCCCTTCTTGTAGATTGTAGGTGCTGCCATAGTATTCCTCTACATTAATTTCTTTATTATCACATTTGTCCAAGGTGCTCAGGGCAACATAGGCAGGAATCAGTTTGGGTTACGGCCGAATAGGGTTTCTAGGTCTGCCTAGCAGGGCCAGTTTAATCAGAGGCCCTTGCTTTACTTCTAAAAAGAGCCATGAAATCCATAACCCCTGGCAGCCACTTAGTGATTTCAGAGGATAAACATAAAAGGATAAGCGGAGATTGGCTGTAAGAAGACTGGTTGGTCAGGAGGAGTTTGAGACGGGGGTTTGGGACTGAACTAAGCAGGTGTGAAAGAACTCTTGGAGGACAGTGAGAACTCCGTACATTCGTCTGGGTTCTGAGAAGCATCGCCTAACTAGGCATTCGAGGAACGCTTTGTGTCTAGTGTCCAGGAACACTTTGTGTCTAGTGGAAAGAGAGCTCTGGCCCTTGAAAATTCCCTCCCCGCCCAATATAACTCCTTGCTGAGGTGTGCTGTGGTCTCTGCTGGCTGGTGGCAGCAGATTTAGCAGGCCTGTTCTTCTGGAATAGAGTAACCCTGCCATTTCAGTTCTGTGGGCCGGTTGCCACACTGGCTGCCTTTTACATCCCTGTACCTTGAACATTTGTGCGTTATTTTAAAATATTATTATCACTTTTAACATCAGTGTTGTGTTAGAGCAGCAGAATAGCTAGGGGTGTGCAGAGGTCCCTAGTTCAAATCCCACTGTGGCCACAAACGATCTCACAAGTACATTTTTATCCTGTGGTTTCTCCAAGGTGCTGAGGGATAGCACACATGTGTCTTCCTTCCCCATTTGATCCCTGCGAGGTAGTTAGGCCAAGGGAGTGTGACTGGCCCAGGCTCTCTCGCGTCCGTGGCGGAGAGGGGATTTGAAAGCAGGTCTCCCAACGCTCTTAACCTCTGCACTCGAGGCACAGGTGGCTTGAAGCAAACCTTGTTTTGGCTTC
This sequence comes from Euleptes europaea, assembly GCF_029931775.1. Classification (NCBI taxonomy): domain Eukaryota; kingdom Metazoa; phylum Chordata; class Lepidosauria; order Squamata; family Sphaerodactylidae; genus Euleptes; species Euleptes europaea. The sequence continues at coordinate 9,750,587 of NC_079322.1, forward strand.
TCCAGCATCTGCTACATGGGGATAATAAGACGGATCTGCCTTAGTAGCATGATGATAAAGGCTGCTGAGATGAATGATCGGAAGTGCTTTGAGCGCTGGGAACTCACACTGCTCCTCTATGGTGAGCATGTGAGAGAGGAAATTGATCCAACCAGGTGCCCTGCTCTGAGCGTTGGACTGGGACCAGGAATGCCCAGCTTATGAGTGGCCTTGGGCCCGTCACTGTCTCTCAACCTAGCCTACCACGTAGGGTTATTGTGGACATAAAATGAAGAAAGTATACTCCACTCTGAGCTCCCCAGAGAAAGGGCAGGTGAGAAATTTGGGGTGTCATTATTCTGCTAAATGTTTGTCGCTGTTAATAGCACATAACAGGTTCCGAAGTTGGTCACTTGGCTGAGTGGATGCTTATGCTGTGATCCTGGGCTGAGTTACTCCAGTCTAAACTCTTTGGCATCAATGTTCTTAGAATGGAGTAACTCAGCACAGCATTGCGCTGTTTGCATTTAAGATGGGGAGGTAACGCAGTTGTTTGCGGTAGACCATTCTTGCTAGTGCAGGTGTCAACACACCTCAACTTCTCTGAGGAAAGAGCATTATTCACCAGGAATTCTTTCACATGCCCTACTGCTATGAATTAGAGCCACACATGTTTCCAGTCATTTCAGTGGGGCTTGCACAGGTGGGCTTCCAGATGACTTGAGCCTAGAATATGATTCTGCTTACACTGAAAGGATCTGGCCCTGTATTATATATATATATTAAGTTTCCCACATCTTACGAGCAGTTCTAAGGTTATGGTATAATGTTACTTCACATGTTTAAAAAGGCATAATAGCATTTTAAATTATTATTTGTACAAACATCTCTTTTGTGCAAATAAGCTATTATTTTTGATGTTTCAGTACATTATAGTATCTGTTTTGCAAGGGATTACAAAATCTGCCTTGTGATTTAAATTTCAAAATAACTTGATGCAAAATACTCCATAAACCTTCCAGTGAACAAACCTGGACACAATTCAGCCACTGTTGGGCAGTTGTAAATCCAGTTGATTTCAATGAGAATCATGTGAACATGTGCTTAACTGCAAAGAACTGGCCTGAAAAAAAGCATAACTGGTGGTGGATCGTGCCCCCTTCATTTCTGTATTCTTGTGGATTGTGACTGCAGTCTGAGTAGACCTGCACCCTATGGTTCTTAAAATGTACTGTACAAGATATTTATATAGATTAAAAAAGTACCTTGTACATTTATATTTTCTATCATATTATATGGATTTATGTATGTGTACGTGTAAACACACACACGTACATATATATACATTTCCATGCCCTCTTGTAAAAAGCTGTTTTCAATTATTTTCTCAGTGGTTTGCTTTTCTTAATTTTTTTAACATTTCCTTTTTGCTGATTCTAACTATGAATGAAACCAATTTATTTTGATATCCAGCAATAATGATAGCAGAACAATCAATCTTCAGAATTTTGGTTTTATTTTAATAAGGTCAGTAATAAGCAGGGGAATGAAACAAGTAGAAAATTGTTCCCAGAGGAATATTAAAAGCCCAGCTAATCTAATCCCCAAAGGTACGACGTGATGACCTGGTAATTTCAGATACGATTTTATCAGTTAGGAGCCGGCTGTCTCCTGCATTTGGCTGCGGAGCCATCCTCGATGATTCCCATTGTCAGTAGCTAACACTAATAAAATTGTTTTTCCTGGAGGCGAGCGTGTTAGGAAATTAATTTTATCTAATTATACGAATTGCACTGCTGCTTTTCACGTGGTAATTAAAATGCAACTTGTCAGGCCCCGGCTTCTTGCGATGACTCTTTTTTGCATTGTGTTTCCTTAGAGGACAGTTCAGAAAAATGCAAAATACGTTTGCCTGGCTAATAAAAACTGCCCAGTGGACAAGCGCCGTCGAAACAGATGTCAGTACTGCCGATTTCAGAAGTGTCTCAGCGTTGGCATGGTAAAAGAAGGTAAAGAGATCGGCTGTTATTCGCCCGCACCTCACACTTACGCTGAAACGGCTGGGGTTTGAAAGAAGTGACTCCTTCATTTTAATGCTGTATTGTATTACATGTCCTTGTTCTTACATGTTCTGCAGTGTGGCAGCGCCTTTGTTTTGTGTTCAGGATCTCTTTAATCCAGATGGCAGTGCTATTCTGCAGAGCATCAAATTTGGAAGCAAAACTTTTTTAAGGAAGGCTTTCCCTATTCTTTGGGGTGGGGGGTTGCAAGCCATCTTCTCTGTCGAGGTCCTATCCTGTCTCTAGACTGAATGTAAATATACTGCCATTTACTTTCTCCTAAAAAGTAATAAGCACACATTTAGACACCATACAGATAAATGGTAATGGTTATGATTAGTTAGGGCTTCTCAGCTTTGACCCTTGTAATACATAATCAGTCAACTAAAGCTTTAGATGATTAATCTACAAGAATAGATTTAAAAAAAAAACTGTTGTGTTTTAAGAATATTTTGGTCATGATGTTTTATTGAAATAGAGAATAACAAATATGCAAGACTTTTCCATTTGACCATAAATAATAGCTGTTTTATAAAATATATATATTGTATTTTACTGCTTCTTTCAATAGCTCAGAAACTAAACGGAAAGTTTAGCAATAAGCACGTTTATTTAAATATAATTTATTACTGAAACAGTTAAAAACAAATGATTAACTACGTTTAATTATTTTTACTTATTAAATATTTAAAATTGGTAATATTAACTCCTTGGAGCATTTTTCTTGATACTAAGGAAATGAAACTGTAACGCTGCCCCTGTTTTCCAACAAATATTTCGACAAACTGTGGCACACTTTAGACTTTTCAGTGGGCTTTCATTAATATTCCATTTCACTCTTATACATACATGTCTGTTATCTTTATGTGCATACTTCGAGTAGGTTTTATTTTACAAATACACAGAAGCCTAAATTGCACAAAGCTCATGCAAAACATCTAGGAAATGCTTCTGCATTTATCTGCTGAACAGATAAACAAAACATCTTTATATATAACTCGGGCCCTTAGCAAAGGAGCATGAAAGACATGGATTCCTAATGTTTGTGCGTGTCCTTGAAATGAATGCTTCTGGCAATGATATGCCTATTTAGGAAAATAAGTCTGCTGTGTCTGTTTGTATCGCCTTGCGTGAATCCTAGTTGAAATGGTGACCCTCCAGGGCTGGTTTGTGCCCTGTAGGAATTTGCCGCGGGAGCCTCTTAAGATTGCTTCTCTTTCTTTTGCCCTCCTCCACCAGTTGTCCGCACTGACAGTCTAAAAGGGAGACGAGGCCGGCTGCCTTCCAAACCAAAGAGCCCGTTACAGCAGGAACTGCCCCAGCCCTCTCCGCCATCTCCTCCTGCCAGCATGCTGAACGCCCTCGTACGAGCTTTATCCGATTCAGCGCCCAGAGAACTTGACTACTCCAGGGTAGGTGTTGGTGCTTTTCTACACATGAGTGGCATCTATTTAATCGGTTCATTAAGGTGCTGGAATTGCCAAGCTTCTGGTGGGCCTTGGAGATCTTCCAGAGTTCTAACTGGTCTCCGAAGTACATGGATAAGTTTCCCCAAGAGAAAATGGCTGCTCTGAAGGGGGAGTTCTAGGACATTAAATCCTGCTGAGGACCCTGTCCTCCCCAGGATACAGTCTTAAATCTCCAGGAATTTCCCAACTTGGAGTTGGCAACCCTGTGAGGTTCTTGTTATCTTTTTATACATCGGTTGTGCTTTGCAAATTCTGTCGAAGGCTGCAATCTTATTTACCAGGAATTACTTCTGAGTAAACATGCGGAGGATCCGGCTGCAATCCTTTGCCTTCTCAAGTAGAAAGAAATTCCATTAAAGCCAGTTAGTTAACGTTGTTAAGAATGAAGTGTCTGGAGTTTGACTTTAGGTCTTCCTCAAAACCACTAAGCACTTTGTGAGCCCAGTCTCGTCAACAAAAATTGAGATGTTGCTAGAGATTCCAGTGAGGTCAACACTGGGGCCAAAAAGGCTACCAAATGTACCATGTTTTTCCTGAAATGGAGGAAGTCCTTCCTTCCAAATGAAAAGATATTTCCTTACTTAGCAAACTAGTCATATTTTACATTTTTATTGGAACTCTGTTTTGTTTTTCTGGTGTGTTGATCTTATTTAAAATACAGATTGTTTTATAACCTGGAGCACTGAAGTCCAGAATGTACAATACTATTTATTAAAACTGCATGGGGGATAAGGATGTCCCTTACCCTAATACTATTTCCTAAGTGAAAGTAAATTCAGTAGGAACTATTTCTAAGTAAGCTTATGGCAGGCATATGCACCAGATACAGTTTCGTGTTTATGAATTTACCATAACTTATTTCACCTGTTGTTGTCGGTTCCTGTCCTGTTTGTTCCAATGAACATATGCAAAAGTTCTTGGCAAATACCGTTCTTACTGCAAAGTAATTCAAGATTTAGCATTTTAGATTTCCCTGGGGCATCAGGAGTTTTGTTGTCCCAGTGCATTTGTTGATTTCAGCCTAATTCTGCTTCCATATGTTGCCAGGAAAATTAACCCACATGCGCGGTGGTGTATCCAGGGAAATGAGTAAGGATGCCATATGCGCTTAGGTTTTTAATAGTAACATGAAAATCTATAGATTTTATGATAAGTGTCCTGGGGGGAAATCTTGTTATGGGTTCTGAATTGTAAAAAGGAACTGTACCACAACTAGGTAGTGTAAATCCAGCTTGGATTATCATTGTTATGCCAAAATGGTTAATCTTAATGGTAAAAGGGTAGAGAGAAGTTATGGGAAAGTGAAATGGCTGGAAAAAACTATTTTAGATTTTAAGCTGTTGTGCACAGTTCCAAGTCTGCTTGCTGGTTGGGAGTTAGTACGTCAGGTTTACCTTGGTTTATAAACTTCAATAAGAACAAGAAGCACTGCTTTGGTAGTGTTGCTATCTGGTCTAAATATATATTGTAAATAATTGAGGGAGGAATTTAATAATTTTACTTATGTGAAGTATGGTGTGCTTTGCCTAATTCTGTAGCTGTGTTAGATAAATATGGGTTTGCTCAGTCTTTCAATGTGTTTTACAGACAGATTTGCCACCCCCATACCAACTACAATGCAGAATTGAGGCCTCAGAACTCTCATACAAATCTTAGACTAACGTAGTCTGAAAATACTTACCAGAACTCTAACCTGGAGCCTTCTTAAGGAACGAAATAACACCCAGGGAGCATCATGTCCCGCTTGGATTAATTCGACGTGTTGATACTCTGTTTTTTAGAGCGAGTATTAATTTACCAGCCCATAGTAACTGTATATTTAGAAGCCTGCTTTCAAAAAGCAGTCGCTAGGAGGAGACTCCTTAAAGGGCATCGGCCTAATTCGGGTCTCCCACCTGTTTTTGTGCTGGTGCAATTCCTCTCCAGACACAGGCCATGAGAAGGACATGTGAGTAGATCCTCAACCGTTAAATTCTCTATTCTGGCAAAACCCAAATTGATTTCAGGGAGGATTGTGCTTCATTCAGTGATGTGGGTTGTCTTGGGAGGGGTCAGAAATCAAGCAAATAGCAGAGCCCTCTTTAGGTCCAAATAAGATGTCACGTAGGAGACACGTAGATTTCCAACCCCGTTTTTCCCTCCCAGTGCTGCAAGAGGGGCATTTGCTGTGCAGAATCAGCCGCAAGGCGGTGTTTAACCCTCCAGTTGCTAACTCACTCTCTCTTATTAATGCCTTCTTCCCCAGCTGGGCTCCAAAATGTAGGAGGTAGCATATTCAGGGAAGAGTTGGCAGTTGCAAGAGGGGTTAAGCATTGCCTTCCAGTTTTGGGTTCTCCTCTATAACTCTGTTCTATGCCTGAAATTCCTGCTGAATTGGTTAATTCAAGGTTGCCATTACACATTTGCAAAGTTAACACCTGCTAACTCTTTCATGCAATAATTAGGCAAAACACCCTTCATTTTTTTTAGCCCAGATGAAAATAGCCATGGGACTAAAGAGAAGGTTTGTGCCTGACTAAGGACTCTTATCAGACATGGTTAATGCGGCAATTTGAGGACTAAGCTGGTCATGATTTTTATTTAAAAACAATTATTACTTTGTAAAAATCACAACATGAACTCCCAGTCAGAGGTGCACGTGTGGTATCATATGTCAGAGCCAAAGTTCCCTTGACGTGAGGGTTGTTGAGGGGCCCAACAAGGATTGGGGTCATGGCCCTAAGGGGGGAGGTAATCCTGTGCCATCCCCCTGGTGGAAAATGGCTTCTCTGGGCTGCTTTAAGTCCCCGATAGGAAAAGAAGATGGCATGATATGTGGACTTGGATCTTTCCCCCTGCCAGGATGTAAAAAGCCTGCAGAGGCTATTTTTTGATCAAATAATTGACAGAGGGAGGAATTAACCCCCGGCCACGATCCAGATCAGGCCAATCCCTACCTTATTGCTAGTGCCAAATTGCACGTGAGCAGTGCGCTCCTATAGAGAGTCACTCCAGTCAAAGCCCATCAAAATGAGTCCCCAAGGAGTCCCTTTGCCTGGGCTTGCACTACCAGAGTTCCAGCCTCCTTTCGTGGTGTTTGGTCCTCTGTTTCGTTCTTACCACAATGGGATGAGCACAACCCGCCCCCGCCATTTCTGTGGAAGGAACTGAATTCATTTTACAGTTTCCCTTTTCAGTTTTTTGTTTTTTTTTTGCCTCCGTAGATAATGAGCCAAATAAATTCTAATATGTACAAGGATTTTTAGCAGGGTTTTCCCTTCCCCCTTTTCTAAAAGCGTTGCTGTGGCGAGGGGTGGTGGTTAGTGGTCGTGATCCAAGAACCATCAAGAGGTTGCCATCTGGAAATCCTGTCTGTCTTGTAAAAGTGCCCATGGAGCGAGAGAAGCTGCTGCTGCTGAGAACAGTGGATGCTTCCTTTCCATGCCTTCCTGCCTCCCGTCGCTCCCTCTCCTCCACAGCCTATAATATGGCAAACCTAAAGTTCCGCTTGCTTCATAGACAGAGGAGAAGGGAGAGCAGCGGGGCCTGGGAAGGTCTGAAATGGTCAGAAACACAGGTGTCAAACATAAGGCCTGATGGTTGGATCCGGTCCCTTGAGAGCTCTTATCCGGCCTGCGAGGTGACTGAGGCAGCCATACACACCCCCATTCTCAATCTGGGCTGGCGAGGCCTGGCCCGGTCTGACCAAGTGACATTTATGTCATATCCGGCCCTCGTAACAAATGAGTTCGACACCCCTGCTCTAGCCTCTTCCAGCAGCGATAACCTCTCCTGCCCTTAGCGTAAAGATGGGACTTCTGGGTAGCATCTTGGTGATTCCTCTTGGGAGCTTCTCTGTAGTCATGGTCTAATATCCAGTCTCACTTTGCTTACTTTCAGTGTCTTGTCCCCGAGCAATAATTTTACACCATTGGTGTTGGGTAGGGTTGTCAATTGCCTGGAGGGAAAAAAATGTCTTGCTCCTTTAATCGAGGCTTAATGGGATGTTATTTACTAGGCGGTGTTATTTACCTCCAGGCCACAAAAAGCTGCCCATTTCTACACATTAAGCCTCTCTTAAAGCGACAGGAAATTTTTCTCCAGGCACATCAGCTGTCCTACATTAAAACGTTTCTTTTGACCAAATGCCATAGCCTTTATTCCCACCCATTTGCGTATTGAGATGCTACCCCAGCACACAGACAGATACATAGATCATAGCATATTACTTGCTAAGGATATACTGCTAGAGACGCAAAGTGTTGGAAGTTGGCTGGGATCACGCAGAAGGTCTGCTTAGGAGGAAGAGTGGCCGCACATCCTATTTCCATTGCAGTGTTTGCGTCTTTCCGCTTCCTCTGCATCAGCAGGAAGAGTGAGAGTCAGGCCCTGCCAAAAGAACACAAGCCAGGAAGAAAAAAAAACCTCTCCTTGAATTCCAGTGAAACTGGGACAGTGAGTGATTCTCAAAGAGGAAAGGAAGCGGAGTTGCCATTGTGGGCAAAATGTTTCATTAATTGGTCAGATTAATGGGTTAAAATATTTTTTGATCTATTAATAAGACCCCATGCAAGAATGGGCATCAGATTGTTCAAAGATGAATGGCGAGTACTTACTTATGTAAGCCAGCGTGGTGAAGTGGTTAAGAGCAGTGGTTTGGAGTGGTGGACTCTAGTCTGGAGAGCCGGGTTTGATTCCCCACTCCTCCACATGAGCGGCAGAGGCTAATCTGGTGAACTGGATTTGCTTCCCCACTCCTACACATGAAGCCAGCTGGGTGACCTTAGGCTGGTCACACTCTCTCAGCCTCACCTACTTCACAGGGTTTCTGTTGTGGGGAGGGGAAGGTAAGGTGATTGTAAGCCAGTTTGATTCTTCCTTACGTGGGGGAGAAAGTCAACATATAAAAACCAACTCTTCTTATTATTCCTGCAAGTACTTACAAAAATGCTGATAGTGGAGACCCTCTTAGAAGATGGATTCCTCTTTGACTCTCACACAAGGAGAGGGGTTCTTTGCTAGGATGCATGCACCATCTAAAAGCAAAGTATGCTTTCTTTTCTCCTTCAGAACAACTGCGTGGTTCTTGTTTTCTTCCAGGGCAGCTAGGGATTGGGGTGGGAGAAGATGGGCCAGAAAAGTCATGACAGAACAGAGAAGAGGCACTGCTGTGACTTGTAGCATTCAAAGGGATTGTCATTCTCTCCAAGTGAGGACCCAGCTACTCTTCATGAGTCCATCATGAATTCAGGGGCAGTCTCAGGGGAATTTTTCACGGCAATTTGCTGCTGTTTCGACGCTGATTTGCTTCGGAGTCAAATTTTGGTTATTCACTGCAGATCCGGCTTTTCCCTGATAGAGGTATAAAAGCCGCGTTATGTCAGCGACAAACCAAATCACTTCTGAGCCGTACTTTCCAGTAGAAGTGCGTTTTGTTGCTCGGATGCCCATGAAAAAATGTTTGCTTCGGTTTCGCTGTCCCTCCCTGTGACATCTCCTTTCTCCTCCCCCAAGAACGGTGATTGGCTGGGGGAGTTTCGTGCTTGGACAACAATACCGCCCCTTTTGCTGCCTGCCTTCCTGCCTAGAGTCCTGGCACTTCTCTCCCTCCGTCCCAGAGGCTGGCGGGCGGGCAGGCGGCACGCCTTCCCCACCCCTCGCCCGGGATGGGCCTTGGAGCTGGGCCCACACCTCCAAGCCCAGGGGGACTTCAGACGGACGGCTCCAGGGGGAGACCGGCGGGGCCACGCTATGTGCTCCTTGCGCGCTGGGGGTGGTGGTGGTGGCAGCTTGGTCTAGGGCAGCTGGACCCGTGGGGGGATGTTCAAGGGAAGGGGCTGTTGGCCCCTCTACCCCAGTGGGGAGGGGGGATTTTTGAGAAATCGGATGGGGAAAATGTGCATCCTGAGAGCGGAAAACCCAAGGCAAAACTCCCTCCCATCACTCTTCTGAAGAGGGGCAGCCAGCCTGCTCTGGGTCTCCCTCCTCTCTCTCGATGCACTGTGGCCGGATCATGGCCGGCGCGCAACCCAGGGGCCTTCTTTCCTCTCCCCCCCCCCCGCCATTCCCACTTTTAGCTAAACACTTCTCTTGGCACATGGATGCAATTCCTGCCCCCCCCCCCAATCCTATCTATCATTAAAGGGCAATGGGTTCCACACCTATAGAAAACAGAGGGAAGCTTTGAGGAAAGCGCTGCCTCCCCCCCCCCCCATTTGGAATCTGACTGTTCCAAAAGCAGAACAGAGCGAGGGTGGAAGAAAAATGGAGGAGACCAGAGGGACTGGTGCTTGTTTTTTGCGCTGGGGCTGGTGAACCGCACAAGGTAATCTGCTGGGCGGAGTTGGGGCGGAGCTGGGGGCAGGCACAAACAATGAGCCTGTTGGAAGGGGATGCCTCCTGCAAAAGGGACATGTGAGCACTTGTCCCGTGGTAGTCCCACAAACAGCATCCAGAGATAAAGAGTCCAAAAGAGAGCTGATTTAATGGAAAACACACAGGTATTGCAGAGCTTACAGGTACATTGGCACGAATGGCAATTGGGAGCACGGGGTAGGCCTATAAGGGAAAGTATTAGTCACAACAGGTCAAGGCGGCCCCCCTTCCACTGAGGAGTTATTCCCACGGGAGATAGCACTGGAACAGGAATGCAGCAGCTAGCAGTTTGGCCTTGAGAGGTAGAATCGAAACTAAAATGGTCAGATTCTGACAGGCTGCTTAGAGCTGTGGAAAGCAGGCCTGACATTCTGCCCCCCTTAAGGCCCCCCCCACCGTCCGCCACCAGTCCAGGCTTGTCAGGGTAGGCGGCATGGAATTGGCGGACCAAACGGGATGCAGACACGTCACATGCACGTACCCATTCATCGTGGCCGGGACCGAAATGTTTCCAACGGATTAGGTAGTGGAGAGACCCATGACGGATGCGAGAGTCCAAGATTTTTGCATCCTCAAAATGTTCCTTCCCCCCAACCATCACTGGTACATCAGGGAGTGGTTCAGGATGCCACTCGGGGGAAGGCACGTGTGGCTTTAGCAAACTGACATGAAAGACAGGATGGATTCTCCTGAGTGATTTTGGGAGTGAAAGTTCCACAGTGACTGGGTCGATGATACGAGTAATGGGGAAGGGACTCACGTACTTGGCACTGAGTTTGTTACCCGGGCGGTTGGACCGTAGATTCTTGGTGGACAAATAAACCATGTCTCCCACTGAGTAGTCATTGCTCGGTGAGCGATGCTTATCGGCTTGACTTTTGTATTTACGTTTAGCTCTCTCTAGATTATGTACCAGCCAAGGCCAGGTTGTCTGAATCGTGTGAACCCAGTCACACTGGGTTTCTCCCCCCTCCACCCCGGAGACATCGTTATGGCTTATGGGACCAAAGTCTTGCCCATAAATGGCCCGAAAGGGGCTAAATCCAGTTGACTGATGCACAGCATTATTATACGCATATTCAGCAAAGGGTAACAATTCAACTCAATCATCTTGATGATAGTTAACATAACAGCGCAAGTAGTATTCCAATACAGCATTCACCCGTTCGGTTTGGCCATCAGTTTGGGGGTGGAAAGCACTTGAGAGACCTTGTTGCACCACCACTAGGAAAGCTTTCCAGAATTTAGCCACATAGCTACTTCCGCGGTCGCTGACCATCTTGTGCGGAAAGGAATGTAGACGGAAGACATGTGACACAAAGAGGCGGGCCAGTTTTGGGGCGGATGGGATACCTGCGCAAGGGACCAGATGCACCTGTTTAAAGAACAGGTCCGTGATTACCCAAAGTACAGTTTTTCCCTCGCTGAGGGGGAGGTCAGTCATAAAATCCATAGCAATAACCTCCCACGGTCTAGTGGGGGTCTCTAACGGCTGCAACAATCCAGGAGGCTTCCCTTGGGCCCTTTTTACCGTAGCGCAGATTGGGCAACTGCGAATGAAGGAATCCACATCAGTCCGCATGCCCGCCCACCAAAACTGCCTCCGTAACAAGTGCAATGTTTTTAGAAACCCAAAGTGTCCCGCGGTTTTGGCTCCATGGACCAGCTAGAGGACTTCTTTTCGGAGCTCTTTAGGCACGTACAGCTTAGAGTCTTTGTACCATAAGCCTCTACGTTCAGTTAGAGCGGCTGGAAAGGTTTGCTTGGAGAGTTCGGCTTGGTACGCGGAACAAAGTGAGGTTAAAAAAGAGTCTGTGAGATCTGGCGGTATGGGCTCCTTGGTGGAAGGAGGGGACGTCCCTGAGGGGGGTTGGACGGCTGGACTGTCCGAGTGACTGGGCGCCGACGGAGCTGGCGAAGGAGGCGAGGGGGGTGGCACAGTCGGGCTGACCAGTGTGGTTGGACTTGAATAGTCCGCCCCTTGTGGGGGTTGCTGCGGGAGCCAGGTTTGCGCTCGGGTTTGGACTGCTAGAGTGGGCAGCAAACCCCTTTGGGCAGGAGTGAACAGGGATTCCGTGGGTCGTTCAACCTTGGTTGGATATTGGGGAAGTCTGGATAGAGCATCAGCCAGGACATTTTGCTTCCCTGGCACATGTTTCAATACGAAACGGAACTGAGCAAAGAAGTCCGCCCCGCGGACAGACCAAACCGTTGTCAAATACAGTGTGCTTTGTTCTCATGAAAAACCAAAACTACATCAAGATTGACAGGGATAAATCACGGCCATGAAAAAAACATTTAAATCGTGGTGGTTTTTTTTAGTCCATGGCAAAACAGAAGCAAAATCTACCGTGAAAAATGCCCCTCGGTGTTTTGGGGCCTGGGCAAAAGTTCAGAGTGGGGCCCCTGAATCACTTCCCTGTGCCCAACCACTGAGGTCCAGCATGAGGCAGCCCTTCCCCTGTGTAAGGAGGGCAGGAATCATGAACGCTGCTGGGAGCCAACTGCCCAGGTTGTTGCCACAAGTGGCAGCCTGAGCCATGCAAGCAAGAGTGGTGGCAGCAGGAGGAGCCTCTTCTTCCTTCAGGGTTGGTGGGGCTGTGGGCAGTCTGGTCCCCAATCATGGGTACCGGGTCAGTTGCCCTGGTTGCCCATTGGCTAAGACCCCCCCTTGCTTGAATTCATGATGACCGATGGTGTTGGAAGCCATTGCAAAAAAGTTGATTGTTATTAACCTGGAGCGGTGGATTCTGAGCTGGAGACCTGGGTTTGATTCCCCACTCCTCCACATGAGCGGCAGAGGCTAATCTGGTGAACTGGATTTGTTTCTCCACTCCTCCACATGAAGCCCGCTGGGTGACCTTGGGCCAGTCACAGTTCTCTCCAAACTCTCTCAGCCCCACCTATCTCACAGGGTGTCTGTTGTGGGGAGGGGAGGGTGATTGTAAGCTGGTTTGATTCTTCCTTAAGTGGGAGAGAAAATCGGCATATAAAAACCAACTCTTCTTGTTATTCCTTGGGCTCCAGGTGTGATAATGCAAAGCTAATTAATTTCTCTCCCCTTTCCAGTGATGGGCCTTGCTAGATCTAGGGCTGAACCTTTACCCAACCCATGGAATTGCCTCTCTATTTAATTACGTCTGGGGTTGTTCACATGCCTAATTCAAGAGTTCCCACCCGAAATGTAATTTAAAGATGGCAGGTACGCCTTTCCTTGCAGAAAATTCTCACTGCCAAGTTGCTTTTTATTAGTAATTTTTACCCAGTGTGGGAAAAGCAGCTTGGTGATTTTGGGGTAAAAAATATATGGGGAAAATCTGTCCCCACATCTGCAAACTGCAAAAAATAAAATGCCTACTGGGAAAAATAATCATGCAACTGAATGTCACATGTAGTTCCCCCATCTGAAGGATGGTTAATTGTGGGAAAGAGGGGGTAAATATTATCACCACCACCCCAAAGTAGCTTGAGTAACCTCTGCCTTACCACAGCCGGGCATATACCTGGCTCGGAAATTCCCATTCCCTCTGTGAGGTGTCTCTGGAGTAAAAATGCCTTCTATGGAGGAACTTGGATGAGCCCTTCTTGGGAAGGAGGATAAAGGCTGTATGAGAGGAGAAGCCATTTCTGTTAATGAGTGTGGTGCTGCACACAAGCCAGATGGGATCACATGAAGACCCTGCAGGACGGCAGATCATCACATTCAGAAAGATGGAGCCACAGGGTTGTATCCTGCAGATCCATTCATCTAGCAGTGGCAAGGAGCCTTCCCTGACACAAGAGGCCGAAGGAGAAAATATCACAGCTAGTGAAAGGGTCATGCAGGATACACCCCAGACCTTTCCTTAAAAAGTAAATGCTTTTGTGGAACAGTCACATCTAGTCTGAAACATGGCCGTGGATGGCTCAGATCAGCTGCACTCTCCACCAGGAACACCTCCTCCCCTCAGCTGGTGGCCTGGGCGATGTGGGCCCTCATTACCGTTTATCTTACCTGGTGAAACAGGTTTTTCTTTTTTTTCGAGCACTACAAAATCCAAATGAATCTTCCAGAAAGAATACAAGACAAACTGGGGTGACACATTTCAGGTTGTCCCATGCCTTGTACTGAGGCTGAATTAAAGGAAGGGTGCCTCATACCTGGTTATATGGTTGCCACACTCTCTACGTGTGCCAGTTATCGACAGATAGGAGAACACCCAATATGACACACCTCTATTCTTGAGTGTGAGTAATAATCCCCTTCACCAGCCTTCAGAGAAGTATCTAGCGTAGGGGTGTGCATTTGGTAAATCCGAACTGGAAAAGGTGCCTTTTAACTGTAGCTGAAAATCCCGATCCCAAAAAAGCCCCCCCCCCCCCCGCCAAATCAGCTTTTTCGGGCTCATTTCAGGATTCCCAGCTACATCATAGGGAAGAAATTTCCTATTAAAAGAAAAAATGCTTCAGTTTCTGCCAGGTTTCACAGGGATTTAATCTTTAATTCCCTCCCCATTTCATCTCTATTAAAAGCTATGGGAAATCTTTCAGAGGCTCTGGAGTTGCTGTTTTTTAAGGTAGATGCATAGCTGCTGGTGACTCTTCTTAGAAGAACCTCCAAGTTTGGTGAAGATTGGGCTAGGGGGTCCAATTTTATGGGGGCGAATAACATTGAACCCCCTACCCAATCTTTACCAAACTTGGAGGTTCTTCTAAAGAGAGTCTCCAGCAGCTATGCTGCGAATTTGGTGCATCTGCCTTAAAACACACACACTGAGCCCCAGAAATATCCTCCATAGAGTATAATGTAGAGTATAATGGAGGCAAATTTTTGGAGGATTCCCGACAAAAGCTAAAAAATACCCATACTGGTATGGGAATTTGGGATTTTTCGGGAGTCCTGAAAATTTTTGAGTCTAATATACCCGAATCCGAAAAATACTGAATTTTCTTTATGCTCTCTCCTACTCCAGAGAGCAGCTTCTGAAAACCTCAGTCATACTAGACTACAGAGATCAGTCCCCCTGGAGAAAATGGCTGCTTTGAATAAGTGGCCTTTGTTGACATTATCCCCCTCTGATGACTCTCTTTCCAGGCTCCACCCCCAAATCTCCAGGAATTTCCCAAACCAGAGATGGCAACGCTAGACTGAGAAGAGGCTAGTTATTTCACTGGATGCAAAGTTTAAAATAAGGTTCAGAAACCCACTCACCAGCAACAGTTGATAACCAAGCATATGCAAGCAAGTTCTGAGAAAACAGGAAACAATCAAAATGGAAGGGGGGAAGACAACTTTTTAGAAAATGGGCAGGCAACCAGCAGGAGGGGTGGGGGTGGGATATGAACAGCAGGACATTGCTACGCCACTGTTACCTCTGGGGAAAACCCCATAGGGTAGCTCTAGGTATCCCTGGAAACTAAATGGTAAAACGGGTTGCCAACCTCCAGGTACTAGCTGGAGATCTTCTGCTATTACAACTGATTTCCAGCCGATAGAGATCAGTTTACCTGGAGAAAATGGCCGCTGTGTCAATTGGACTCTATGGCATTGAAGTCCCTCCCCTCTCCAAACCCCGCCTTCCTCAGGCTCTGCCCCAGAAACCTCCCGTCAGTGGCAAAGAGGGACCTGGCAACCCTAGGTAAAACCATAGAATTTCCAACAATTCCTTGAGCCACCCTACATCCCTTCCAGGTTTTCCTAAGAAGTGATGTAGTAGTGCAGATGATGTTGCTGTTGTTGTTTTTTCTAATCGTTTTTCTCCTGCCACCGCTCAGACATGGGGCGGCAGCTAGGTCTGCCAGTGCAAAGCCTTCTGGGAAAGGTCAGTAGCCCTGTGGCGGTCTACAGGGACAGTCAGGCACTGCCCTGGCATTTTTAAAGTAGAAAAAATAGTTCTTTAAAAAGATAGAAAAACCAACACAGACCACACTGGAATGAAACAGGCTGAGCTGTGCGGTCTGTAAACAGGGAGTGAAGAAATCTTCAAGTTCGCTTTCTCCCTCCCTCGAAATGCTGATAGTTAGAGGCATGCAATCCCTCCCCAGAAACTTCACAAAGATTCTTAAATAAACTATATTACTTTCCATTTAAATTCCTAAAAAAATTCATCTAAGCAGACCTTCCAAATGCACACCGAATTTCACATTAGATGGGCCAGATTTAGAAGTAACTGCATGTATTCATAGGGCACTTTCACACATGCCGAATAATGTACTTTCAATCCACTTTCCATGCACTTTGCAGCATGATTTGATCATGTGAAACAGCAAAAACCACTTGCAAATGAGTGTGAAAGTGCACTGAACATGCATTATTCAGCATGTGTCAGAGGGCCCCATGCAGTCTTGCTTGGCCATCTTTGATTTATGCTTTGGTGGTACAAGAGACAGAAATGGGACCTGTTATTAAAATGCAGGAATTACCAGCAATTAATTGGAAGGGGATAGTGGGAAGGGGTTGTTGGTGGATTGCAGGAAAGGAAAAATATGGCGGTGGGTGGATTGAGGAACGGTAGATCATTTCCCTAATCATTACCGGAGTGGTCCTTTATCTGAACCCTGAAATCACTCTGTCTGGAGGATACAGGCAGCCTGGAAAGTATTGTTTTACACTGAAGTGTCTTAATTTTTTTAAGCGTTGCACTTCATGTTAGAATTTATCCTGCATCCTTTTAATGCTGTCTGATGTTGGGGGCACTCTGGAAAACCATGGCAGTGGGGTCACTAAGAGGTATGTTTAGCCTGAAGAGAAGGCTGAGAGGTGATATGATAAACATCTTCAAGTACATGAAGGGCTGTCATATAGAGGATGGTACCAAGTTGTTTTCTGTTGCCCCAGAAGGTCAGACCAGAACCAACGGGTTGAAATTAAATCAAAAGAGTTTCTGTCTAGATATTAGGAAGAATTTTCTAACAGTTAGAGCGATTCCTCAGTAGAGCAGGCTTCCTCGGGAGGTGGTGAGCTCTCTTTCCCTGGAGGTTTTTAAGCAGATGGCCATTTGTTAGCAATGCTGATTCTATGACCTTAGGCAGATCATGAGAGGGAGGGGCATCTTGGCCATCTTCTGGACATGGAGTAGGGGTCACTGGGGGTGTGGGGGGGAGGAAGTTTTGAATTTTCAGCATTGTGCAGGGGGTTGGACTAGATGACCCTGGTGGTCCCTTCCTACTCTATGTTTCTGTGATTCTAGTGTGAGCCTGTGCAGTCACACCCTTCTAAGTCCATTGAAACCAATGAGCTTAGAAAGGAGTAACTCTGCTTAGGATGACACCATAGGACTCAAAATGTTGTACAAATGGAGCTGCTGTTAAAATGGGCATGCTGGTGTTGTGCACCCTCCAAACATGTAGGATCATAGACTTTTTTTGCTGTTATGGTCTCACATTTTGTGCATTTCCTTTCCCTGTTTCACATCATGAGCTGCTGCTAGGCCAGGTGGGGGAAAGCGTGGCAGAGCAATGTCACAATGCATGTTTAGGGGCCTGGTGGTTCAGTTCAGCCATCACACAAAACTTGGGTTTAATTAAACTAACTGCCGTCAGTGTGATTATCGGACTGCAGACCACTCTGCTAACTATGGTTCATTAGGGTCTGTCAAACCAGATTCTGACACTATGGTTTTGAAGTTAGTTTAAAGTTTATAGAATACAATTAGTTTAACCTAGTTCAGGGGTCTGCAAACTGCGGCTCCTGAGCTGCATGCGGCTCTTTGGCCCGTTGAGTGCTGCACTCCGAACTTGGTTCAGAGCCCCTGCTCTCACGCCCGCTCGCGCCAGCAGCCGGGCTGCTGAGCCGGCACGCCTGAGAGAGAGCAGGCGAGCGGGCGCGCTGTCTCTCCCCCCCCCTGACGTGGAGAATGGCCAGATCCCCCTTTCCCTTGCCCTCAATGGTTGGGAGGCTAAAGCCTTCCCTCTAGCCGCGCGATTGCTGGGCGGGCGGCTCGGCGGTTCCTGCCCCCCCCTATCAGCTATTGGGCGGGGCGGGCTTCCTTTGGTTGATCTGGCCTCCGGCTGAGTCCCATTGGGAGGCCATGTCTACCCACTGGCTTTCTTGGCGGTAGACCTGGACTCCGAGGAGGGGGAAAAGTCCCCCTTCAGAGGCCAGGTCTACCAATTGGCTTCTATGGGCCTCCGGAGGCCAGGTCTACTGCCAAGAAAGCCAATGGGTAGACCTGGCCTCCCAATAGGACTCAGCCGGAGGCCAGGTCTACCAATAGGCTTTTATGGCGGTAGACCGGGCCTCCAGATGAGGACTCCAGACGGGGAGGGGGAAACGGCAGGGACTTACAATTTAATTTTTATCAATAAATAAGATCACTATTAAGTATGATATCAAGTTTTATTCAGTGTACCTATAGTTTAATTAAGACTTAAAACTTTAATTAAAGTTTATTAAGTTAATAAACAGTGTACCTACCTATATAGTTTAAGTTTAAGAAATTTGGCTCTCAAAAGAAATCTCAATCGTTGTACTGTTGATATTTGGCTCTTTTGACTGAGTTTGCCGACCCCTGATCTAGTTCATATGTGGTTTAGATCCTATTACTGATAGGTGGATCTGTAATTGGTTGACAGATCAAACCCAAAGAGTGCTAGTTAATGGTTCCTCATCCACTTGGAGAGGAGTGACTAGTGGAGTGCCTCAGGGATCTGTCCTGGGCCCTGTGTTGTTCAGTATCTTTATAAATGATTTGGATGAAGGAATAGAGGAGATGCTTATTAAATTTGCAGATGATACTAAATTGGGAGGGGTAGCAAATACGGTAGAAGTCAGAGCCAGGATACAGGATGATCTTGACAGGCTGGAGAATTGGGCTAAAACCAATAAAATACATTTCAACAGAGATAAATGTAAAATTCTGTATTTAGGTAGGAAAAATCAAATGCATAATTATAGGATAGGGGAGACTTGTCTTAGCAGTAGTGTGTGTGAAAAGGATCCTGGGGTCTTAGTAGACCAAACACTGAACATGAGTCAGCAGTGTGATGCAGTAGCTAAAAAGGCAAATGCAATCTTGGGCTGCATCAACAGAAGTATAGTGTCCAGATCACGTGAAGTGATGGTATCGCTTTACCCTACTCTGGTTAGACATCCCCTAGAGTATTGTGTTCAGTTTTGGGCACCACAATTTCAGAAAGATGTAGATAAGCTGGAACGTGTCCAGAGGAGAGCAACAAAGATGGTGAGGGATTTGGAGACCGTCCTATGAGGAAAGGTTGAAGGAGCTGGGGATGTTTAGCATGAAGAGGAGAAGACTGAGAGGGGATATGATAACCATCTTCAAGTACTTGAAGAGGATGGTGCCGAGTTGTTTTCTGTTGCCCCAGAAGATCGGACCAGAACCAACGGGTTGAAATTAAATCAAAAGAGTTTCCGTCTAGACATTAGGAAAAAATTTCTAACAGAGCGGTTCCTCAGTAGAACAGGCTTCCTCGGGAGGTGGTAAGTGCTCCTTCCCTGGAGGTTTTTAAGCAGAGACTAGATGGCCATCTGTCAGCAATGCTGATTCTATGAACTTAGGCAGTTCATGAGAGGGAGGGCATCTTGGCCATCTTCTGGGCATGGAGTAGGGGTCACTGTTTGTGGGGGGAGGTAGTTGTGAAATTCTTGCATTGGGCAGGGGGTTGGACTAGATGACCCTGGTGGGGTCTACAGGAAGAAGGAAGTGAAACCAGCATTTGTAGAGGAAAGTCAGGGTTGGTGATTGTCTGCAAAATCCTGGTTTCAGAAACTAGCCTGTAATTGAGACAAACCACGGTTGCACGTTATGTCTGAACTAAGCCTCTGTATTTCTGGGGAGAAGTGAGAACTTGATCTAGAGATTCTGTTGGCCATGCATAGTTCCACTCTGATTTTTGACATCTGTGCCAGAATGTTTGCCTGAACATCACTTCATCATTCTTACAAGCAACGTGTGTGCATAACCGTTGACCTAAAATGCATATTCAGTTTTGCAAATGTTGGATTTACGAAAATGGGGGGGATACTTTCTTTTGGAAAGGTTACCACATTTCTATCCTGCCATCCATCCAAAGAGCTCAAAGCAGTGGTGCATCAAGCAGTGTACCACCTGTGAGGTAGATCAGGCTGAAAGATAGCAACTAGGGTTGCCAGCTCCAGGTTGGGAAATACCTGGAGATCTTGGGGGCAGAACCTGAGGAGGGTGGGGTTTGTAGAGGGGAGGGTCTTTAATGCCATAGAGTCCAGTGGCCAAAGCAGCCATTTTCTCCAGGGGAACTGAGCTCTGTTGCCTGAAGATCCGTTGTAATAGCGGGAGATCTCCAGCCACCACCTGGAGGTTGGCAACCCTAATAGTAACTGATCCAAGATTGCCTAGTAAGCATTGCAGCCAAACAAGGATTTGAACCTAATGCACCCAGCCCAAATTTAAACGCTGTTCCTGCTGTGCCACACTGGCTCTTCTAATCACGTTAATCCAAAAGAAAATAATACAGGTAACAGGGCAAGTAACTGAGCAACTTTCCAGTGGGCTGCAGCCCTGGAGGGGCACTGATATTAGAGACCTCTCAGGGTCATATGGGTCAAGGGATCATTTCCTACCACGTGGGGTAGAGGTTCCCGGGCAAAGGGAGGCAGGACTTCCACCTCGGAAAGGTGGTGGGGCACCTGTGGAAGATGCTTATGTTAATTTTGATGTAGGAGGTATGCCCCTATTATTGTTTACTTATAAAATGCCTTTCTAGATCATGGTATTGGAGGTGTAGTATGAGCATCTCAAACAATCACAGCATGTTCAAAATTATTTTAAAAGGTACATTTAAAAGATCACAGAGCAAACAATTCACAGTTACAGCCTATGTGAAATTTCTACCTCAACTTTTTAAAAGTTGAAGCATCCTAAAATATATATATATTTCTCTCTCTGGAATGGCTTTCCTCCCAGTACTGTTCTACTGAGCAGGCTGCTGTAGGTACCGATGCTGAACATGTCCAACAGTTCTACAACCTTCTCACGGCCTCCCTCGACATATCCAGGAGCTGGGCGGAAAAAATCCCAGGATTTACGGACCTCCCAAAGGAAGATCAAACATTACTCATCGAATCAGCTTTTTTGGAGCTTTTTGTACTGAGACTGTCCATCAGGTAAGACTGAGAAGCAACTCAGTTTGTGCAAAAGAACCCGACTTCTTAGTATTCCAAAATCAAATTCTGAGCCCACGTGCTACTCTAAAGCATGATTTGGCAAGGAGCTATAGAGATCCAGTTCTGTTTGGTTTTCCACTGTGGTGACTGTTAGCATCTCTGGCCTGGAAACTGGCAACCTTCCATGATAGCATTATCAGAGGCCTAATTAGGATCTAAAATAAATTACGAGGAAAAAAATTCCCCTGGATAATTGGTGGTGGTGGTGGAAAGTGCCATCAAGTTGAAGCTGACTTTTAGCGACCTCTTCGGGTTTTCAGGGCAAGAGATGTTCATAAGTGGTTTGCCATAGCCTTCCTCTGCATGGCGACCCTGGACTTCCTTGGAGGTCTTCCATCCAAACACTAACCAGACCCAACACTACGTAGCTTCCAAGATCTGACGAGATCAGGCTAGCCTGGGCCATCCTGGATAATTAGAAGTCTGTCTTCTGTTTCTTCTTGTGCCGCCACTGCCGCTGCTCTTCCAGCCGGGGCCGGGCAGTGCCTTCTACCCAGTGGGGAAAGGAGTCAAATTTGTTTGTCCCTGTTTTATGTCCCCATGCATTCAACTTTTTGAATGTGGGGACATAAAACGTGAGATAGGACAGGGACAAAGAAATTTGATTATAGCCATGCGTTAATGGCCATAGTGACCCGGGACAGAAGCATAAAATGGTCCTTGTCTGTTTCATATCCATCAGCAGAACTGAATGTTTTTATCCTACATTAAAACACACACACAACTCTCAACACACTGAAAATTGGATGTCAGAAGGGTTCTGTATTATCCTTTTTTCTAGTGTGCTAGCTTTCTGTATACATGAATTTGCTTCCATGGACGAACACTGACACTTAGAATAATATAATCATAGAGTTGGAAGGGACCACCAGAGTCATCTAGTTCAACCCCCTGCACAGTGCAGGAAATTCACAACGACCTCTCCCCCACACCCCAAGTGACCCCTACTCAATGCCCAGAAGATGGCCAAGATGCCCTCCCTCTCATAATCTGCCTAAGGTCATAGAATCAGCATTGCTGACAGATGGCCATCTAGCCTCTTCTTAAAAACTTCCAGGGAAGGAGCGCTTACCACCTCCTGAGGAAGCCTGTTCCACTGAGGAACCGCTCTAACTGTTAGAAAATTCTTCCTAATATCTAGATAGAAACTTTTGATTTAATTTCAACCCATTGGTTCTGGTCCGACCTTCTGGGGCAACAGAAAACAACTCAGCATCAATCTCTATATGATAGCCAAGTACTATCTTCAAGTACTTGAAGATAGTTATCATATCAACTCGCAGTCTTCTCCTCTTTAGGCTAAACATACCCAGCTCCTTCAACGTTTCCTCACAGACTTGGTCTCCACACCCCTCACCAGACTCATGACCCTTGGTCTCCCATCCAAGTACTAACCAGGGCTGACCTTGGCTAGCCCCACGAGATCTGATGAGATCAGGCTATCTGAAAACAGCTGACGTCAGTGGGATTTATTAACAAATAAATGTGCGAACTCTCTCAGCCCCACCTACCTCACAAGGTGCCTGTTGTGGGGAGAGGAAGGGATTGTGATTGTAAACTGGTTTGAGACTCCTTAAAGGTAGAGAAAATTGGGTTGTAAAAACCAACTCTTCTCTCCTTTTTATTCTTCTTGGCCCTGACCTGGATGGCCCAGGCTAGCCTGATCTCCTCAAATTTCAGAAGCTAAGCAGGGTCGGTCCTCAGTTGTACTTGGATGGGAGACCATCAAGGAAGCTGAGGGCTGCTATGCAGAGGCAGGCAATGGCAAACCACCTCTGTTCCTCTCTTGCCTTGAAGACCCTACAGGGTCACCATTGGTCGGCTAAAACTTGACGGCACTTTCCACCACCAAATATGTCTTGGGTCCATGGTCTGCATCCCCTGTAGACCACTGCCTAT
The DNA here is from genome assembly GCF_029931775.1 of Euleptes europaea. Taxonomy (NCBI): domain Eukaryota; kingdom Metazoa; phylum Chordata; class Lepidosauria; order Squamata; family Sphaerodactylidae; genus Euleptes; species Euleptes europaea. The sequence goes on from NC_079322.1 coordinate 9,773,491, forward strand.
ATTTTTGTTGTGTTTAAAACCTGATGTCCTGATTCTCCACTGCACTGTTAAGCAGATTTACACCCTTCTAACGCCATTATCATCAGGGGTCTTAGAGGGGTATAGCTCAGTTTAGTATTGCACTGTTGGTGTCTTTTAGCAGCAGATGAATTCTTCCCTAATTGCATTCTCTTCAACCACATGCAAAAATTCCTTTGTGGCCCTGAACTGTGCACACGCCATAATCATAAAACACTCTCTTGACTGTTGACCCAAGAAAGAGCTGAGATGCATGTGCATGTGTACTATGGTGTGCTGGAATTTATATTATGCTTACAGAACAGCGGTCAACGCACATGCAACTTGGATACATACTTATGACATGCGTCTTCTTTTTTAAAAAAATACATTGAAGGTCTGACACCGCTGAAGATAAGTTTGTTTTCTGCAATGGACTCGTGCTTCATAGACTTCAGTGCCTTCGCGGATTTGGGGAGTGGCTCGACTCCATTAAAGACTTTTCCTTAAATTTACAGAGCCTCAACCTTGATATCCCAGCCTTAGCATGCTTATCAGCTCTAAGTATGATCACAGGTAAGCACTTTCTGGTGGAAAAACATCCCTGCAAGTTATTTTTACCAGTAATGATGTTTGAGTAAAAATATCCAGTCGCGCTTACTGAATTCCAGATGGAATACGGATTATTCTTAAATGCTTGCAATGGCCAAATTGAAAACAAGAGCTGGAATACTGAATGCTCCCAATTCAGAGAAGGTGATGCTGCATTCCTGACATCTAAACATTTCCCCTGTAATTTGATGCTGTTTTGCTTTAAAAAAAAAATTACTCAAAATTTCCACCCTGCAAGCTTCTACTTTGTTGTATACTGCCTGGGCCAACTGATATTTACCCTGCAACTCTACTTCCATTGAATTTAAGTAATCTTGTACTTGGGCTGAATCCTACACTTTCCCTAGCAATCTGCAGTAGGCAAGAGGCCTCATCTGTTCTTGATCCATTAGATGCACGTGCCCATAATATCAGGGGGCTCAAGCGCCCCACTTCCTGTGGGATAGAAACCGTTCCTCTTTCTATGGCCATCGGTACCCCTAAATCTAATCGCCATCCTTTGGGAAAGAAACGTACCTAATGAGGGGAATCAGGATTAGATACAGTAACCAACAGGAGGGGGATTATCTTGACATACCCGAAGGTGGTACCAGGATGGTCTGCCTGAGCTCAGCTATATCTGGGGTATAGTGGTGGACTCTAATCTGGAGAACCAGATGGTGTACTCTAATCTGGTGAACCGGGTTGGTTTCCCCACTTCTACACATGAAGCCAACTGGGTGACCTTGGCCTAGTCACAGCTGTCTTAGAGCTCTCTCAGCCCCATCTACCTCACAGATTGTCTGCTGTAGGGAAGGGAAGGGACGTTGATTGTAAGCCTGTTTGATTCTTCCTTAAATGGTAGAGAAAGTCGGCATATAAAATCCAATTCTTCTCCTCCTTCTCCTCTTCCTAGGACACTGACTATGGAGATAGATGCTGTACCCAGGCAGAAGGGTATCAGGGTTAGGGGAAACCTCACACCAGCAGCCTCCCGACCCTCACCACTGCTTGGTAGGCTGGTAGAGGGGGTGCGAAAATAAGAGGAAAACCATTGTTGCATTGACAGTGTGATGTCATTTCTGGTTCTAACCTGGAAGTGCCATTAAGCTGCTCTTGGATTCAGCAGAAACTCTGTAGTAAAACAATAAGGTTTCTGCTGAATCCTAGTGACATCCCATGGCTTCCGGGTTCAACCTGGGAATGACGTACTATGGATATGATGTCACCCCCCATGTCCGTGCCCCCTCCCCGGTCTCCCATAGGCGGCTGCACAGATGTCTTCCCATTGGTCAGGCTAAGCAATGACAGCAGCCCTGTTAGATTTAAAGAACTTAAAGCAGCTGGGATTGGGACAATCCAACTGCCTTTGATGCAGAAGGAGGTAAGCAGGCCTCTCTTGTTGTACAGGATTGCCAGTTGCTAGCCACAGGAAGATGGAAGAGGAGGATTGTAAGGGCTGCCAGAAAATAGCCAGCCAGGCAAGCCTGAGAATAGAGCACTGCTGATGCTTCTTGAGTCTTAGTAAGTGCAGCTGGGGTGAAACATCCAAGCCCAGTACTGGCCAAGGAAAACAAGGTGGGGAAAGCACACTGCCATAACCCTAAACCTGAGGTTAAAGGGGAAATTTCTAGTCCCTAAGAAGAAGAAGACTTGGTTTTAATATGCCGACTTTCTCTACCACTTAAGGGAGAATCAATCCGGCTTACAATCACCTTCCCTTCCCCTCCCACAACAGACACCCTGTGAGGTAGGTGGGGCTGAGAGAGCTCGAAGAGAGCTGTAACATACCCAAGGTCACCCAGCTGGCTTCATGTGTAGGAGTGGGAAACAAATCCAGTTCACCAGATTAGCCTCCGCCGCTCATGTGGAGGAGAGGGGAATCAAACCCAGTTCTCCAGATCAGAGTCCACCGCTCCAAACCACCGCGCTTAACCACTACACCATGCTGGCTCTCCCTGCTGCTTTGTTCTCATCTGCTTATTTGTTTAGGACCTGTTCTTATGATATCTTTCCTCCACAGGCATCAGGGTAGCGTCCATTAGTTCTCCTCCTTCATTTTTACCTTCACAACAATCCTGTGAGGTAGCTTAGGGAGCCAGAGCAACTGGCCCAAGGACACCCAACAAGCTGCATGGCAAAGTTGGGATCTGAAACCAGGTCTCCCAGATATTAGTCCAGTACTCCAACCGCTGTGCTATTCTGGCTTCATGAAAAAAAGGCTCAGACCAAGAGACCGTGGGACCTGGTCTCCACCACCATACATCTCTAGTGTCACATATCTCATTATCACAAAAGTTATTTTTATTCACCACACAAACAAATCTAGATTCCTTTGGGTTTTGACAAATCAGAGCCCTTGCCACATGTGAAAATATATATTTTGGGGAGATGTATATTGGTTTTTTTGCAGCCAACTTGCCCTAAAGGAGTTTGTAACATACCCTGGAGCTAAGCTTTGCCCCTTTGATCACAATGTTGGTAGAAATGGAATGTGATAAAGGTTTTATTTTAGGGATTTAAAGCTTTAAAGTTAAAAAAAAAAACCAAAAAAGAAAAAAGAATCTGAGCAGTGTCGTATCTATCTTCAGTACTTTGTATAGCAGATCAGTTCTTCCAGACCCAAAATAGCCTGACTTTGAGATTACTTTTATCTCCAACCCCTTAGAGGTAAATAAGCTGCAAAAAGTAGAAGATAATGAAAATAGCAAAGGTCGGCTGAGGTGCTTTTGGTTTCTTAGAAGAGTGTCTATGAATTCCTAGTGGAATTCCAGGCCTAGCACTGATGGAGCTAGCAGAGGATATTGATCTCCACTTGAATTCACTGAATAAATAATGGTTGCCATAGTTATTGAGCATTCACAACTGGTAGGGAAGCTGGGAAATCTCCAAAACACCTTCTGTGACCATTCTGTCGTCAAATCATCCAGTGGAAGAATGGCACAAAAATAACTGCATAAATGCAGTTTGCATAGTCTTCAGTTCCTTTCTGTTCACCTGGAGTTATATCATTTTGGTTTCAACTTGGAAAAAGCAATTCTTGAACATCAGTGGCTCTGTGAGAACTTAGGTCAGCTGGCCTTGAATGTCTCCTGCCTGCTTTTGTAGCTCTTACAGACACACAAAGGCACACATGTTTATCAGGTGGGTAGCTGTGTTGGTCTGCTGTAGAAGAGCAAGATTTGAGTCCAGTAGCACCTTAAAGAGGAACAAGACATTATTGGCATACGTTGACTATCATGTTATCAAGGGGGTTTTGAGTACACAGTTGTCCCTTCTCTGGAGTTATTTTTGTTCAACTATGTTGAACCTCTCCCTAAGACATTTTTGACTCCCACCTTGTATATTATTACGACTGCCAGAATAAAATTAGCCAATGTCTGGAAGAAAAAGAAGACTCTCTTTTATTTATTTATTTTTAATAAAAGGGTACAGAAAAAGAGGGATGGGGAACAGGGATAAAGCATATTTCATCGTCTGCGCCCTGATTTAATCCAAACAACAGAAGAGAAAAAACTAATATCAAAGCTTGTAACTTTCATCTAAAACATTAAAACTTCTTAAAAATCACTAAAATGTAATACATCCCCAGACCTCAATGTGATTTAATCTTGAAGGAAACTAATGCTCTAACTTCTATTGTTTAAGCTAAACATTTAAAACATCCTGAATCTCACTAGACATGTTCTTATAAGTCATTAGTATCTTAATGTATAGAATAATTCATTTGTCAAGTGAATAATAATCATAAAAGAGTTGCCATTTCATCACAAATTCATCTATTGTTTTCTTGTAAATCAGGTGGGTTAACCTAGCGAACAGAGCAAAATCCGAAGTTTAATATTCCACTCTTTTTTAGAGAGTAAAAAGAAGACTCTCAATGCATAGAGTGTTTATACATAAAATCAAATCTTTTTAATTACATGTTAAGTTGTCTGCATTACAAAGAAACAAAGATTTGTCTTGGTTGGATATAATTTTGGAAGAGAACTGTAGTTTAAATGGAACAGTTATTATGACTTGTTTTGCTGTACAGTAAAATAAAGTACCAAAAAAAAAGACCAAAAAGATTTTCAGGGAGCTTTGACATTCGAAAGCTTATACCCTGGAAATCTTGTTGGTCTTTAGGGTGCTACTGGACTCAAATCTTATACTATTTATCAGTATTTTAGCGTTCTCCATATTCACTCTTGAATTGCTTGCAAACGTGTGCGTACAATATGGCAGCTCACCTCGTCTCTCTCCCCCTCCCCTCTCCATTACCTTGCAGAACGACACGGATTAAAAGAACCAAAGAAAGTGCATGAGCTATGCAACAAGATCATGAGTGGCTTGAAAGATCACTTAGCCTTCAGCTGCCGGAGCAAAGGACCACCGTTCGAGTCTGCAGACGAGTCAAAGGTCCTGGGGGTGCTCACTGACTTGCGCTCGCTCTGCACATTAGGACTGCAGCGAATCTTTTACCTGAAGCTGGAGGATCTGGTACCTCCCCCCTCCATCATTGACAAGCTGTTCCTGGACACTTTGCCGTTCTGAGGGGTTCCGGGGCTGTAGGGGAAGGGGACTGTCTCCCAGGGAAGGCAAAAGGGTTGGGACTGGACCGCTAACAGTGCTGCTCCCATTGAACGGGGTGGGGGGGGAATACCCCAAGGATTTCCTGCCCTAAACGGTGGACTTTTTCTAATGCATTTCCTTGCAAACTGAGGCCTCAAACATGACGTACAGTTCCGGAGATAGGGAAGGGGGGGAGCCGAGTGCTGTTTTGGGCCTGGCTTTTTTAAAATGGCTAATATGGCACTTTTGAATGATGGTACCCCAGCAGGGAAAAAATAAAATAAAGGTGTTAATAGGACTGTTTAAAATCTATTGCATCCTCTGTGGTGAATAGACAATTGTAGATGCTTTGTGTTTTGAAACCAGGAATGACGACAATTTGTTCATCAGGGTAGTCTGTGTTTTACAGTTTATACCTTTTAGCATACTTCCCGGACAAAGGGCACATTTACGCTGGCACTAATTAAAATAGCCTCTCGCTCTCTTTTTTCCTTTAAAAAAATATTCTAACAACGTTCGTTCACCATTTCGTACAAAAGCAGATTATAGCAAAACGACAATGGCTGTTAGCCCCCCGTGGTCAAGTGCAATTTTTTTAAAGTGCTGTCTTACTAAGTCTTGTTTATTAACTATAATTTATTTTAATATGAAAATGAAAACAAAAGAAATAAAAGTGAGGAGGGGGGAAATAAAGGTTTTTTTACATGCACTAACTTCCAGGACAAAGTTTTCCCAAACTTTGGATCAATGTAGCATGACTTACTGACAAGCATCTATGGAAAGCAAGGGGCAGGAGCCATTTGCCACTGGGGGGGTCACCCGCTGACCTTTCTTGGGCCGTTTAAGGAAAGAACAGTGTATACATGACTGGAGCGGACAGGGTAAGAGTCAGGTTTTAGAATCTAGCAAATCGGTTAGTAAACTGATACAAGACCATGTGGAAGAACAGTCTTGTAAAAAAAATAAGTCTGAATGTAAATGTTAAGGGTTTTGTGGGCTGCATTTTAAACATTCCGTGTATGTTACTCCCCTTTTTGTATGTTTATACTGTTGATGCCATATTAATATGAAACAATTTGTTGCATAGTGTCCTTATTTGTATAAATATTTGTATGCATGATATATTGTAAAGCTTTGCCTGTATTTATTGCAAACGACTGCCAGCTCCTGGGAGCCATGTTACACCAAGTGACGAAATAGTGTGTTCACACTGACTCAGTTATATAATGGGCGTGTGGGTGTGGATAGTCTCTCTCACACGCACACGTATGTGTGTGTTTTTATTAACCAGTTGTATATAAAAAACTGTCCTTTCACAAGCAAACTTTATCTTTACTGTTTCTTTGCAGTGACTTTGAAGGCAGTACAATCTAGCACTTTGATATTAAAGAAAAACTTGCTCATGTTTTGCTAACTTAAATAATATTTAAATATTTTCATTCTTTACAAAAAAATTTATATGCACTGTATTAAGTCAAAATTTCATTGGTCATTTTGCTAAGAAAAAAAGAACTTTTTGAATGTCAACCTGAAGTCCCTGTATCTTTTGTTAGCTTTAAACAATTTAAGGGGTTTTGTCTTTCCTTTAAAAAAAACTATGCTGTTTATATGGAAATTAAATTATACAATCAAACAGATGCCAAATGAACTCCCTAATAGCTGCAAAAGAATAAGCCAGATCTCAAGCTATTATCTGGTACTCAAACAGTTGCCTGGTATTTTATTGTTTGTCATGTTAGGATGTGCTTTTTTTTTTTTTTAAAGAAAGTCTTCTATCAAGATTGCTAATAGTGTCAATAGGGAGACTTCTAATCATTATAGTTAATATTTTCAGTTTACTCGCAGATAATATTTGAGAAAAAGTATTGCTCTTTTTTGGGAGTATTGACTTCATGTGCAAATATAATACCCTAATTAAATATCACAATGAAGTAATATTTTTCCTGCAGGTTGCTCTCGTTGTGCCTGAACCTGCACGGCAAAAATATTTTGATTTTAATTTGAAGTTTTGTACTTATTATATACACAAACTCAACAGGATATAAAGAGGTATGCAAATAATTTGCCATGTGTGCAAAAGACCATCATTAACCCATTTGAGTCAATGAGAACTTTTTTACATTAATTTTATTGGGCTTCATGACGTACTCTCATTCTGTTGAGATGCCTTCTTTCATTGGGCACAAAACCTGGAAGGTCAGGAGGGGATAAAAACAGTTTTCATGGGAGAATGTGATTCTCCTGCTGTTCACAAGATGAGGTCCTCAGGCATAAATCAGTCGTTCCCTAGAATAACTTTTCTTTAGCAAAAAGGAGATCTCCGACAGAATATGCTTTGTGTTTGGAAGATTCCCGGACCCATGGCAGATTTCGAGTAATCCTTATTCTTCAGTCTTCCATAGATATTCCTTAATGTAATTTTCGGGCTTGTGACCTATGGAATTTTTTTTCATATTTATTTAAAATCAAACATTTATTCATGCAGTATGATCACTGACAAATCTCAAGAGCAAAAGAGAAAGAAATGTAAAGCAGATTATTCTTTTTCTTAGAGCTCTCACTGTGTGCGTATGCCTTGTTTCATAGGCTCGATTCAGGAATATTCCAGGTGTTACAGGAGAGTGCCTTGCCTTGGTTTCAGACAACAGAGTGCTTCAGAAGTTCCTCTGCTCCTCTAACAGCCGTGCTTTCATTCACGTGTGCATCTGCGTGTGTGCGTGAGCATGCGTGCTAACCTGTGGGGTTGAAAGAAATGCTCTTGTACATATCCAATGTAAATTAAAACGATTAAATTGAATAATGTTTTTCCCAGAGGCCCCATGTGTGTTGAATAAGTATGCTTAATTCTGTTAATGTCTGATGTGAATTTTTTATCTCTTAGACAGTATTAAAAATATATCTGCTCCAGTATTAAAAAATAAATGGGGGCAGGAACAACTTAAAAATTGATGGCAGGAACTTGGACGGCATAGCTGGAAAAATAAAATCAGAGATAACCGCAGTGCCTGCTTGCCTGTACCCTGTATCCACTGGAAGTGGTCCCCGCTAAATACTACAAAATAAGTATAAATTTATTTATTTGCTTACTTCATTTATACCCCACCTTTCTCCCCAAGGGAATTTACATAATTCTCCTCTCCTCCATTTAATCCTCACAACAACCCTGTGGGGTAGGCTAGGCTGAGTGTGTGACTGGCCCAAGGTCACCCAACAAGCTTCCATGGCAGCATGGGGATTCAAGCCTGGGTCTTCCAGATCCTAGTTGGATACTCTTAACTGTTACGCTGCGCTGGCTCTCCATACATACAATGGCTCAGTTTAGACATCAAGCAAAACCATAGCTTATTTAAACTAACTAGGGTTAAAGAGATTGTTTGAATGGAGGGTTCTCTGCTAACTATGGTTAGGATTTCTCAAGCCAGGTCCCTACTGAAACCTATTGGACTTGAATCTAGCTCTTCTCCTGGCATACCAATATGGCACTGCAAATTTTATGGTGTTTGGCGGGTGAATGTACCGTGATTACTTTTGAGCCAAGACACTCCTGTGTTGGCTGCCTGATGCTCAAAAGAATATTAATTTGCCATGCCTCCCCAATTCTTAGGTCTCTTCCACCCCAAAATCCAGCGTTTTCAGCATTCCATCTGCAGTTGTAGATTCTTTGGGGGGAAGGTTAAATAAATGCATTAATATTTTAGAAACTTCCTTTGCTAACCCGAGCAGGCATGAATGAAGCATCGATTTAAAACTCATAGTTTCATAACTGGGTTTTAACCTCTATACCAAAGGAGCAAATTACACATTACATATGACTTGTGAGCACCACGGGGGCATACAGTCAGATAAAAGTTCCTCATGGGAGCTCAGTTCTCAAATGCGCAGGGCCCCAATTTAGATCAGGACCATGGCACGTGATCCCTATTTTACTATTAAATATTAGAGCGGATGTTCAGGCCTGCAACATCTGTGTACAATTCCACTACGAACTTCTTGGGTTGGTTCCTTCCACCAGAAATCTTGTCTTTGTTTTGTGGTCACATTACAATTAATTTAATTATGGAGTGCTCAGATTCTGAGGAATAACTTTTTAAAATAATGATGACTTAATTCTATCTGACAAATAGCGAGTGGTATCTGCTGGTTCCTGTGATAGCTCCAGAATCACCCACTCAACCCACTGCCATGTTAGAAAGTGTATAGTATAAATATACTACAGGGCTAATAAGCTAAAAGCTGGCTGCAGACCTTGGAATTCATCTCTTAACAGTCCCCAAACTGCTAACTGTATGGTCCTCTGTGATGGTCACTGGATCAACAGAAACAATGCCAACAAAAGTGATCTAGGGTTGCCAACTCCATGTTGGGAAATAGCTGGAGATATGGGGGTGGAGTCTGAGAAAGGGAGGGTTTGGGAAGAGAAAAGATGCAGACTCAGTGGGGTAAAATGTCATAGAGTCCACCCTCCAAAGAAGCCATTTTCTCTGGGGTAACTGATGGCTGTAGTCTGCAGATCAGGTGTAATTCCAGGAGAGCTCCAAGCCCATCTGGAAGTTGGCACCCTTAGAGATATCAGGTCTGCTCTTGTCCTAGGAACCTCGCAAGTGAGGCCAAAGACTCACCTGCAAGACTGACTTCTTTGTGACATCAGAGCCCATTGTGATATCAGAGCAGATTAGCAAATGGCATCAAGGAGAATCAAGGTAAGCAGAGAGGATAATGCAGGGACAGAAGAGAACAAAGGTTAAAAGTAAGCAAGACAAGAATGGTTGGTATGCTGTAGTGTTAGAGTGTTGGACTAAGAGCTGGGAGACCCAGGTTCAAATCTCCACTCAATCATGAAGCATATTGGGTGACCTGGGCCTTGTAGGGTTGTTGGGGCAAAACAGAGGAGGGAAAAACCTAGGGTTGCCAGCCTCCAAGTGAGTCCTGGAGCTTTCCCAGAAGTACCACTGATCTCCAGACTAGAGAGATCAATTCCCCTGAATAAAATCGCACCTGTGGAGGGGGGACTCTGTGGCATTATACCCTGCTGGTGTCCCTCCTCTCCCCAAACCCTGCACTACCTTGCAAAATCTCCAGGAATTTCCCAACTTAAGTTGGCAACCCTAGAACCACCTTGTATGCTGGCCTGAGATCCTGGCGAATAAACATGGGATGGATGGATGGATGGATGGATGGATGGATGGATGGATGGATGGATGGATGGACGGACGGACCACAGACAGACAGACAGATAGATAGAAGCATCATGATTTGATGGTCACATCATAGCCCTTATCTGGAAGCAACAGAATAAAGTTGGAATTTACTGACTACTGAAAGGTTTTTACTTACTTAGGAAATTTTCTTCAGATCTGCTTTTAAGGAACTTGGTGATTGGCATTACCCTGGGCATGTAAGGAGGGGCCACAAGAGCCAAGCACTGACACAACCCTTCCTACCCTCCCTCTCACGATCTGCCTAAATTCACAGAACTGAGTAGACCTGCCCTCTCATCTGATAGGTTTGGCCTCCCCAAAGAGCCTGATTTTACACCTTGGGAAAGAGGAGGGGACAAAAACAGAGGGCCTGTTCACATGCGTTATGTGCCATCAAGTCGCTTTTGAGTTATGAATCAATGACCTCCAAAATGTCCCGTCGTTAAAAGCCTTGTTCAGGTCATGCAAACTGAGGGCCATGCCTTCCTTTATTGAGTCAATCCATCTCACAGTGGGTCTTCCTCTTTTCCTACCGTCTTCAGCCTTCCTAGCATTATTGTCTTTTCCAGTGAGCTTTTTCCAGTGACTAAGTACAGTAGCTTCAGTTTAGTCATTTTGGCTTTTAGCAGCCTAATTACCAAATAAAGCTTTTCTTGGGCTGTGCTTTATCAGGCTGCGAAGGAGTGTGTTTCCCATGTCCAAATTATGTGTGCTATTTCCCATGGTGTTTCCCATGTCCAAATTATGTGTGCTATATTTTTTTAAAAAATATCTGGGAAAAGGCTAGGCTGAAAAACGTTCTCCTTGAGTTGGGTTTTTATGTGTGCAGAGGGGTTGAGGGAATATTCAAACATTATAGACTGGGGGTTACCGCACTTGTATTCCCAGCGATGTATTAAGAGTTTGAAATTTTATAAAAAATATTGTTCGCACTTTCTGTGTATTCCCAGCGATGTATTAAGAGTTTGGAAATGTTATAAAAAACACTGTTCGCACTTTGTTTGGGCCCTTTATCTGTGAAGACGTCTTCCAACCATTTAAAGCCGTGGTATCCAAAAACCCTTTTAAAGCGATGTTTTTTATAACATTTTCAAACTCTTAATACATCGCTGGGAATACAAAGTGCGGTAACCCCCATAGATAAAATAATGCAAAAGTGTAATTATTCATTAACAGTTAATAGAGGTCAACATAATTTATTCTATCATTTAAAAGAGTTGTTGATTATATACATATATATAAAGAAAAATGTGTATATAATATATAGGGGGCGTCATTTTGTACTTCTACCCCCCTTCAAAAAAATGTGGATACGGCCTTGAACTTCCATGGCAAAAGGCCCATGAAGCCACAAACGCTGCATTGCGAAGTTTGGTTCACCTGATCCTGAGAATATCCTCAGAGCATCTGATCCCAGGAGTGTTCCCAGTCCAGTTCCATACAATTTGTCCATCTCCTCCCCACCCTTTAGTACTCCAAATGCCAGAGTGATACAACTGTTTGTTTCCTGGTGATCTCCAGCTCCTCTCTGCCAGCTTTGTACTTGAACTTCCTCTTGTCTCCAGGCATTCTCTCCCTGCCCACTATACATGCGCCTCTTAAAACAGAACAGCGGGGCCAAACTCTCTGTGCTACGACCCCTGCGCCTTTTGGAATTTTTGGCTTGCACCCCAGACTTACAGAGCTCATAAAATAAGCACAGGCTGTGGCCGGGCCCTCAGAAAGTGAAGAAGGAGAAAACAAAGCCTGATCATTAAACAAAATGCCAGCTGCTGCCTGTTCAGGACTTTCCTATTATTCACTCCTGCTGGTAGCAACTGGTGCATGACGTTGTAACGTTACCTTTGCACAGTGATACACAAGAACTGGACAGAGCATTTTCAAGGAGACCGATACCATTAAACTTGCTCAAAAATGGGCTTGCCAACCTCCAGGTGCTGTGGCGGACCACATTTTTGGGACCCTGAAGCTTGAACTGTTATGGGGGCCCCTTTGCAATCAGCAACAATAGGGCAACATCCAACAAGGTCCAAAGGGACTTGCTGCCCTTGCAAGGACCTCTAGGCCCAAATGGTGGAGAACAGGGTGGTGTGATGGAGTCCTTGAGAATGGGCCTGTTATCTTCTTCAATGGGGTTGTTCTATGGCAGATGTATTGGTTCATTCACTAGTAGAGAGGTAGAAGGTCATCAGAGGGGGCTCCTTAGGATAAAGGTGAAAATCTGGGTTTTGGTGTTAAAATGCAGCCTGAATAGAGAATTCAGATGTCTTTTTATGGTTCTGATTGGCTCTAGCCTGAAGGCGGAGCTATAGAACTATTAAGCCATGCACCAACAAAGGATTCGAGGATCCAACTGCCAAAATGTAGGCTATGAATAGATTCTGGTGAACTCAGTGAACCCATGCAGCTTAGGGTTTGGGGACTGCAAGCCCTCAAGAAAATTTTGAAATTTGACCAATTACTGGGACATTTTGAGGCCATATGAAATGGGTATTAGAGCATATTCTAAGGTCAATATTAAATACTTCAACCCATTGGCTTATGTTTCTATCACTAAAATAGCCTTATTTTAATAACACTTTTTAAAAAGTCCATCGATTTTGTTGAAAAATTCACTCATTAAAAAAAAAAGTTGCTTCAGGGCCCCTCCGGGATTATGGGCCCTGAAGCTTAAGCTTCATTAATTTCATAGTAGATCCGCCACTGTCCAGGTGGCATCTGGAGATCTCTTTCTATTACAATTGATCTCCAGACCACAGACCACAGAGATTAGTTCTCCTGGGGAAAATGGCCGCTTTGGAGGATGGACTGTATGGCATGATACCCTACTGATGTTCCTCCCCTCCCCAAACCCCGCCTTCCCCAGGTTTCATCCCCCAAATTTTCAAGAATTTCACAAACCCACAGCTGGCAACCCTATCAGAAGAGGCTGCAACTTGACCCCTTGATTCTGCAGACACAGTTTTCCCTGAAGAAGAAGCCACTGAGCTCAGCAGAATTTACTGCAGCTGTTTGTTGTGTCTGTGGCATCCTGAAGGTACACGGCGGGTTCCAGAATGCGCAAGCAGGCAGGGATGTCCTAATGCCCAGCTGGCAAAGACCATGGGCTTCATTGCCATGCTATTCGCGTGCCCCCTGCAGCTTTGACAACATTTTCAACCTCAGCTCGGCTTGTCCTGCAGCTCAAAAGCAACAGCCTGTGACTGGCTCAAGGTCACTCAGGAAAAATCCATGGCAGAGTGGGGATTCGAACTTGGGTTTCCCAGAACCCAGTCCAACACTTTAACCACTACACCACACTGGTAGCACACTAGCTTGCTAAGATTTGAACCATTACACACCCTGGCTCTGTGTGTAAAGTGTGGATAGTTGACCCCCCCCCCCACATACACTGTTCCTTCCATTTCTTTCAGCCAAAACCGAAGGGTCTTTTGGTGAGGCTGCCGTGGCCGGCACGCCAAACTCCAACTATATAGGACAACTTGGAGAGTTTGTATGGCTGGAAACTGTGAGACCTCTGTAACATGGCATCAATCCAGTTTAAAATGACTTATGACTGTGACCCTTTGAATACAATGGAACAAAATCGTTGCAGCAAACTGACAACCTACCTCTTTTAATAGGATTTAGCAACAACTAATCTTCACCGGCTCTGACCTAGATGACCCAGGCTAGCCCGATCTCCTCCGATCTCAGAAGCTTAGTAGGGTTGGACCTGGTTAAACCACATCAGTTAGTCTCTTGCCTTGAAAACCCCACTGGGTTGCCATACGTCAGCTGCAACTTGGCGGAACTTTACACACAGAGCCAGGGTGTGTAATGGTCATGAGATGTGTGGTGAACTGATTTATTTAGAGACTTACACTCCACTTTTCTCTCCAATGGCAACCCAACATAATTTACCAATGTCCATCTCCCCTTCTCTATTTTATCCTCACAACAAAAACACGATGAGGTAGATCATGAGAGAGAGAGAGGATGACAGGCCCAGGGTCCCTCGGTGAGTTTCCATGGTGGTGGGGTAGGAATGCCAGAGTCTCCAGGTGGGACCCGGAATTACAGCTCATCTCCAGACTACAGAGATCAGTTCCCCCTGGAGAAAATGGATGCTTTGGAGGGTGGACTCTATGGCATTGTTCCCTGCTGAGGTTCCTGCCCTCTCCAGACTCCAGCCCCAAGTCTCCAGGAGTTCCCCATCCTGGATTTGGCAGCCCCACCCCCTGCTGGCAGCCAGGGGGACCTGGCAACCCTATGGTGGAGTTTGGACCTAGATCTCCCAGATACATAAACCTCTAAACCCCAGTGGTTGTCATGTAATAAAATGTCATAAAATTTCAAACACCATGCACTACACAAAAACAGCCCCCTGGGACAGCCAATAAGCTCCTCCCAAAACATAGGAGAACATCAATGCAGTGGTTGAAAACGTATGTGTGACTTTCCTCTGCCTAAAAACAGTGGGAGGGTGGGGCTGGTCCTTTCTGATTCTTCAGCCTAAGCTCCTGTGGTATTCCAGTCTTGGTAGCTAGGGTTGCCAACCTCCAGGTACTAGCTGGAGATCTCCTGCTATTACAACTGATCTCCAGCCAATAGAGATCAGTTCCCCTGGAGAAAATGGCTGCTTTGGCAATCAGACTCTATGGCATTGGTCCCTCCTCTCCCCAAACCCTGCTCTCCTCAGACTGCCCCAAAAACCTCCTGCCAATGACAAAGAGGAACCTGGCAACCCTATTGGTAGCGAGCCCTTTGAAGTAACAAGATCCTCTTCTTTAATGCGTGAAGCAACCTCTGAAGTATAGATATGAGTAACTTAAAAATTCTAACACGCACTAACAAATTAAGATGTCTGGTCCGGCAGGCCACAAGAATTCACACGGGCTGCTTCTCAACACATCCTAACAAGAGCTCAGCCAAAGTCACTGGCAAATACTTAGAAAACCAATCCATTCTTAGGACTGAGGATCCATTTCTGGATGTTTTGTGTTGAGAAGGGAAAGCTAAATTTATCTGTTAATTTATTCACAAATGAATAATTCAGCCAGTTTGGCTAACACCCATGCTGAGATTGCTTACAGCTTCCTCTCTGTTTCTAACACAGTCTGTCAGCTATAATGCATGGCTGAAGCGCCAGGGCATCTCTCTTCGCAGCACCCTGGTAAATACCAAGAGAGAGCTCCCCAGCAGTAGCAGTCCGAGGCAGCTTTCAGTAATCATATCTAGCCTTCACAACAATTGCGTCCTTTCAATCCCCGTCCTTCTTCTGTAGGGGAGGATTACCATAAGGAAGGCGTATGCCATCGATAAGATCTTCCAGCATCCAGAGACATCCCAGCTTTTCCGTACTGTATGACAAAAACTTATTCTGGCTACCCAAGGTTAGGTGGAAAAGGTAAAATTATATAATATACATTTTTTAATTTTAAGACGCTTATATCTCGATTAAAAACATTAAAAATTATAAAACAAGGCTCAATGGCAACTCGTAAGGTTGATAGACCTAAACCACACAGACCAGACACGATTTGGCCTACAGGCCTTCCTCAGTGGTCAAAGAAAAACTCATAAAATGCACACACAAGTATTAAACAAATGTGTGACCATATATAGATAGATAACTTTATACCAGCCCAGGCATGTGCATAAGATATATAATCAATTTTGAATTAGAGATCCCTGCTTTATGAGGTTGATACTTGCTTGCACACTTTATGAGGTTGATACTTGCTTGCACACTCTGCAGCCCAGGGTAGAAAAACTTATAGGTATTCTACCTAGATGTACATGCATTTCAGCAGACATAGAACATACTTATATTCACAAGGGGGAGGGGTGGTATTAATTTAGATTCAAATAATTCAGCTCAACAAAATACATGAATGTAGGGTTGCCATCTGCCAGGTAGTAGCAGGAGATCTCCTGCTAATACAACTGATCTCCAGCCGATAGAGATCAGATCACCTGGAGAAAAATGGCCGCTTTGGCAATTGAACTCTATGGCATTGAAGTCCCTCCCCTCCCCAAACCCCGCCCTCCTCAGGCTTCACCCCAAAAATCTCCCACCGGTGGCAAAGAGGGACCTGGCAACCCTACATGAATGGGAAGTGTTGGGGATGAGAGAGAGCTCTGTGCTTCAATACATAGGGGACGTTGTGGACTTGCAGTTGAGATTATCTTCATCTTCAAAAAGTTGCTAACATAAACCGAACTATTTATAGTTCCAGATAAAACAAAGGTATTCTCAAGTACGACAGAAAATTCAAGCACTCTTTATTCCTTACGTGAATATTTAAATGATTATGTTTTATGTATCTCTATTTTTTAGAAAAGGTGAATGCAGCCTTAACTCAGTGTTTTCAATACATTTCTGCTGGGAAAAGCACTTATTCACTTGGTTGCGTAACTCTAGATTTGATCTTGACTTCTACAGGGACACTATTATTTCCATTTTTGCTATTTGCACTTTGATAGATTTGGAAAATAAGTCAGAATGAAAATGTGAATGCTATGGAACATCTTTCATAAACCTTCAGAAAAGTTTCACTCATTTTTCGTTGTAGATGCTTCAGCATTTTAATTCAAAAATGCTTTTTGACCACTTGCCATAGAAGAGAAGTAAATTATTCAGAAGCACAGAAAAAAAATAATCTTTCCCAAGTTGTAAGAAGGTTATTAAGAAGGTTTCCCCCCCTGAAATCCTGAATATAAATTGTAAATGGGCAAATGAAATATCGTTATGGAAACTTTTGAAACTGGGATTCAAAATAAAATATCAAAAAATGACCAAAATTAGTCCTGGGGAGAATACATTACTGCATATATTTCTTTGTCATGCATGTAGAACAATTCTTTAGTTCATAAGTTTCAGTTTGATTTGTGAGCAGGGTATGCACTATGCTTAGATAACCAGTGATTTGATAATCCTTGAAAAGTGCTTGTGGTTTCTCTGTTTTTAAGATGGAAGGTCATTGGCAAGTATCCAAACTCACAGTTCCTCTGATGGAATGGCATTTACATTTGGGCAAGACAGGGCTTCCATTTCCACTCCAGAGTCTCCCCCCATCCCCCGTTTTGCCCTCTAAGCTGTTCCTTATGAACTGTTGACCCTCTAGAACAAAATTTCAGGGGGCTTTATGGGTTTCAGCAGGAGAGGGAGCAGAAACGTGCCACTCCACAAAGTCCAGAGATGGTTGGGTGGATACATGTCATTGAAATGAGAGAAGCTGTGAATTTCCTGTTAAATGTGATTCACAGTCAAACTTGCCTTTTCAATGATCAGATGTGAGCCAATCACCTGGTCTGATCAACTGGCACAGAACAACTTATATGCCCGATGAATAGATTTACATTTCCCAAAAAAAACTATACATGCGCACATTTCTGCCAATCTAAGCAGAGTGACAGCTTTAACTGAGGGCTGCTTAGACAAATAACAAAGGGTAGGATTTTTTTAAAAAATACATTTATTGTTGACTGATTTGTGTGTGAATAATTTCCCCTATATTTATTGTTGACTGATTTGTGTGTGAATAATTTCCCCTATACTTTTCATCCACCATACCACTGAAAGACTTTTGGAATTTTTAAAAAATTGGTAATTGGTTTTGCGCTTAGCTTTCATTTCTATTGTGGAGTTATAAGGAGAAAGGTACAGGCTGCATGGCAGGGGAAATAGTAGCCATAATTGCAGAAAAAGGCAATTGTGCTTTACTGCACAAGAATACAATAAAGCAGCCTGTTGAACAGCCATGAGTTGGTTGACGAAAAGTCAAACCAATCATCGAAAAATCAGCTCCTTTTTTGTGACTGGTGAACAGGGATGAGAGATGAACTGTTGGGTGTTTGCGCATCCCTAACTGAAATAATATCTCTGCAATCTTAAACAAAAGAGTCCTGACAAAAAGCAGGAGACCAGAGCATCATACTTGGCCTGCACTATTAATATATGGTAATTGTATTTACACCCCGAACCTTTGACAATTTTACAATTTTTTAATTGTTTTAATGTGTTGGATCTCTAAAAACACCAGCTAGAACTATAACAGGAGCCTCGTGGTGCAGAGTGGTAAGCTGCAGTACTGCAGTCCAAGCTCTGCTCACGACCTGAGTTCGATCCCAATGGAAGTCGGTTTCAGGTAGCCCACTCAAGGTTGACTCAGCCTTCCACCCTTCCGAGGTCGGTAAAATGAGTACCCAGCTTGCTGGGGGTAAAGGGGAGATGACTGGGGAAGGCACTGGCAAACCACCCCATAAACAAAGTCTGCCTAGTAAATGTTGGGATGTGACATCACCCCATGGATCAGGAATGACCCGGTGCTTGCACAGGGGACCTTTACCTTACCTTAGAACTATAACCCTATTATAACTCCCCAGAACAATCCTACTCAGTTCAGACAAAGTTTTGGCCGCTGCTCTCACAAAAAAAGGCACAACTTGACAAGGAGCGGATGTGTTATTCCCTGCTAACAAATAGCATCATTGTGTATAATGTAACAGGGCTACACACGCATTACACTTCAATAAATAATGATGCAGATCTTCTATAAATGAGTCAGAGGAGAAAGAATAGGAGGGAAATATCTTACAGGTACAGCTGCTCTTGGGATTATAACTATATCCTTTCTTCAAACCGATTTAGTACTATTCCTCCCATTGGTGGCTATGCCCCCCTTTAAAAAAGGAACTGTACAAAGTGATAGTCATATTATTCAATATAGAAAAGTACTGCCAAGATTTTACAGAGCAGGACTTCCTCCAATTAATCATGTTTCAACCCCAATCACACCCTGCTTTTACATAATTCCCTCAATAGTTCAAAAGTGTTTGTTTGTTTTATAATGCTTAGGACAGTGGTCCCCAACCTTTTTGAGCCTGAGGGCACTTTTGGAATTCTGACTTAGGAGGTGAAGCCCAGCACAAAATGGCTGTCACAGAAGGCAGTGCCAACCACAAAAAAAAGGCAGCACAGGGAGGCCAACATGAGTGCCCCAACGCTGAAGTCTGTGCCAGCCTTGGCACCGTAAGTGGCATGGATGCCGACGCAGGCCCTTACTTGCCTCCTATGGCCTTTCAGCCTCACTTCTCAGAAATAGGCTGTTAGTTCTCCGACATCCTCATTAATGCCCCCCGCTAGAAGCATACTATGATAAGAATGTGAGAAAAAATATAGAGATATGATAAACTCTCAAGGAGAAATCAAATCTTGGCAAAAGATGAAGAACGGAGGCAAAAAAGAACAATGGCTATTATACTTTCAACTAGTTTCAAGATTTAAAAAGTTCATTCACACAGCAAGAGGAGTAAGGAAGTTGATAGAATTCAAAAAGATTGCTGATAATGCAGCAAAAAGAACACTTATTAGAACAAATTTATAAGCTATTACTTCAATTTGACACAGAAACAGAACAAGTTAAAACATGTATGATTTGATGGATGCAAAATTTTGATCTCTCTTTAACAATGGGAAATCTTGTGGATGAAAGATATAAAATTCAAAGCAAGTCAAACATTAAGAGAAAATTGGTATGTTTTATAAGTGGTATATTACCCCCAATAGGGTTGTGCAAAAAAAAAATTGGGTTTGGGTTTATTGGGCCCAATTTTTTTTTTTGTAAACCTGAAATAAGCCAAATACCCATACCAGTAAATTTTGGTATTCAGCTTATTTTTGGGTTTACTGAAAAATTCGGGGCCATTATAGTCTATGGAGATTTTTTCAAAGCTCCGGGGGGGGGGGCACTTTGGAGGTAGAGTCCCCAAATTTGCAGTGTGGCTGCAAGGGACTCTTCTTAGACCGTCACCAAAGTTTGGTGAACTTTGGGAAAGGGGGTCCAATTTTATGGGCCCGCAAAGGGGTCATCCCCATCCTGCAGGCATTTGCAAGCTGAGCTGTCCATCAGTTTTCAGGTTCAAAAGTTCAGTATTGCCGAGGACTGATGGAAAGAGCCAATTGCCTGGCTGGCACCACAAAGCCTGGGGGTTGTCTTTGTTTTTGGGTCGC
The DNA here is from genome assembly GCF_029931775.1 of Euleptes europaea. Classification (NCBI taxonomy): domain Eukaryota; kingdom Metazoa; phylum Chordata; class Lepidosauria; order Squamata; family Sphaerodactylidae; genus Euleptes; species Euleptes europaea. The sequence goes on from NC_079322.1 coordinate 9,793,828, forward strand.
TTTGCATGATGTCCATGCAAATGAGCTTCCAAGCGGAGGGAAAAGGCTTAAGTGCAAGAGAAGACACAGAAAAAAAACATTCCTTTGGTGGCATATGACATCCTGTGAACAGTCCTTTATTGTGGTAATGAGAAATCTGATTCCAAGAGATGGTCACAGTGCAGGGAAACTAAGCCTCTACTCGGGGTGACCTTCAGTTTCAGAGCAGTTCTCAGGGTGGGGTGAGATTGGAGCCAGCCCAAGTCTTGACCATGGGAGTGGTCTCAAGGAGAGTACTCATCCACATGGATGAAGAAATCTCCTTCGGAATCCTGGTGGTCAGCAGCTGTAGAAGTTGGCTCTTTTTAGTTGGAGGGTATATCCCTCCGGTTGGGACTTGGTGAGCTCCATCTTTTAAAAAACCCTTATGCTTAATCCAGATCAACCCGCTGAAAGATTGGTTAGACCCAGTTGGCTCCGATTACACTATCCCCATCTCAAAAGGGCCCCAACTATGGGGCCCTAACAAAATTAGAAGAAAGAAAGAAAGAAAGAAAGAAAGAAAGAAAGAAAGAAAGAAAGAAAGAAAGAAAGAAAGAAAGAAAGAAAGAAAGAAAGAAAGAAAGAAAGAAAGAAAGAAAGAAAGAAAGAAAGAAAGAAAGAAGGGAGAAAGCACAGAGCTTTGCCTTTGAGCAAAGGCGAATAGCCGAACCTGAAAAGCCAAATATCTATTCGGCTTTGGCTTTATCCCCAGGTTTTGGCATTCAGCAAACCTGAAATTTACCAAAATGGCTAATTTCAGGTTTATTTTCGGTTTGAGTTTATCAATATGCACAACCCTAACCCCAAAGGTTATCTAGAAAATGGACAAGGACTATAATGGGAAATGCTGGGAATGCAAACAGGTGGACGGCACCCTTTGTCATATGTGGTAGACATGCAAAAAGACAAAAAAATGGAAAGAAATACATGTTGAAATCCAGAACATCATAAGAATTAAATTTGCTGTGGAATCCAAGAGCATGCTATTGGGCATTTTGCCAAAAAAATATTCCAAAAATCTTGGAATAATTGTTTACATATATGATAATGGTGGCTAGAGTTATATTGGCAACAAAATAGAAAGCAGAAGAGTGTCCACGCTGGGAGGACTGGGAAAGTAAACTAGCCAAATATGCAGTATTATCAAAATTAACAAATGAACCATGCAATCCTGAAAGGGGTGGCGTATGCTGAACGTTTATAGGAGCCAGTGTGACTCCAACAGCAGTGTCCATGACACTTGCGCTGTGCAAACTGGCACAGACACCGGCATAGGGTGACTTACATTGGCCCCCCTGGACCACAACAGCAGTGCAGCTCTCAAAAAGCCAGGGTGGTCTCCTGACGGAGTTTCCTTGACGTATCTCCCTGTGGCAGCATCCTGGGGGGCATTCCTGGGGCATTCCTGAAGCAGAGTTGCCTTCAGGCAGCTTCTTAACCCCTTTTGTCCCAGGGACTCCCCTCCTTGCTGCAGCGGGGCTATGCCAGCAAAATAGCTGGCATAGCTTCGCTAAAGTCTATGGGGCATTTTTTCAACTTTTTAATTTTCAGTGCAATTATTTTTCTTTTTCCAGCTGGGAAGCCTCTGCGGAGGCGACGTGGCTGCACCACTCCCTGCCGCTGCCTATCTGCTCCCCCTTTCAGGAATGGGCTGCCCATGAATAATAGACCAATCAAAGAATTTCAAGACAAATGGAAGCATACTCATATTCTTTAAAAATGGGGAGCAGAGAAGGAAGTTGTTGAAATGATGTATATGAATTCTGAACAATCATTTCGTTATATTGGAACAAAAATATGTTAAAAGGAAAAAACATCTAAAAATATTATGAATAGATGTAATATAAAATATGAACTTAATTTTCAATATTTGGCAAATCTTTTTAGAAAGTTATGTTTAGATTTATAACAGTAATCACCACTGCAAGTTCGTTGTTATTCTATTTTATCACAATTCAATCTATAATATTGTCTAAAATTATTATCGTATCAAGTATTGTATAGTGTATTTTATTAAAATCTTCTTTTCTTTCTTTTATGGGAAAATTATTTTAAAAACCCTAAATGGCTTGGGGCCAGGGTACTTGAAGAATCACCTCCTCCCATATTGTCCACCCTGCCAGTTAAGATCTGCCGCACAAGTCCTGTTCTCTGCCCCTGTCTTCAAAACCGATGAAGGTTGGCAACCTGAGACAGGGCTTTTTCAATAGTGGCACCTTGCTTGTGGAATGCCCTTCCCCTCGAGGCTTGCCTGGCATCTACATTGATTTTTTGTTCAGGTGCCAGGCCAGAATGTTTCTGTTTAGCCAGGCTTTTAATTAAGGGGTTGATCTTTTAACACTATTTTAGTCTGGAAACTTATTTTTTACCTTTCAGTGGTCTGTTTTTATGGTCTATGTTTTTATGCTGGGCTGGGCTTTTAATGCTGTTTTTTTATTAATATCTTTTAATGTTTTGTTTTTATCGCTTTTATTTTTAAGCCACCTTGGGAAGGTTCCTGGAGAGGCAGCATAATTTTTTTCTAAGTAATTAAAAAAATGAATACATAATTCTACTTCCCACAGAGTCGTTGACAATGCTGCTGATATTCGGCAGCAAGAATCTAGTTTCCCCCTTCCTTCCACAGGGTGGTTATGACATCATGGCAATGCAGTGAGGGGCTTGGCTAGTGTTATCACTCCAGAGATTCCAGGAAATTGGATTGTTGATTCACTGCACTGAGATTATGAAAAGTTTGAGAGCCAACATAATTCAGAACATCATTAAAGTCGGCACCCAAGGCAAATAAGAAGTGCAAATATTGGTGTAGCCCAAGGTACGGATCATGGTCGTCATAGAGGCTAGTGTCCCTCTCTGGTATGCCTACTCATGTGTAAAAGCTTCAGATGATGAGCTCAGGTTTTTTTATTTTCAAATCATGTTATTTATTTATTTTAAATAGAGCCAAAAGTGCCCTTCTGCCAAAAGAGGAATTTTTCACTCAAGGAAATATTCCACTCACAGAAATTTCAGTATGCAGAAGATCCCTGTGGGAATGGGAGGGCCCCTTTTGATCTAGCTGGTAGTCACTTCACAGAGAATGTAACAGGAAACAAAACAGCATCCAGCCATAAAAGGAAAAGAGCTTGGGACGACAATTACTGGAATCGAGCAACCATGTGGTTTTATCCTGGCCTTCCTCCCGGAAACTCAGGACACTGTATGTGGCTTCTTCCACTGCCATTTTAATCCCACAACAACATTGTGACATAACTTAGACAGTGTTGTACTTTGGGATAGAGTGGCATTCATGAACTGGGAAGATCTGGGTTCAAGTTCCTGCTAAAGCATGCAGATCACATGACTGGTTGACCTTGGGCCAGTCATTATTTTCCCCTAATAATGACTGGCCCAAGGTCAACCAGTCATGTGATCTGCATGCTTTAGCAGGGACTTGAATCCAGATCTTCCCAGTTCATAAATGCCACTCTATCCCAAAGCACAACACTGATTGCCTGGAAAGAGACTGAGTGCAAAACGCGATGTGACCAGAGAAGCCACATGTATATGTTTCCATTTGTGTCTAAACCAGGGGACGGGGCTCATCTTTTAACAAATCCAGAGGGCGCAGGCAAGGAAAGCTAAAGTTGGTCTCCCCCGCCCCGCCCGCCTTACCTCGCTGTGCTCCTTTGTTGATAACATTATTTTACCAAGCCAGCTCCAAGATCAGAGCCACCAGAAAAGAATTAAAAGCTATGTTATACAATGAAGTAAGCCCTGACCTGGATGGGCCAAGCTAGCCCAATCTCATCAGACCTCAGAAGCTAAGCAGGGTCAGCCCTGGTTAGTACTTGGATGGGAGACCTCCAAGGAACCCCAGGTTTGCTATAGAGAAGAAGGCAATGGCAAACCACTTGTGTTCATCTCTTGCCTTGAAAACCCTACCGGGGTTGCCATACGAGGGCAGTGACTTGATGGCACTTCATACACACACAAAAAGTGAGACAAGGTGAAAGGATCAGACTTTGCTTCCCCGCTCTTTGGAACTTCATTACGAACACACACACACACCAGCCATTACTCAGAAGTAACTATGGATGCTCCACTTGCTCAAAGCATAACGGCACAATTGGTCATTTTTTCCACGCACGTTGCAGTGGTGCGCTAAGACTGTTTTCACCTTGTAATTCTCCAGGCCACCAAAGAGACATCTGCTGTGCTGAGAATTGCTATTGACAACACTTAGATTGTATTTGTCTAGTGAAATTTAACCTCCGAGACTTGATTTTTACAACTGGCACTGAAACTTTTTTAAGAATGCTTTGGTAAGGGTGGTAGTTTCTTCAGAGACCGGAAGGTGGAACTCTTGTTCATTCTTTGGCATTACCACAAATGTAGACATCCTTGTAGACTCTGGTGGATTTCCCTCCTGAATCCTGACAATGGAAATCTGGCCTGTTCCAAAAAAGGGGAAGGGAATGATTCTAAGGTCCAGGAAACACATCAGGTGCAGGACTGTCACCAGCCCTTATGAAGGTTTGTTTAGATCTTCATTTTCCTGGCTTGTAAAAAAAAAAAAAAAAAATCAGCAATTTTAGATAACCAGCTCTACTTCACTAGAGACCACGAACCAGGAGCTGCCAAGGGAGCTGAGGGCTGCCCCTTTCTTTCCTTCTGCCCTCATTAGAAACAGCTGAACAAAAACCTGCTGGACTCTTTTGTGGTATTAGCTGGCCCATTTCTAATCAATTAAAGGCAGATGTATGCATGACACTGAAATCGCTTACTTTGTGCGCAAAATCTCTTAGTCCTGACTGTTTTCAAATTCAAGTCTCTGGGCTTCTTTCTAATGTACAATACATCCCAAATGTTTAAACAAGCTGTCACAGTATACCTTTTTGGGCTCAGCCTGTGAGGAAAATCTCTTAAATGGGTTAGGTAAGCAGGGATCTAATTTAAGATAAGGGGGTTTCCTTGAATGCCAGCTCAGGTAATACTCCTTGGGGCTTGTCGAAGGAGCACAGAAGAAGTGCTGATGGGAAAACCTGATAAAAATACAAACACAAATTACAAATTCAAGCGCAAGCTTTCTAACAGCTGGACAGGGAGGGAGCTTCCACAGAACTGGGAAACTTGCTGGGAATTAAGCACAATTAGCTGGTGTGTTAGGGTAGTTCAGGTTATTTTAACTATGGTTCGTTTGCAAAATCAGGATTTGGCTCACAAACAATCACCTAAAGCCTGTTTTTCTTCCACAAATGCTGGTTTCTTTGCTTTCTCTCTTAGCCTGAGAGGGTGTCACCAGAGACCAGGCCAGGATTAAACCAGGAATTCTATATTCAGACATTATGCAAAGCCATAGTCCTGGCTTCAGATTCTACTCTGAGGGACATTAACTAACCATGGTTAGCTGTGTGGCCTGCATTCAGACACTCACACTAATCTTCGAAAGTTTAATGAAATAGTGGTTTTCTACAATGTCTGGTGGCATGTCAAACTAGGACCGGAGAAATGTGAGTTGAGATCCTCTTCAGTGTATGAGCTAATCCATCTAGCTAGTTGTGAAGGTAAATGGGGTTGAGGGAGACCCACGTATACTATCCTTGGAGGAAGGGTGGGATAACAATGATATAAATTAAGTTCACTCTTCATTAAACCTTCCTCTTAAAAGGGGTCAAATTGACCTGGAAAAGTGTATGGGTAGGGTGGCAGTTCTTTCTTTCCAATCTTCTGTAAGTCTGCACTCTGCATACTCCATAGTTCTCTGTCTTAATTGATCCAATGAATTTCTAGTTTGTGGAGTAGACAGTCTGGCCAATTCTGTAACCCTGTAAGTCCCATAGATTTCATTGAGGGTAAAAACTGATCCCTTGTGATGCATGAGGCACTAGCCAATATTACCTTACATTCCTCCCGCCTCAATACACAGAGCTCTTACAATCACAATAGCTGATGGGATGGTCACATTTACCTAGCAATTTATGGGCCAGGCAAACATAACTTCCCTTCAACTCAAGTGCAAACCAGTGGATCCTTCTGCAAAGTCTTTGGATCCATCTGAAAAGGATACACTAATTTTGATGACATCTGGATTTGCCACAAACATTATATGTTTCTAATAGGGCTGAACCCTCAGCAGGAAATTCATTCCACATTTTGTTGGCCTTTTGTTATACACCTTGCCCTGAGTTAGGGTTGCCAGCTCTGGGTTGGGAAATACCTGGGGATTTGGGGGGTGGAATCTGAGGAGGGTGGGGTTTGGGGAGGGGAGGGACTTTAATGCCATAGAGTCCAATTGTCAAACCGGCCATTTTCTCCAGGGAAACTGATTTCTGTCTCCTGGAGATCAGTTGTAATAGCAGGAGATCTCCAGCCACCACCTGGAGGTTAGCAACCCTACTATGAGTACTACACTTTATTCCTGTTAAGAGATTATGGACCCACAACCCCTTTTCTCCAATGGAAAATCTGGTTGAACCAAAAATATTTTGCCCAGTGCTTGATTACATTCACTACTATTTAAAAAAAATATATATCTATAGCTGCATGAATTGATTACATCCAATAGTTCAGATTAAAAGTGTTCCAATTCATATACACTACTTTTTTGTTCATGTTAAAGATTTTCTTTAAAGAGTATGGGGGGAATCAGGAATTGATTATTGAAAATTGTTTCTGTGCCTGAACACCTGATGGGTAGGTTTTCCATTAGCCGTATTGATGTTTGAGGGTGAAATGGCTTTGTGTGTTTTTTTAACATGTTTCAGACCTTAACAGAAATCAGCATGTGTATGCATCCCCTGCAACTTTCTTCAAAAGCAGAATGTACTTTGCTTAGAAATGCATGTTCCATTGGATGCAAAATGCAGAGTGTATAACTTTTCATTGCAAAGTGATCTGTGGTTGAATTATAGGATTGAAGGACGGGTGAAGGATTGGCTGTTTAGAATTAGGGCACTTTCCCACAGTACACTGCAACAGTGATTTCCCACTGAGTGTATATTTGGCAGAGAACTGCTGCCAATCCTTGTCCTTTTGACAAATCCACCTGTATGAGCAAACAGGTTTTCAATCATATTTGAGTTAGAAAAAGTAGTCACACTTTACTTATTTTTTATTTCTTTACTCCATTTACACCCCACCTTCCTCCCCAACAGGGACCCAAAGTAGCTGACATTTCTCTCTCCTCCATTTTATCCTCACAACAACCCTGTGGGGTAGGGTTGGCTGGGAGACTGTGACTGGCTCCAAGTCACCCAGCAAATTTTCATGGCAGAGTGGGGATTTGAACCTGAGTCTCCCAGATCCTAGTCTAACACGCTAACCACTACACACACTGGCTGTCTTAGAATTATAGAATCATAGAGTTGGAAGGGACCACCAAGGTCATCTAGTCCAACCCCCTGCACAATGCAGAAAATTCACAACTACCTCCCCCACACACCCCAGTGACCCCTACTCCATGCCCAGAAGATGGCCAAGATGCCCTACCTGTCATGATCTGCCTAAGCTTATAGAATCATCATTGCTGACAGATGGCCATCTAGCCTCTGCGTAACAACCTCCAGGGAAGGGGAGCTCACCACCTCCCGAGGAAGCCTGTTCCACTGAGGAACTGCTCTAACTTTTGGAAAATTCTTCCTAATGTCTAGACCAGGGCCTTGTCCGCACTTGCCATTTGCAGCTCCGATTTCTGCGGGGTTTCCTTGCATGTTCCCACTTCATCTCACCCGAAGGATTCCCAGGACGTCTCCAGAACGCAGTTTCTCCGCGGTAAGAGAATCCGCTGATAAGGCGAGTTAAAAAAGTAAAACGTCCTCCACACTCGGTGCCTTAAAGTGGGAACATGCAATGCGTCCTCAATCCTGCTGAGAGCCAACCCCTGCACTCCCCTCGCCTCCCTTACTAAAGCTGTCCTTGCTTGGAGCGCCGACTGGGCATGCCTGGAAGCTTGCCGGTCTGGGGATTTTCAAGTGCAGCGGGGAAAGGAGGCGCGGTGGGAACAGGAATTTAAAGGCGGTCTGGATTCTTGTGTATTGGATGCGTGTGATTTGTGAGGTAAGTTGCTAGTGCGTCAACGGGCCAGTGATGGTGAACCTTTTAGAGACAAGTGCCCAAACTGCAACCCCAAACCCACTTATTTATCGCAAAGTGCCAACACGGCAATTTAACCTGAATACATCTGCAGTCTGGAGATGAGCTGTAATTCCGATGCGTGGGGGGGGGGTGTCACCAGGAGGCTGGCATCCCTACTCTTGGGTGCTCAGACCCCGAAAGCATTGCAGGTCTGGAAGGGGACCCCAGGCTTGGATCTGCTTATCCAACTGCAGGTCAGCACGGCTCCCAGGAGGCTGGCAACCCTCGGCGCCATCCCGCGCGGCCGCCCGCCATCCCTGTTCCCTAGCCCGGGGTGAGAGGGGGGTGTCTGGGGGGCTGGAGAGCCACTGCCACTCTGAGTAAATACTGACCTTGATGGACCGATGGACTGATTCAGTTTAAGGCAGCTTCATAAGTTCATAGGTGCAAATGACACACTTTGCTTGTTCCTCACCCTGTAAGTTCTGGGGACGTTCCTCGGCCACAGAGTACGTTCCTCTGGCACTGGGCACTTTCCAGCTCCTTGAAAGACATTGGTCTTGTGTTAGCAGAAGCACTGAGCACCCTCAGGATTGGCCATCTTCCCAATGGGAAAAGGAAAGGATGCCATGCAAGCAGACGCAAAGTTTAGGATGCAAGCCTACGATTCTAATCTGGGATTAAACCAGGATTTAGAACCCCAGTTTAGAGGGCAGACACCAACACTAGTTGGACCAGGTATTCTTATTCAGAGAGCCAGCGTGGTGTAATGGTTAAGAGTGGTAGACTCTAATCTGGAGTACTGGGTTCAATTCTCCACTCTTCCACAGGAAGCCTGCTGGGTGACCTTGGGCCAGTCACAGTTCTCTCCGAACTCTCTCACCCCACGCAGAGGCAGGCAATGGCAAACCATCTCTGAAGGTCTGTTGCCTTGAAAACCCTATGGGGTTGCCATAAGTCGGCTGTGACTTGATGGCGTACAAACGTTCTCATTCAGACATCATGGCAAATTGGAGTCCAGACGCTTTCA